>NC_081557.1:75929837-76046254 GCF_022355385.1 Mustela nigripes | reverse complement strand
TATTTATATTTATATATATTTAACACCAACTATATGCCAGGCCTGGGACATATATATATATATATATTGGAATAAAGAACTAGAAGCAGGAAGTAAAAATCTAGGACTGTACATCCTAAAAAGAAAATGTGACTACTGTAGACATATGAAACAATATCTTGATAGGATGATGTGGTAATTAGACCTAGAGTAACCAAGAAGACTTGATAGGTTTTGGAAATGCATGATGAGGGAAGTGGAGAGATTAAAGCTCGTGAATCAAAGAACAAGAGGGCAGGGAATCGGATTTCTTAGCAAAAACCCAGAGTTCTGTTTTGGTCATTAAGTTTGAGATGAATATTAGGTACTTCAGGGAAGATTTTGAGTAGTCAGTTAGATAGAGCTAGTCTGCTTGGATCCAGAGAAGCTGCTGGAAGTTCTAGGGATGCTCAGAGTCCCTCCCCACCCCTGAAGCTGCAAGTATTACTCCATCTGCCACAGGGTTTGAAGGAGACAGCCTTCCTTCAGAACCTTGATGGAGGACTGACAGCTTTCCCCTGGGACTCACAGGAATCCTGGTTTGTCACTACCCAAGAAACCTCAGTGGCTTAGCAAAACCCACAAGGTAAATGTGGATTGCAATGGAAAACTGAAGCACACTGAAGGGGGCCCTTCAGCATGAGAGAGAACAATCAGAATGCCCAGAGCAGGTGGCTGTACTAGAGAACACAGGGGAAATCTAACCTTAATAACTACCAAACCAGGGTAACAAGTGAGATTAAAACTAACGTAATGGAAACTTTCTGTGACTAAAACTCATGTTTTCCTAGTTGAAAAATTCAGTAGCTAAATTAAAGAAGAAGGCAGCAACTTCTGAGAGGTAGATTAGTGGTTTAGAAATCAAAGGGAAGAAAAGCCTGAAATATGAAGCAAAATATAAAGAGCTGGAAAATATGAGGAGAAAAGAAAGAAGAAAAAAATCTGAAGGACAAATTCTGGACACTTCACATATAAATAGCAAGAGTGCCAGAAGAAGAAATCCAAACAGATGAAGAAGCAATAAATTAAGAAATAATACAGATAAATTGTCTTGGTTTGTCAAAAAACTTGAGTCTGAAGATTGAAACAGCTCAATGAGTTCTAGGTGAGACTGACAAAAATCTCCCACCTAGGCATCTACTGGAGAAAGGCAAAACGTATGTCTTCATTTTCACCACATCTCTCTCAGTTGTAGGGAGATGAGTATCTCTAAGCACACTGGCATCCTTAACATCCACCCTGAGAGGAGCTTTGGGAGGGATTCAGTGGGTCTCATCATTCCTCATTCCTGTGAATGGATGAGGGGGAAATGGAGTGGCTTTAGGCTACATTCCTTCTGTGATATTCACGAATCCATGGACATGCATAAGGAGCCAAATCCTAGATGCAGGCTGAAGAAAGTGGTCTAAAAGCTAGTGTCTCCTCCTCTCCCTCCCCTTTCCCTGCCGCTCCCCCTCCCTCTCCCTCTCCATCTCCTTTTTCTTCCTCTTCCTCTTCTTCTTTACCTTTACCATGGCTGTGAGATGAGTTTCTGCCCCCTTGGCCTGGCCCTGGAACCCCCTACTTGCAGACCTATAACTCGAAGCTGAGTTGCCCCTGTTGACCTGCTCATCTGTGAGGACAAATGACTTGTTTTAAGCCACTGAGGCTTTGTGGGTCTCTTTTCACTATGTAGAATTATTATACCAATAGTTAGTTGATGCTCCTGGACAATATGTCACTCAGTACACCTCCAACCTTTGTGTACCAAAGAAACACTGAGGTTCCTGGGCAAACAGACTCATAGAACCCTAGGAGATTCTGATTTACTAATTTGAGAGGAGGCCCAGGAATCTGCCTTTTCACTTGGTGCTTCATGGTTCTGTGACAGGCTGTTTGCCTCATACGCATTGAGTGGGAAGAGTTTGTCTCAGTTCACCAGGGGCGGGGGTGGGGGGTAGGAATGTGGGAGTGCATTTCCAGGACTGCTGGCTCTCAGACTCCAAATACCTCCTCTTCTAGCCCAGTCAGGGCAGGGAGAATGTGTGTGAGTGTGTGTGGTGGGGGCTTTATAGCAAGTACATTAGTATTGCAACCCAGGACCCTACTCTGTGTGCTATGAATGCTATAGTTCTAATCTAGCAAATTGTTCCAGGAACTTGGTTAATGCTGTGCTCTGAACTGCTCACAGCTGCAGCTTCTTGAAGAGAGCTGCCCCTCCCTACACATACACATACACACACGCGCGCGCGCAAGCACATGCAAGATGGCACTTTTCTTTCTGCAAAGATCAAATTGGCCTCCTTGTAGCAGGCTCAAAGCAGCTGTTTATTTGTTGTTTTCATGTTTTCAACTGTTGTGATGAGGTTTGCTTCCTTCTCCTTTAACTGAATTACGTGTCATTTAGCTTTTGAGTGCAAGCTGCAGACTGAGCAGGATCCTTCTGCATGTGGGGCTTCAAATTCCTTCCCTGTCTTACAACTCACTTAGATGGACACAGCCATCAGGCCCTGGGGGTCTGGGGCCCCTCACACACACACAAAAGACCAGAGGTATAAGCTATTCCTTTGGTCAAGTTTGATGTTCTTCCTCATCTTACCTCCCTGGGAGTGCCGCTCTAGATCAAGGACCAAGTGGAAAGTGGGGATCACCCAGAGGAGTGTATTCTCTCTCTTGTACTTGTCCTGATGCCCACAGTCCATGAGCATTCAGGAATGCAGGAACCCAGATTTCATTAACCTTTGTTTATGGGTTCATTGGGTACATTTCTTTGGCCCATGTTAGCTGAGTTGAGTACAAGGGAAAGAGAATGGAAACAAATTGCTTGCAAGAGAGCCTGTGAGCACACTGAGATGACTGGAGGCACTGACATGGACCAAATATTTTCCAGAACCTTCCTTTTATCTCTTAGGACCCAAGTTCTATCAACCCTGACCTTGAAGGTGCCAGAGAAGCACACCATTAGCCAAATGTCATTTCCATTTTCCTGCTGTTGAGCCCTGGTCTCCACAACTGCCATTTAGTCCTGCTCCTGTCTCCAAGCAGGAGATACCTAACCCATCTCCATCACACTGCAGGGTCCAGAGGAATTGTTGTTACCTTTATAAGTGATTGGCTTGCTGTGTGACTGCTAGCACTTATCCTTCCTTCAGTCTTTTTAACCCTGAAATGGGGTGGTTGGTCTAGATGAGCCGGGTCTAAGAATCTTCTTAATTCTAAATGTCTTTGATTGCATGTATGGCTGTGTCTAAACTGATTACTTCTTAGTAATTCTGCAGCGAATTAGTCTGACATAGTCAGTTTAGCATCACAGTGATAAAGAACCTTGATCCTCAGGTAAATGAGGCATGATGATGGGCTTAACAATATTCAAAGGGAACTGGGCAGATTCTAGAGCCAAGGTCTCCAGGACCTGAGGCTTTTTCTTGGCAGCAAGTACATCTGGGGATGGTGAGGTCGAGAGATGGGGCAGTGCAGGGCAGCCAATAAGGCAGGTTTTTGCAGCAAAGAAACCAGCCAGGTGGTTCACAAAGGCTATGCAAAGCCTCAGGCTAAAAGCCTGTCAGGTAGGGGAGCTTGGCACAGAGGAACCCAGGAGAAGGTCAGGCTATCAGACTCTGATACAGAAAGGTCTCGTGGCTGTAGAAAGACACCTTCTGTATGAACTGAAGTTTCTAGTCTGTCCAAGGGTTTGGGTAAATGGTAGGGGAACCAGCTCTAGAGGAACAGCTCTAGAGGAAAGCAATTGCTGAGCAGGGAACAGACAGGGATGCTTTTAGGAGGCTGAGGGTTGAATTGCTGTTGAGCATACAATACACAGGGTTTACAGGTACTAATACACCCCTAGCCAAGCCTGCTTTTTGGGTGTTAACTATCTTTAGCTGAGGGACCTCACCACTCCAAGTGAGGGGAGGACCCAGCTCACCTTCCCTTTTGTGAATGTCTATCAGGGTGGGGTCATACTATTCCCTGCCCTCCCTTGCACCTGGCATATTAGTAGGGACAGTGGAGTGCCCAGCTAGAAGCCAGGAGCCTGGAGGGTTTATAAACCAATGATGGCTCTGTTCTGGAGGACTCACTGTTTCTCAGCCCCTCCTAAGTAAATTGCAGCTCTTCACAGCAGGATTAACTGATGCTTTTACTAATAATGCAAGAAGATTATATATTTTTTCTTCCCAATTAAGCCTCTATAGAGAAAAACACCAAAAACAGAGTTCTGAACAAAGGAATGCTATTTCTTAGAGGCAGCAAGCCAGTGTTTTTTCCTTCCAGTAGGAGAGGAAGGAGATCTGTCCCCAGGAAGGCTCTCCCATGTGCTTCCATGTATCAGACTGACCTTTCAGGGAAGCATTTTCTTGTTAGTTAACAGATGAGGAAACCAAATGTCAGGGAAGCTAAAGCACTTGCTCAAATGCACATAACTATAGCAGGAGGGCGATAGGCCCCATGTCTTTCTGGTTGAAGCTATTTGGCTCTGTGGGGAAGCGTTAACTCACATCCTGGTTCTTTCATTCCACCTCCTACTGCAAGGATGTCTCCTCATGGGGCTGCCCAGGATACTGACTTTAGCCAGGCTCTGCTCTGTTCTCCAGGTCCACTGAGGATACCAGAGGAACAAGAGCCAGAAAGATTCTTAGAGATATTCCAGTCCAATGGTGTACATACTTGATTTTTCCAAACAAAATTGTATGAAATGCTCCAGTATTTAAAACGGGTAAAAAATACCCTTCAACAGATGAATGGATAAAGAAGATGTGGTCCATATATACAATGGAATATTACTCAGCTATCAGAAAGGATGAATACCCACCATTTCATTGACATGGATGGAACTGGGGGGGGGGATTATGCTGAGTGAAATAAGTCAAGCAGAGAAACACAATTATCATATGTTTTCACTCACATGTGGAACATAAGGAAAAGGGTGGAGGACCACAGGGGAAGGGAGGGAAAACTGGGAACAAATCAGAGAGGGAGACAAACTATGAAACTCTGAACATGGGGCAACAAACAGGGTTACAGAAGAGAGGGGCCATGGTGGGGATGAGGTAACTAGGTGAAGGGTATTTAGGAGGGCACATGTTGTGGATGAGCACTGGGTGTTACATGTAACTAATGAATTGTTGAACACTACAACAAAAACTTATGGGTACTATATGTTGGCTAACTGAACATAATAATAACAAAAAATAAAAAAAATAAAAATAAAGAAAACAGTAATAAAATAATAAAATAATAACTGAACATAATAATAATATGTATATCCCCCAAAACATTAGCTGTTAAAAATAATTTCCAAAAACCTCCTTTCTCATCATAAACCTTCTGTGATTTCTCAACCTTATAGAATTAAAAGTTCAGATTGTTAAAAAAAAAAATGAATACCAGAATTAAAAAAAAAAAAAGGTAAAAGAGTTGCTGTTTCTGCTCCAGGGAAGCCACGTGAGCTGGGGGTGAGATGGGGTGGGGTGGGTGCAGGGCTTGGAGAACCTCCACAGTGTTCCAAGTGCCTCAGGAGAGCTCCAGAAGGTGTTAGAAACCACTGACTGATCCCACCCACCCATTTTCTAGACTTGGAAACTGAGGCTTTAAGTGATTTGCCCAAGACAACAGACTGAGTGCTTTGAATAGTACCCAGGTTTCTTGGTCCTTCAGTTAGTCAAATTAATATGTCTGGCCACCTGAGGTGGGATCTGAGGTTATTTCTTCTCTCTGCAGTTATATTTCTTCTCCTTGGGCATTAGGAAGGTGAATCTATAGTCCTTTATGACTTCTGCTTCAGGGTTGCCTGGGAGCCAAAATCAGTATTTTATTAGTTTTGCTTAGGATGGGTTTGTCACAGCCCAACCCAAAGCATAATGAAGTTAATTCATCCCTCCCCTAAGAGGATATTTCTGGTAGTTTTGGGTACTGGGTTTTGTAACTGTTGACTTCAATTGATTATATTCACTTCAGTAATTGGATTCCTTAAATGGGTCACCATATGCTACTTAATTTTTATCTTAATTTTTAAGATTTTGGTTTTGAAAATATGGTCATTATAGGTAGAACTCCAAATTTAGGGATCTCTTTGCAAAAGCAGGCCCTCTGCTCCCACTGTGGGATGGTATTTCTGGGTCATCATGAAAGCATCCAATTTCCTGGCAGTCCCTCTCCTCCTTAGTGTCCATAACTTCCCTCCTGCCCACTGCCCCTGCCCCCTGAAGTTAACTGTTAGGCAGCTCTAGGTCGTTGGTGCATAGACTTTTGGTAGAGTTCAGGTCTGTTTAAATTTGTCTTTTGCTGAATGTCTATTATGAGCCATTCAGTGGAGATACAAACATGAATAAGGTGTAGTCTTCCCTGGAGAAGCTTACACTCCTAGGAACGAGAACAGATAAACAGTATGAGAATAGATAAACAGAATATATGTGGTAGGTTCTGGACCCTTCAAACTGAGACTTGAAGGGGAATGGGGAGTCCTAGGGGAGAGGGACTGGGAGAAGGCATTCCACACATGGGGAGTTGCAGATGCCCAGTGACCTGAGGGACATGCCATCTACATTAATTTTTCTCAGAGAGTCGGGGAGTGTATCTGAATCCTCTGATCCTATTTTCTTCGACAATAACGTTGCAGTGAAGGAAAACTACTGTAGGAGAGTCCTGTGGTTCCAGCCCAGAGGCAGCTGTCCAGCTGTGAGAGCAAAGCCAAGCCAGAAAATAGCTCATCTTCTGGCTGCCCGGCAAAGGAGAACACCCCTGGGGAAGGTTAACACGGCAACATCATCATTAGCTTCAGCAGGCAGAAGGCTCCTCTCAGAGACGCAGGCTGCCTGCTGGATCTGTCTAATGATGGGCATTGGGCACTAATTACCATGAAGTGACCCCACATGCAGCCATACATCAACTGCATGCCCCATGGGGTCATCAGAGAGGTGCCCTTCTCCATTCTTTAAAAACCAGAGTCTTCCCTTACCTTCTCAAGACACTTTTTTGGTAAGGAACATTCACATCTCTCTACTGATCTCCCGTCTTCTGTGCGCATCATTGTTCTTATTTCACTGGTGAGGAAGGGAAGGTTGAGCAGAGGGTCCAATTTACATGGTTAAGATGTGGGGAGCTGGTATGTGAAATGTTTTTGACCACATTTCTTTCTAATTTATTTTTGCTTCTGGTTTAAGAGCAAAGGAAGAAAGTTACATTTATTGATTACCTCTCCTTTGTAGGCACTTTGCCAGTACCAATTCATTGAATGACTAAACCCACTTTATAGGTGAAGAGACAGAGGCTCAAAGAAGTTAAACAATATACCCAATGCTGCACAGCTGCTGAGTGGTTAGCTGGGATTAAGCTTCACATCCAACTTCACCATATCATGCTTCTTTGAAAGGTGTCCCTAGATACTTCTGGCCCTGGAATAGGACTATGGTCCTTATCAATTGCCCTTTGGTTGATTCAGGCACTACGCATACTGTGGGTTCAGGCATTGGGAGCTCACTTAGGTCTATGCAATAAAGCTTTGTAGAGGAGTAGGCTATTTTATCTATTTACTTATTTTAGTCAGGTTTTTACTTGGAGGGCCTCTGCAAAGCCTTGTTTGTTTGTGTTGATGGATGTTTCAGAATTAGAACTCACCTCTGCAGCAGTGAGGACCTGAGGAATGGGTCCTTCCCCTAGAAGTCACTAGAAGTCACTGGGGATCTGACTGTAGCCTTTGTAGGAGTATGAAGACTTACCCTGAAGACCTTGAGCCCACTACAGTGTCCATGGCACTCAGTACTTTTTGCATACTACTGTCCTGTAGTAATAAGCTGTCTCCTGTGCCTGCTCCTCTCAGAACCTCCCAAGCTCTGTCACTTTGGCTGTGGCCCCCATGCTGGTCCCATTTCATTGGCCATGGAGGAAAGGAAATTGGCCAGATCACTGTTATCCAGTCATGATCCTCTGACTCGTGTCCCCATGCCTTGACTCAGCATGGGGGCAAACACTCAAGGAATCCAGTCCAATGTCTTGTAGGTGTCTTAGGTTTGACTATAAAGATCACAGATAATAATGCTGAAGTTAAACTGTGTTTTGTGTAACTGGAGTTAGGAACCAATGAATGAGATCTTCCAAATTTTTCTAACCAGTAAGAAATGTAGCCACAATAGTTTGCAAGTTGGCTGGTAGAAATTCAGAGAAGAAATCCCAAAAGTTTATTTTCATCAAAATCAAAAGCTTCTGCACAGCAAAGGAAACAGTCAAGAAAACAAAGAGGCAACCTAAGGAATGGGAGAAGATATTTGCAAATGACAATACCGACAAAAGGTTTGTATCCAGGATCTATAAAGAACTCCTCAAACTCAACACACACAAAACAGACAATCATATCAAAAAATGGGCAGAAGATATGAACAGACACTTCTCCAATGAAGACATACAAATGGCTATCAGACACATGAAAAAATGTTCATCATCACTAGCCATCAGGGAGATTCAAATTAAAACCACATTGAGATATCACCTTACACCAGTTAGAATGGCCAAAATTAGCAAGACAGGAAACAACATGTGTTGGAGAGGATGTGGAGAAAGGGGAACCCTCTTACACTGTTGGTGGGAATGCAAGTTGGTGCAGCCACTTTGGAGAACAGTGTGGAGATTCCTCAAAAATAGAGCTTCCCTATGACCCTGCAATTGCACTCTGGGTATTTACCCCCAAGATACAGATGTAGTGAAAAGAAGGGCCATCTGTACCCCAATGTTTATAGCAGCAATGGCCACGGTCACCAAACTGTGGAAAGAACCAAGATGCCCTTCAACGGACGAATGGATAAGGAAGATGTGGTCCATATACACTATGGAGTATTATGCCTTCATCAGAAAGGATGAATACCCAACTTTTGTAGCAACATGGACGGGACTGGAAGAGATTATGCTGAGTGAAATAAGTCAAGCAGAGAGTGTCAATTATCATATGGTTTCACTTATTTGTGGAGCATAACAAATAATATGGAGGACAAGGAGAGTTAGAGAGGAGAAGGGAGTTGGGGAAAACTGGAAGGGGAGGTGAACCATGATAGACTATGGACTCTGAAAAATAATCTGAGGGGTTTGAAGTGGTGGGGGGTGGGAGGTTGGGAGAGCCAGGTGGTGGGTATTAGAGAGGGCACGGATTGCATGGAGCACTAGGTGTGGTGCAAAAACAAGGAATACTCTTATGCTGAAAAAAAAAAAAAGAAATCCAGAGAAGAAAAAGAATTTCAACATTATCTAATTCAACCTATTCACTTCACAGATGAAAAAACCAAGGCCCAGAGAGGGGAAGTGATGTCTCTGGTTATGCAGCTGGTAGGCAGAAGAGCTAAGAATAGGATTCATGTTTACGAGTGCTTTTAAAAAAAAAATTTTTTTTGTAATTATGCCATGATGTTGCTACTTTCTGCATCCTATTTCTCATCTTCATTTTGGTCCAAATTACCAAATTATTTCAGATCAAAATGTTCATTTGGGCTGTAAATTAGCTGAATAATTGGTATATGGAGCTCATACCGACACACCAGGATGGGCATAGCTCTGCCCTGTGCTCTCTGCCTCCAGGGGAGGGAATCCTGTCAAGAAGGCTGGGTGCTCCCTAGAGTCATAGCACAACCCACTGCCTGCCCTCATGCCCTACGTAAATAGAGCAGAGCACATTCAGGAAGAACCTGAGTAAGAAAGGAAAACGGGAAGACTGGATATCATAAATATATCAATTCTTCTCATATTAACTCATAGGTTTAATTTTTCCTCAAACTCCAGTTTTTTTCATGGGGTGGAGAAGACTTGACAAAAATAAATTTTAAGTTCATTTGAAAAAATACACAGGTGCAAATAGCTAAGAATTATGACAGAGAAGTTGAATGAGGGATTTGTTTTACCACGCATTAGAACATATTGTAAATCATCACTGAGACTGTGTAATAGTTAAGGAGGAGGAGAGAGATTTATAGCACAGGATAACCCAGGTAAAGGCCTTTATATAATATAGGTGGTATGGCATCTCAGTATGGGAAGAGGTGAGTGATTGAACACTGTTGGAAGAAATGGTTTTTTCTTTGGGAAAACTAAGCAGCTAAGAATTTCACTTTATACTGTATATCAAAAGAGATCTATGTTAATAGGAAAAAAAATCAAACCATATTGAAATTAGAAGAAAATTTAAGTCCATGCTTGCCTTTAAATGAAAAAGGGTACTCTAGGCATAAAAGTGATGAGAAAAATAACAATGGATTTGGTTACATTTTCAAAACTCCATGCATCAAAAATATTTGGCAATGAAAAGGCAAATATAATGGGAAAAGTTAAAGCTATCAAAAACAAAGAATAAATGATCTGAAGAACTCATGCCTATATTAGTAAGAAAAATACTAAGATCTCTGTAGGAAGATGGACAAAAATCATACATGGGCAGGTCCCAATAACAATGCCTGAGAAACCTTTAAAAAATGTTAACTCTTTCTTGGAGTGAAATAAATGCAAACTGACATAAATGAGATACTGTTTCACCAACTTCATTTACAGAGACTTAAAAGGTAGAGTTTGGATTTCCTGCATATAATCTCTTATGCTGCCTGCTGATAGGAGCATAGTGGGTGCTGCCTTTACCTAAAATAGTGCGGACACACATATTAAATGCCTTTATATATGTCCAAGCAATTTAAGTAAACACTTCTCCTTTGTGTTTGGGATTCATCCACAAGGATATTTATCTCACTTTTGTTTAGTACAATTGCAACCCAAATGTTCATTTCTTTTTAAAATAATTTATTCAATAAATTTCAAGACTGGTAATATTCTAAATCCTATATTTGATGTTGAAGACATGTTGGTGAATAGAATGGACATAGCTCCTGTGCTTTGTGCACTTAACCATTTAGTGCAGGAGGCAAGAAGCAAAATGAGACATTTGAGACTGTTCATCATCACAAGGAAAAACATTGTAACATGTGAAGTGATGGATATTGACTAAACTTACTGTGGCAATCACTTCACAATATACCCATACACCAAATCACTAGGTGGTAATCTTAAAACTAGTACAATTTATATGTCAATTCTGTCTTAATAAAACCACAAGAAAAAAGAAAAAAGAAAAACAGAACTGTTTAACAAGTATGGTATAATTATAGTATATCCTCACAATAAAATATTATGTGACCATTAAATATAAAGAATGACATCCACCCATCCATCCAACAAATATTTATTAAATGCCTAATATGTATCAGGAACTATACAAGGCATGAACTATTAAAACAGTCGTATTTCTTGTCATCATGGCCCTCACATAACAAGGAAATTCTTATACTGTTGTTAAGGCCTCTGGCAAAAGAGGTCAGGACTGAGGTAGCCCGCAAGAGAGATCATTACCTGAGGTGAGAGTGGTCGGAGAAGTCTTCCTGGAAGAAATGCCATTTAAGCTGGAATTCCAAGAATGAGCCAGTCAAGAGATCTGCAGACAATTGTGTTACAAAGAGACATTGGGAAGTGCTTAAGAAAATGAATATACAACTGTACGTATAACATAACATTGGCAGTATAAAATCTGTAAAAATATGCTAGGAGGAAATTTGTTAAACTGTTAGCTGTGGCTGGAAGGATTATATATGGTCTTCATTTCCTGCCTATTCCTCTCTTTGGAAGTCAGGCTGCAGAGTTTTAAACTCTGCTTTCTCCTCCCATGTTCCCCCAGTAACTGCTGGGGAGTATTCAGGCTTGGCCACCGGGCAGCCAGCTGCCGTAGCACCAACAACAAGAGGCGGCTATCTGGGATCCCAGGGCTTCAAGAGAAATGGTGTATCTTGTGAAGACAGTGCCCAGAGCAATTAGGGAAGAAGAAGGGAGTCCTTACTCATAGAGACAAAGTAGAAAATTGTATTTTCAAGATAAACTGTGTTCAAGAGACCTTGAGGTTTCCATTTTGCTTTTGATAGAAAAACCTCTTTCTGGATCAAGAGCAGCAAACGCTCCACATGGTATGAGTGATGTTGAAAGAAGGGTGCTTGCTTTCTCAGTGGCTGAGGGGAAAGGGGCACACCTCCAGGAGCTGGCTGAGCAGAACTTGGTGGTTGGCCTGCCTTCTCCATGCCTATCCAAAATTGCCAGGCATCCCAGCGCTGTATCTCTAGGATCTTCTACTTCTGAATGGGGAAAATGCTCCTCTCCTCAAGCCACTCCCTTGGATTTCACATTTCACCCCTGCTACATCCATGAGCAAACTCCTGCTTTGGTGGTCATGGGTTCCAGATGTCCTTATAACTGGCCCTCATTAACCATTAACCTTACCCTCTGTCGGGAATGTGCTCACTTTTCTCTAGCTGCTAGAGCAAAGCCTGCTTGTTTTGCAAGATCCTGTTAAAAACTTCACTCCCTTTATTGTCTTTCCTTACCACCCCAATTCAAATGGGCATTTTTCTCTAACTCATCTGGCATTTACTGTCAGAAACACTCATTTGACATTTATCACATTCTGCCCTTTATTGCCCGTTATTAGTTACTGTGTTTGCAACTCCCCTCTCCAATGTGTAATGTTATTCTCTTTACTTAGAAGATGACCATTCTCTTTCCCATCTGCAGAACTCCTACTAAATGGCTCCCAGACCCAGCTCAAAAGTCCTGGGCTTCCTCTCTGCTTTTTTTGTGAGTCAAAATTCCTTTTTATCCACCAGAGTGTATTCCTGGTAAATCTAGAAAGTGTATCTGACTTATCCTGGCATTTCCCGAGGTGCCCAGCTGTGTGCTGGGGCCTCATGGGTGATACAATTAAATGCTGAGTCAGTGAGTGAAGGAATGAATGGAAATGAGTGAGTGCTTTTTGAGGATGTTTCAGTGTGTTAAAGGTTATGGGTTCACTGTGGTCTGCTCTTGTTTTTATGCACAGGAAGTACTGTGCATGTAACAGGTACGTAATGAATGTGAAATGTTTATTAATTCCAATATATGTATTAATACCTTTAGTAGTAACATCAATATTACCACCCCTGATAGAAGTCTGTCAGAATGAGGTAGATGCTTGATCCCTTTCCCTCTCATGAAGGAAGACTTCTTTCTGGAGCTGTTCTTGTTTATAGAGGAAGACCCTTGTGATCTACAAAGAGGACAGCCAGATTTAAATCCAACCCTTGTCTGTATCTGGAGTAGGGTCTTCTGACAGTGTCCAGCTGCTGTACCCAGGTGACCTGCTCTTACAGAGCTCCCCCACAGGAAATATGACTTCCACCCAGGTCCATCATGCCCTATGAGGGCCTCAGGTGGCAGGAGCAGATGTCTGGGTCTACTTCCCCTTTGCCTGCCTGCCTATATGACACATTCAGCTGTGGACAGGACTAGAATTGGGATCAAAATGCCTGAATAAACCTAGAGGGCTGGAAATTCCCACTTACTACTCTGACTTGCCCCTTAAGTCAGGGGTCCAAGCTCTGGGCCTGCTATCAGCCTAGGTGGCTAATTCAGACCCTTTTCAGAGTCCTTAGCTCTTCCCTCCCTTTTCCTGAGGGACCTCTTAGTGAGAGGAGGTGTCTGTGCTCCACAGTAGTCTCATGAAGCATGTTAGCAAAGAGAAAAGAAAAATAAAACAAAACCCCCCAAACTCTAGCTCAGCAGAGTCATGCTGTCTGACTGGCTGTATTTATCATGACAGTTTCTGTCTCTTGTCCACCCGTCCCCCCCACCTCGACTACGCCTGTTCTTTTGGTCTTAGCAGCTCTCAGAAAGAAGCATGCACAGAGATAATTCCTTTTTAAAGTTGCTGAGGCATCATAGCCATTGGAGAGCCTGCCTCTGTGAGAAAGCAGATCCTGCAGGGAGAGAGTCTCTCAGACTTTCCCCTCCATCCTTGGTGTGAGGGGCCTTGGCTGGTTGCCAGGTCATAGGCACAGGTGCTTCTGGAGTGGTCCCAGCCCCCAGGCTACTGTTCAGACCCCAGCCAGCCCTGGCTCATAGGAAGAGCCCTGATGCCATGGGTTTGGGTCATGTTGCTCTGGCAGAAATCTTTGCTGGGTGACTGAGTTGTAGAAGGACCTGGAGGTAGATCCAGGCCACTCAGAGAAGGAGATAGGGCACAGGGATGAGGAGAGAGCCAGCAACAGTAGATGGATGGGAACATGCAGAAGAGAGACAGATGGCAGTGCTTCAGGCTCCTTAAGGAAGCAAAGCCAGGTGGGTTGGGAATAGAAATTTGGTTTCTCAACCCACGCAGTTCCTGCTCCTTTCAAATTTACCCCTGTGGAGAAAGAAATGGATGGCATAATGTCCATTTAGGGTCAGGTAAAATTCTGGGGAGTCCAGATGGAACACAGACCCCCATTCTTTTTTGGGTATGCCAGGCTGATTCCTGAGCCAGGTTTATTGGTAAGGGGGCTGACGCCGCCTCATCCCTTCCAGAGACCTGGCTAGAAAGACCACCCTGGGGTGGACAGAAGTCTTCAGGTTGTATCATACTTCTGAGGCAGTGCTAACTTTTCTGGATCCCATTGGCTGAGGGACTCCTCTCTTTATTCCTGGAGCCATCCCCTCCCCACAAGGTCACACAGATCTGAGTCAGAACATGGGCTTGCCCCTTATTACCTGGGCCATTCACTTAAACCTCTTGGAGCTTGTTTCATTACCCATGAAATGAAAGTAGTTGGAGAGTCTAGTCAGGTAATTTGGATGAAACCCCTTGCAGTCTCTATCCCTTGTGGTCCTTCTTCCCAGACTGGTGCAGAGTGTCCTCCTACAGCGCTGAGGTCACTGTCTGTCTCACCCCTGTTGTCCAGCTAGTGGGTCTTGTCACCCCACTGGTTCTGGGGAAGCCATTGTGGCATTTGGAGTGGCATGACATTTCTATCTCCTACATTCTGAACTAGCTCTGTGATTCTGGGCAGACACAGAATACAGAACTGTACCTTTGGTGACTGGGACTAGATGGGTTCTGGGCTGTGAGCCTGGTAAGGAGTAGTGTCTCCAAAGTCACAACTCAGGGTCAGGGGACTTCCCAGATGCTTTTGGGTTGGGAGGCCCAGATTCTTCGGTCCCAGAAATTTAAAGTTTTGACTATGTGAGAGCCGGTGCTCTGGGTAACACTAGCTTCTTAAACCACCCAGAGATAAGAAAGGCTTCATCTAATTTCCACATTTTCCCTGAGGCTTTTGCTGCTCTTGGCTGAAGCACCAAAACAGCATTAGTGAGAACCAGAGTTCCTTTACAATGGTCAGTGATTTGGAGGTCTGCTCTCTGCTGGAGCGTCCTATTTTGGGGATTGTGGGTGGAAGGGGCATATTGGAAGCTTTAGGAAAAATTCCTGATGAGACTGTGTGCTTCTGGCCTCTACACTCTAATTATCAGATTAGACAACTCATATTCATGACTCAAGAACTAAAAGATGCACAGTTTCAGTTCCTAACGGTGGTGGCCTTTCTGTCCCCCAACTCCTCATAAACCTGGGTGAACCTCAAGATCCAGCTTGTTAGGCACATTGAGGAAATATTTAGCCCCCACCATCTGGAAATGAGTGACCACCCACCGGCTCCACCTCCAGCTGGTTTTGGGCAGAGTGGCCCTTCCATGGCTCCCAGCACCCTTCCCAGCTCTGTGGTTTGCCACAGGGATTACTCTTGTTTCTCTTTCTAAGTGGGGAGGGGGGATGTTGGTGGATTTGTTTACCCTAAAGATGAATTTAAGGAAAAAATGAGAAAGAAGCAAGTGAAAGAAATAGACCTTGTAGGCAGACCCCAGCACAATCCACAAAAAGGAAAGAAGACCTAGGGTCTGAGAACAGGTGACAGAGTTGCCCAGAGAGAGGACAAGCACCAGCCCTCTTCTGGTTTCTGGGTGGCCTATGGGCCCACATTGATCTTCTCACTCTTGTGCAGAGAATGGACCATCATTAAAAGGATCATTTCTGTCAGTACATCCCCTGGAAGGGTCACCTCTGCAGAGCTGGTGATGGACCATCCCCCAGCAGTGGTAGACTGGGCTGGTTTTGTCCTTTTTGGGCAGCCTGTGCCAGCTGGAACTTGCAGCACACAGTGATTCTTGGTTCACTTGTTACTCCCCTAATAGGTCTCCCTTTGGCTCCCTACCTGCTGGGGTGGGGAGCCTGGAGGACTTCTCCTCATTACCCTTCTTTTTTCTGTGCATATTCCCACAGGGGTCATCCTCTTCCCTGCAATTTCAAAACCTCCTTTCCAGAGCACAAAGCCTCAGGCAGGCACAGAGTATGCCCCTGGGAATGAGGTGTGAACTCCCCCTTCAAACTCTCCCCTCAAACTTAAGGGAGACACAGTCTCTTCCTTCTTTCCCAAGTTCCAGGCTGGCCTGTAGCTGCAGCTCATCACAATCAAAATAAAACCTCTTTCCTGGTCACTTCTCAAACCCAAGTCATCAGTGAACCCCACTGCCCCTCACCCTTGTCCATCCAGTATCTGTGACCTGTTGACTCTTCCTTCTTGCTTCCTGCCCACCTCCTTCCTGCAAGATCCACAGCCCTGACTCAGGCCCTCTGGCTACACCTCCCAGCCCTGGGCAATAATCTCTGCCTGGGCTCCCTGTAGACTGCAGGCAGATTAATCGTCCCAAGGCTCTCCTTTGATGATATCATTTTTATAGACACATAAAAAGAAGCATTTAGGCAGTCAGTCATGTTAAATCTTAACCATCTTTACAGATTTTTTTTAGCGCAGCCCATCAAAATTGTCACCAACCCCAAAGGTCCCACATTTACAGTGTCCACGATAGTCCCTCCTATGGCAGGAGAGAGCAGGCACCTGGAGATGTAGGGCACTGAGCTGCCACTGCGGAAGATGTTCTCTCCTGGGTCTGATCTCACATGGCTGCTGCTGGCTCTGACTTATATCTAGGCCCATTTCCTCCTGGGTACCACCTGGAGCCTGGTTATTGTACTCAAGAGGGATAAGTAATCACTCCCTCTGGACACCATCAGCACTTGTCTGCAAGAGGCAATATATCACAGCAGTTAAAAATATGTCAGGTATTAATCTTTTGGTTGCTGGAGGGGGGACGCCTAGAGGTCCTAAGGAGGTGCTAAGAGTGGGCAGAGGGGAAAGCCAGTACGAGAGCAAATATTTCACTCAGTGAAAGGGAAGAGAAGAAAAAAAGAAACAGGACAGTTTTGACTTGTGGAGTTGGACAATGGATAGTTGTTTTCTGTTAAAGTTGATACTGCTACAACATAGAGTAATGATTAAAAAGATGCTACTTCTGAATAAATAAAGGCACTGGGAATAAAAACAACTTGGTGGATTCTGGGGCCAGATTCAATATCTAGCTCCCACACTTACTGGCTGTATGACTTTGGCTCGGTTACTTGCCCTCTCTGGGCCTCAGGTTTCTTGTTTGTAAATGGGTATGAAATGGCATCTAGTACATGAGGTTGGTTTGAATAAGTGCCTTAGGACCTGAAAAGTGCTTAGATAGTGCTTGGATACAGTGAATTTTCCAGACTGGTAGGTGGTTAGTGGCATGGTGGTATTGTGGGCATACCGATGTTGGAGATGGTTTGGGTTAGAATGCTAACCAACTGAACCTCTGGTTTGCCTTGTAAACTTGCCTCCTGCACTTTGCTGGCATAAGTCTGCTGTCCTAGGCAGAGGGGTCTGTGGGTTGTCCTCCTGACATGGCACATTTGTGCCTTGCCTGTGCACATGGCATGACTCTCCCCCACTGAAGTGCATTGACAAGTCCTGATTATAGAGCAAGCCCAACTTCATGTCCTCAGGAAGCCATTCTATGACTGCTTCACCTTGGCCTCTGCATTTTTTGGGTCCCAAGGATTTACTCTTCCAACTGTCTACTTGCCACTTCCTATGTGCCTCCCAGAGTTGTATATGTATCCAAGTGAGCAGGACTTGTTATCCCAACTACTTTGACTGTGTAATCTTCAGTACACAGACTCTATTTAAAGTCTGCCTCAACCTAAGTGTGTGATCCTAAATGATCCTAAGTACTCCAGGAATTCTGTCTAACTAGGGCTAATTCACTTCTGAAGTCTTGTGCTTGCTACCTGGTGGCCATTGGGGACTATGGGACCAAGAACGCACTGGTCCATGTGGGGCATTGGTCACAAGCTTAATATTGGCTCTGCCTTTTTCTCTCACTAATGTCCTCCAAAGCAATCTTTCTTTTGGTAGGATCAGAAAGAGCAGAGTCCAGCAGGCTCTTCTGCCCCTCACCTTCCTGGGATAAGAAAGAAGAAGGATCCCCAAGAAGTCCATTTAGTGGGAGAAATGTGAGCAGTTGATTCAGATGACAGGCTTCCTTGGCTGTATAGGGGAACGCTCCAGGTTTGGACTTAGCCTCTGGCCTTCCAAAGGCAATGGCAGCCCAATCAGGAGTGTCCTTACTTTGAGGGGTCATTGAGAGGCCCCCTCCCAATGGGGCCTCTCACATGTGTGCATCGCACCCTCTGTTGTGCATTGTACAACTTGCTTTCTATGCTATTAAATAATTAAGTTGGTACTACAAAAAAGCTTCAGTATTAGGAAAAGGCCTCAATTAATTGCTTTCATTTTAACTGTGTATTGTATCTCCAAGAGGAGATAAGAAAGAGAAATGTGGGTTTTGAAGCCAAAAGGAGAGGTGCCCTCATAAAAAATGACAAATGTCCTTCTCATATATTTGGGTCTACTCAATTACACAAGCACAGGGGCTGGGAGCCACCACCAGTCCCAGGCTCTGGCTGTCTTCCATGGCTCCTGGTGAGCTGGGGCAGGAGGTGTGGGGATCCAGCTTCTCACTGATGGGTGGCCTTGTGACTGATGGCCTCTGATGGGCTGACCCAGTTCCGTGACAGGCTGCAGCAGCGATATTGGGTTGCTTTACGGTACTCCTGTTGGAAAAACTTTCTGAGTCATCACATATCTTCTATCTGGGCCTTGTGAAGGAGGCCAGCTATTTACTGCAGGTGGCTGTTAAGGCTGAGGACATGCATGGTGTCTTGTGATGTTAGCACATACACAAGATGATGAAGTGAGGAATAATCTCATGATATTTTATACTTGCCTGAATTAGTGTCTGCCTCATTACGTTGCTGTTATTTGATTTTGTATCAACCTCCCCCACTAAATGTCCTATTCTGTGAGGGCAGAGGCCTTCCTTCATATCTGTTTCCTGCCTGGAACACAAAGCTCAGGGGCTTCTCCCACCAGATGGACTAGTCCATGGGTCATGAGGTGGATGATGCCTCCTGGAGTTGTAGGATCCGGTGGCCCTGACAGTATGTGCTTAAGAGATTATTTTGAATGAATAATGAGACTCCACAGATGTTTATTGAGTGTCCACTGAGTTTTGGGGACAATTGGATGCCTCTAGGGTTATGGTTAGACCAAGAGAGACAAAAACTCCCTCATGGAGCTCATTAATGAGGGAAGATGGACTGTAAACAAGTGAGAAAGGGAAATATATAGCATCCTGGAAGGTGATAAGGGTGAAGAAGGACAATGCACAGGGAGATAGCAAATGCCACGGCATCACTGAGGAGGGAGGGAGTGACAATGTTAAAAAGAGTGGTGAGAGAAGTTGTCACTGAGGTGATACTGAGCCAATACTTGAAGGAGAGGGTATTACCATGTGCATGTGTGAGAGAAGGGCTTTCCACAAAGAGGTCCTGAGGTGAGCACAGACCTGGCATACTTAAGGAATCCTGGTGAGGCTCATGTGGTTGGAACCAAGTGAGCAAGGGAGAATAGTAGATATTGACATTAAAGAGGTAATTGGGAACTTGATTGTGCAGGTTTTGTCAGGGCATTAGTTTCTTTAAAATAGGAGGCCATTGAGTAATTTTGAGCCTCCAGAGCCACATAATAGTAGGCAACAGTGGCCCCCAATGATGTCCACATTCTAATTCCTTGGCCCTTAGAATGTGTGCAGTTGACCAAACTAAGGATCTTGAGATAGGGAGATAATCTCAGATTATCTGGATGGGCCCAGTGTGATCATAGGGATCCTTGTAAGAGAAGGCAGGACAGTCAGAGATAGAGGAGATACAATTACAGAAGTAGGGTCAGAGAGTCACAGAGAGATCTGAAGATGGAGGATCGAGCCATCAGTCAAGAAATGAGGGCACCTCTAAACACTGAAAACAGCTCCACTGACCTGCTTTGGACTCCTGACCTCCTGAATATTTATTATAAGGTAAGAAATATATGTGGCTTTAAGCAACTAATTTTATGATGATTTGGTCCCACAGCAACAGGGAGCAAATACAGTGGTCAGGAATGGCATTCCATAACTTGTAGGCAATCCTCTGAATGATTCAGGTGTGTGATGCCATCAGACAGAACAGAGTTGGAGGTTGGGAAGCCTGGGCTCCTCATGACTTAGAAGTGGATTATAGAGAGGGTGAGGTTGCCAGGTGAACAGCAAAGGATAAAGGACATTGTGTTTTGGTGAGTGACCCAGGGTCAGGAGTCCAGCAGGAGAAGACAGGTAAGCAAAGCAGACATGATTGGAACATCTGGAGGGAATCACCTCTCCCCTCCATGAAAGTGGAATTACCTGGGGAGGAGTGGGTGATGCCACTCCAAGAAGAACACCTTCATAAGGACCTTGTTTAGGCCAGTCATTTGAGGTCTTTGCATTTCCCAGACCAGCCCTGGTGACAATACAGAAGCCCCCAAGAGTTGGGCAGATATTCGCTGCTGTAGGCAAAACACAGGATGGGGGAACCTCTAACGGGGCATTCTGTGCTGACTTTAGAGGATGGAAGCATTTTCCGCTAGGGAGGGTGGAAGGAGGCAGGCACCTTTTGGGCATTACCATTCTTATGAGGACTCAGAGGAGGGCCAAGGGCTAGAAAGTTGTGGCCACTGTTTAAATTCAGACTGGACTGTTCAACTTGAAGTACTGGTTCTCCTTATTGCCTCCTCCACCCATCAGTGAGGCCTGAACTTCAACTCAGCCTTTAATGACTTCTTCAAAGCAGGCCATATGTTCTTTTCCACTGTCCAGCAGAGTTTCATCCTCCTAACCGGGTTTTAAATCTTCCGTCCTTCTAGAAACCTTCTAAAATTGGTCTGGGAATTCTGATGGATATGTCTTCCTATAACCCCCCACTTTTGGTCCATTTTTTCCCAGTGTGGTTCTGATGTTAAATATGCCACTATCAAGTTACTTTAGTCCACAATGGACTGACTCCCTATGCCCTACTGATTTTTTTTTTCAAATGAATGAACTTTACAGTATCTTAACAGGACTCCGACATGAACATATCCCTAGAAAGCATATCCATCTATCCATCCATCCATCCACCCATCTACCCAGTACTTACTGTGTCCCTACTGTATGCCCAGATTGATTCTCAGCACCAGAGATCTAGCTGGGAATAGTGCAGGAATATAGCTCCCGTCAAGGGGGTTGCATCATGGCATTTCTAACCTGGTGGTATGAATCAATATTTAAATCTTTTGGATATTGGTTACCACAGAAATGGACAATGTCAAGCCTGGAAAGGACCTTAAAGATCATATAGTAAAACATTTCACAAATGAGGAATATGAGAATGGGAAAGAAATGCAGGAGGCCAGAGGTCCGTAAGCTGATCAGTGGCCCAAACAGACCTGAACTCAAGTCTGTGTCCAGCATTTCCTGCTGCATGGTGCAGCAAAACCTCATGCTGTGATTTTCCAGGCTTAGACTTGGTGTCCGTGAGTGGATAATTTACAAGGTCTATGTGGCACATTGTAGTCACAGTTGGAACAGGGAATACAGTGACATTTCAGATGATTGAAATCCAGGGTGAGAAGAAACACTTTAAAAATGGAAAAGCTTCATGTCTGTGTGATGCATGGTAATGTCTCAAGGAAGGATGCTTCCGGGACATCCCTAGAAAGACTTGTTCACCTGGATTGGATTTGAACCCCAAATACAGGCTCCCCAGTAGGGTGAACAACCCTGCAATGTTGCCCGCAATTGCTCTTTGAACCTCCTTCTGGGTCCTCCATGTGATTCCCTCCTGGGGGTTTGCTCTTCAGAAATTGGCTTTGCTGGGAAGATAGTTGAATTGTGGCTCGAGTGGCCCACTGCATATATATCATCTTTTATTCATTTCTCCTTGATTTTTTTCACAATGCTTCCTGACCTTGCTTCTTTTTCATGTCATGGTATACACAGAAAATAATATTTGAATGGTGCACTGGAGCAACAGAGGCATTTGGTGGTATCTATATATGTGGTGAAATATTAATTACATTCCTTTTAAATTAAAGTTGATGAAAAATTGAAAATGTAAAATTCTTTTTCAACAGAACTGTATATTTTTAATTTCTCATCAACTTTAATATAAAAAGAATGCAATGAATATGTTGAAAAAGAAAAACAAAACTGGGTGGGGGGTGCATCACGTTGCCTGATTTCAAGCTTTACTACAAAGCTGTGATCACCAAGACAGCATGGTACTGGCACAAAAACAGACACATAGACCAGTGGAACAGAGTAGAGAGCCCAGATATGGACCCTCAACTCTATGGTCAAATCATCTTTGACAAAGCAGGAAAAAATATTCAGTGGAAAAAAGACAGTCTCTTCAATAAATGGTGCTGGGAAAATTGGACAGCTATGTGTAGAAGAATGAGATTTGACCATTCTCTTACACCATACACAAAGAGTAACTCAAAATTGATAAAAGACCTCAACATGAGGCAGGAAACCATCAAAATCCTAGAGGATACACAGGCAGTACCTTCTTCAACATTGGCCACAGCAATTTCTTTCAAGATATGTCTCCAAAGACAAGGGAAAAAACAGTGAAAATGAACTTTGGGGACTTCATCAAGATGAAAAGCTTCTGCACGGCAAAGGAAACAGTCAACAAAACAGAGGTAACCTATGGAATGGGAGAAGATATTCACAAATGACAGTACAGACAAAGGGCTGATATCCAATATCTATAGAGAACGCCTCAAACTCAACACACACAAAACAGATAATCACGCCAAAAAATAGACAGAAGACACGAACAGACACTTCTCCAATGAAGACATACAAATGGCTATCAGACACATGAAAAAATGTTCATCATCCCTAGACATAAGGAAGATTCAAATCAAAACCACACTGAGATACCACCTTATACCAGTTAGAATGGCCAAAATTAACAAGACAGCAAGCAACATGTTTTGAAGAGGATGTGGAGAAAGGGGAACCTTCTTACACTGTTGGTGGGAATGCAAGTTGGTGCAGCCACTTTGGGAAACAGTGTGGAGATTCCTTATGAAATTAAAAATAGAGCTTCTCTGTGACCTAGCAATTGTACCACTGGGTATTCACCCCAAAGATACAGATGTAGTGAAAGGAAGGGCCATCTGTACCCAATGTTCATAGCAGCGATAGCCACGATTGCTAAGAGCCATGGAAAGAGCCAAGATGCCCTTTAACAGATGAGTGGATAAAGACGATATGGTCCATATATACAATGGAGTATATGCCTCCATCAGAAAGGATGAATACCCAACTTTTGTATCAGCATGGATGAGACTGGAAGAGATTATGTTGAATGAAATAAGTCAGGCAGAGAGAGAGGCAAATATCATATAATTTCACTTACTTGTGGAGCATAAGGAATAACATGGAGGACATTGGGAGATGGAGAGGAGAAGTGAGATGGGGGAAATCAGAGGGGGAGACAAAAAATGAGAGACTGTGAACTCTGAGAACAAAACTGAGGGTTTTGGAGGGGAGGGGGGTGGGGGATTGAGTGAGACTGGTGGAGGGCACATATTGCATGGAGCATTGGTGTGGTGCATAAACAATGAATTTTGGAACATAAGAAGAAATAAAATAAAATAAAATGGAAAAAAACATACAATTCTAAGAAATAAATTAAATAATAAATTTGTATAAGAATTCTAGATATCCATGAAAATTTTTAAATGAGAAAGTTGAACTGGTTTCCATGAACATAACTTTTTAAATGTATCTGTTTTGGTGCTTAAAATAGCTACAATGCAATTGATGTCTCAGACTTGGTGATAATTTTTTCCAATTCTTGATAGGTACCATTGACTGGAAATTGTTCATACAAGTAGGCGATAAAAGTTTTAAAACCATTTTTTTATAACCACTCAAAAATTTACAACATTTGAAATTATATTTAAAGGATCAAACGGTTCTTCCTTTTCTTTCACTGACAAAAGTAATGTTGGAATTTCTTGTAATATTTTAAATAGATTTCTTATCTTTTTCATATCAAGTATTCCAAAATAAAGAATGTGCGTGCACTGTTAGAACATCCAGTTCATCTACTGTTGAAGGGCGTATCAGCTGCAATGGTATGTGGACATATACATACAGACCCTTTGACTACATATGCACCTGCCACAGGCTCCTGCTGAGCCTCTCATGCCCCCACCACAACTGGCTGTACCTTGGCTGCAGTTGGAACCCTTGGGTGACAGGAGAACAGATACTTCTATGGGCCCTTTTGTTGACCAGTAGCATGAGTTGCTGGAGAAGATGTGCATGTGACCCAGCCTCTCCTCAGACGTACTCTGAGCATACCAATGCGTAGTGTGTGCCCCATGTCCTGTGATTATTGGAACCACTCTTCTGAGAATCTCCTCTGCACTACTTGGGGCTGCAAGGGCCAACCTGGCCCTCTGTCCTCAGGGCTGGTGCTCACAGACTTATGGCACATGGCCCTGCTTTGGTCCCCCCTGGCTGGGAAGCTCTGCTTAGCATATTGCTTCCAGAGGCTGTTCTACATCTTCTCCACGTTACTTAACCCTCTAGCGCTTCTTCCATCTGTCTCATTTTGAGCAGATGACATTTTCCTCTGATTGTACTGAGAAAGTTGAGATATTCAGTGGAAATTTCCATTTCCCTTCTTTTGTATTTCAAATTCTCCATTCCTCATCTCTGTCTCTTTCTGGCCTCCTAATTTTTTGTAGATATTTGGTCATTGCCCAGCTTATGCTGGACACACTGTTAGGTGATGGGGGTGTATAGTGTGGGTGAAGAAGAAGGCAGCTCTCTTCCACCTGGAGACTGCTGGACCTGGCAGGAGGTAAGCAGGGACTCAGCTGACTCTCTCCATGTAGGCCCTCTGTCCCCCAGATCTTCCACATTTCTCTCTCCTCCTGGCTTTGTCTCTTTAGCCCCTCTTCTCTATAAAACCTCTGCCATATACCCTTACACCTGGTTGTTATTCCCTCTCACTCACTGCCTGGTTTATCTGATTCTGGTGCTCCTTCTGGCCCTCCCATCCCTCTTGGTCTCCACCTTCACACCCTCTGGGCCCTGTTTTCTTAAAGGTCACCAAAAACTGAAAAGCTGGATCAGTGGCATTTCCTCAGCCCTCCCCTCCCTCAGCCTCCTGCGTGATCAGACAATGATAATCGCTTTTTATTCTGGCAACTCCTCTTCCTGTCTCGTGTGTCTATGACAACACATTCTTCTGCTCCCTTCGACCACCCGGGGGTTCCTTTTTATCACTGTTGGAGAAGCCTGTCTGGGGAATGAAAAGTAGTAGGAAAGTGGGATTGAGCCTGAGTGGAAAAGCCAGGGAACCAAGTCTTCTATGTATTTAGATTCAAGAGCTTCTGTTTAGCTACCTTTAAATCTTTGGATTTTCCCCCTTTGGTTTTTATCTCTTTGCATTATGGGTAGGGAACATCCTCAGTAGCAGAAATGTGCTTTGTTTTTTAAAGAAACAGTAGGGAACAGGTTAGTGAACAGACCCTGTTTTCTAGATCAGCTATTTGGATGAAATGCAAATATCCAGGAAAGCCAGACTGCCTGGGCTGTCCCTCAAGCCTCCTAGGCAGAGAAGCATCTCAAAGGCTGTCAAACATCCAAAAGCTCCAGCATCTCTCTTGGAAGGTCTATTCTCTACATTGTCAGGACCAGCCAGTCCTTTCCCTTTTTGCCCTATAAATAGGATTTCTCCCAAAAGTTTGTGTAGAGCCTGCATCTTCTGTTCCTTTTTCTCTGACAACTCACCTATTCCAATGACATGAGCCTTCTCTTCTCTGCAGTTGGAGTCCAAATTCATGACACTATAGTCCTTGTCTTGTCCAGGTTTTCCCTGAAATCAGGGCCTGAGAAAAGGTCTTGGATACAGACCATTTGTTTGGATAGTGATACCAAGGAACCAGGGTGAGACGCTGGGACAAATGAAACAGGAAAGGAGGAGAGCTTTTCCAAGGATGCATTCCTGAGCTAGCCATCACTTCCATGCCAGGAGTTGGACCAGCATAGTTGTCGTGCTGGATTGTTCTAGATCTCGTGATGGAAAGTGGAGACTGGAGCTCTGTGATTCTGAGGTTCAACTTTTTCCAGCACATTTGAATTCTATGATATTTAATCCCATCACAAAGAGTTTAGCTCCTGTATACCCTCAGGGTCAAACCCTTATCTCCTCAAAGGTAGAAGCTCTCTGCTTGTGCTCTGCCTAGCTTTGTCCCAATTACATGGGAACCTAATAAATTCTGTTGAATGAGTCCTTAGGTCAAGAACCCAGAAGGCCTTATCTCAGCCATCAGATGTGACTTCCATAGGAAAAAAATGACAGTATTGATGTTACCATCATTCAATGACAATGGTGATAGTGGTGGTAATCCACGTCTACATAATGAGAATAACCCTGGTGATAGTAATTCATGTCTTTATAAACAATTGTTAATATAGATATTCTTGGGGTACCTGGGTGGCTCAGTTGGTTAAGCATCTTACTTGATTTCAGCTTAGGTCATGTTCTTAGGGTCATGAGATTGAGCCACGCATTGGGCTCTGCACTGAGTGTGGCGTCTGCTTAAGATTTTTCTCTCCCTTTCCTTCTGCTCTTCCCTGCTGCTCATGCTCTCTCTTTAAAGCATGCCTGCACGTGTGCGCATGCACGCGCGGGCGCGCGCACACACACACTGTTCTCCAAACCATCATGGGGATAAGGCAAAGGGCTAATCTAATTATTCTGACTTTACAAATGAGGGAGTTGAAGCTCTGAGAAACTAAAGAGCCCTGCCCAAGATCCCCTTTCCAGCCATCAAATCCAGGTCTTCTGTGTCTTATTTTGGATCATTTAGGAATAGGCAGGAGGGAGAGAGGTGTTGGTGACGTTGTTGGTGGGTGGGGTGGTCCTTGCTCAGGACCAGCAGAAACCCAGAAGGGTTAAGACCACAGGTGCAAATTTAGGTTTCCCAGTATGGAAAGACAAAAGCTGTGACATTTGCAGAGGAAAGGGAGGTGAGCCAAGCCCTTGATTGATATCAGCTGGTAAAGCTGTGGCACTTTATCAGCTGATATGGTCTGTGCATTGGTGAAGAAAGAAGAAAGGAGGGGCCATGCCAGCACAGCATTCCCAGAAGAGTTCCACACTGGATTAGACTCTCCTGCCAAACAAAGGACCATATGAGAGATTCTGATAAATATACAAAGTATTTTACATTGAGGGAGAGCTGGAGACGAAAACCACAGTGTTTCTTTATAGCTTCTGTATGTAACCCTATAGAATCAACTCTTACCTATTTCTCATTATACAGTGTGGGCTAGAGCGTTCTCAAGTAAATGCTTTTGCTGTCTTCCTTAGGTCCTGAGTAAACAAGCCCTCTAGATATTATTTTACATAGATATTGGGGCTGCAGACTTCACCCGATTTTGAGTAAATGGCCAGGGGCAAACCATACTCAGGATTTTAAAGTAAGACTGTCTTTGTGAGAACTGCATTCGAAGAAGGAGAAGGGACATGCTCACCAGCCTGATGCTGGGGACCATTACACACATATGGTCACTATAGGCTTTTGTTCATATAGACCTTTAATCTGAGACCCCGCTACGCATTCCCTTGGGGTCATTCATATCGCAGAGAAATGATCTTGTGATATCCAGCAGGTGAGAGGAAGATAAACTCTGCATCATCAGAGAGCAAATTTCCATTTTTCGAAAGATACAATTTGTCCAGTTAACATATTTAACATCAATGAGGATTTCATAGTGTTTACCCAGGGAAATAAAACATTAATTATCCTTTGGTTATTTGAACGCTGATTTCCTTTCTCTACTACTGACCTGAAGTATTCTCTTGTTTGAGGTGGGGGCTAATCTCCTCGCCAAGGGCTCAAGGAGGGTGAATCAGAGATGTAATCCCCAGAACTCTGTGAATGGGATGTTAACTTGTCCAGAGTGGAGCACTGTGTCACACAGCACTCTTTCCCTTGCATCTCACCTAGCCCTGTAACAACTCTGGGATGGGTAATAAAGTGCAGGCCTGGCCCAGATCCTATAGGCGGAAATACCAGTGTAGTGCTGGGGGTGTCCATGCCCTCAGATCCAGCACTTCCCTTGTAAGGTTCTACTGTTCTTGAGCTGTTTCCCCCAGCAATTTAGTGGGATCATCCAAACTCCCTACACAGAAGAGCCCTCTAAGTGCTGGCAGACCACTACCATCTCCTCTGAGAGGCATGCTGAGAGCAAACACTGTTCTTGTCAGACAGACCTGGGCTACTGCCCACTTTCTTCACTGATGCATTGTAAACGGGGGCAAGTTGATTAATTTCTCTGATCCTTGGTTATATCACCTGTAAGATGGGGGGTGGCAGTGCCATCTTGACATTGTTGCTGTGTGGACCACATGGAGCAAGGTGTGGGCTCATGGGCCAGTGACAGCCACATCGCAAGAGCCCTGCAATTACTTAATGTGAATGTGTCATTGATATGGAAGGCACATTTGCCCCCGAATTTCAGCACCTCTGCTGTAGGAATGCATCGCAACTTCTCACGGTGTCTTCAGCTAGGTGACTTATGACACTGGGATTGTTGCCTGCACATGTACAAAGGTCCAAAGCCTCAGTCTCCAAACTTACAGACTGGTGTCAGTGGCCTAGAAAACCACCCAGGGGACAGTATAGATGAACTTTTCTAATCTGCAGGGACCAAACTGTTGGGCGTGATGAATCAGGCCTGTGTTAGCAAACTTCCCAAAGCAAGAGTCAAAGTTGGTTAGTCTACATAGTTGGAAGACCCATAAGAGCTCTCAAATCTTTTTTTTTAGTTCTCATATACTTTCCTTTAAAAATGTTGCACCATAAACATTCAGGTGCATTTGCCCCTTTGGATCACTACGTTTGTATCTTTAGGGTAAATACTCAATAGTGCAATTGTTGGGTCATAGGGCAGTTCTATTTTCAACATTTTGAGGAACCTCCATGCTGTTTTCCAGAGTGGCTGCACCAGCTTGCATTCCCACCAACAGTGTAGGAGGGTTCCCCTTTCTCCGCATCCTCGCCAGCATCTGTCATTTCCTGACTTGTTGATTTTAGCCATTCTGACTGGTGTGAGGTGATAGCTCATTGTGGTTTTGATTTGTATTTCCCTGATGCCGAGTGATATGGAGCACTTTTTCATGTGTCTGTTGGCCATCTGGATGTCTTCTTTGCAGAAATGTCTGTTCATGTCCTCTGCCCATTTCTTGATTGGATTATTTGTTCTTTGGGTGTTGAGTTTGCTAAGTTCTTTATAGATTCTGGACACTAGTCCTTTATCTGATATGTCATTAGCAAATATCTTCTCCCATTCTGTCTGTTGTCTTTTGATTTTGTTAACTGTTTCCTTTGCTGTGCAAAAGCTTTTGATCTTGATGAAATGCCAATAGTTCATTTTTGCCCTTGCTTCCCTTGCCTTTGGCGATGTTCCTAGGAAGATGTTGCTGCGGCTGAGGTCGAAGAGGTTGCTGCCTGTGTTCTCCTCAAGGATTTTGATGGATTCCTTTCGCACATTGAGGTCCTTCATCCATTTTGAGTCTATTTTTGTGTGTGGTGTAAGGAAATGGTCCAATTTCATTTTTCTGCATGTGGCTGTCCAGTTTTCCCAGCACCATTTATTGAAGAGGCTGTCTTTTTTCCGTTGGACATTCTTTCCTGCTTTGTCGAAGATTAGTTGACCATAGAGTTGAGGGTCTATTTCTGGGCTCTCTATTCTGTTCCATTGATCTATGGGTCTGTTTTTGTGCCAGTACCATGCTGTCTTGATGATGACAGCTTTGTAATAGAGCTTGAAGTCCGGAATTGTGATGCCACCAACATTGGCTTTCTTTTTCAATATTCCCTTGGCTATTCGAGGTCTTTTCTGGTTCCATATAAATTTTAGAATTATTTGTTCCATTTCTTTGAAAAAGATGGATGGTACTTTGATAGGAATTGCATTAAATGTGTAGATTGCTTTAGGTAGCATAGACATTTTCACAATATTTATTCTTCCAATCCAGGAGCATGGAACATTTTTCCATTTCTTTGTGTCTTCCTCAATTTCTTTCATGAGTACTTTATAGTTTTCTGAGTATAGATTCTGTGCCTCTTTGGTTAGGTTTATTCCTAGGTATCTTATGGTTTGGGGTGCAATTGTAAATGGGATCGACTCCTTAATTTCCCTTTCTTCTGTCTTGCTGTTGGTGTAGAGAAATGCAACTGATTTCTGTGCATTGATTTTATATCCTGACACTTTACTGAATTCCTGTATAAGTTCTAGCAGTTTTGGAGTGGAGTCTTTTGGGTTTTCCACATATAGTATCATATCATCTGCGAAGAGTGATAATTTGACTTCTTCTTTGCCGATTTGGATGCCTTTAATTTCCTTTTGTTGTCTGATTGCTGAGGCTAGGACCTCTAGTACGATGTTGAATAGCAGTGGTGATAATGGACATCCCTGCCGTGTTCCTGACCTTAGCGGAAAAGCTTTCAGTTTTTCTCCATTGAGAATGATATTTGCGGTGGGTTTTTCATAGATGGCTTTGATGATACTGAGGTATGTGCCCTCTATCCCTACACTTTGAAGAGTTTTGATCAGGAAGGGATGCTGTACTTTGTCAAATGCTTTTTCAGCATCTATTGAGAGTATCATATGGTTCTTGTTCTTTCTTTTATTGATGTGTTGTATCACATTGACTGATTTGCGGATGTTGAACCAACCTTGCAGCCCTGGAATAAATCCCACTTGGTCGTGGTGAATAATCCTTTTAATGTACTGTTGAATCCTATTGGCTAGTATTTTGTTGAGTATTTTCGCATCTGTGTTCATCAAGGATATTGGTCTATAGCTCTCTTTTTTGGTGGGATCCTTGTCTGGTTTTGGGATCAAGGTGATGCTGGCCTCATAAAATGAGTTTGGAAGTTTTCCTTCCATTTCTATTTTTTGGAACAGTTTCAGGAGAATAGGAATTAGTTCTTCTTTAAATGTTTGGTAGAATTCCCCCGGGAAGCCGTCTGGCCCTGGGCTTTTGTTTGTTTGGAGATTTTTAATGACTGTTTCAATCTCCTTACTGGTTATGGGTCTGTTCAGGCTTTCTATTTCTTCCTGGTTCAGTTGTGGTAGTTTATATGTTTCTAGCAATGCATCCATTTCTTCCAGATTGTCAAATTTATTGGCGTAGAGTTGCTCATAGTATGTTCTTATAATAGTTTGTATTTCTTTGGTGTTAGTTGTGATCTCTCCTCTTTCATTCATGATTTTATTTATTTGGGTCCTTTCTCTTTTCCTTTTGATAAGTTGGGCCAGGGGTTTATCAATTTTATTAATTCTTTCAAAGAACCAGCTCCTACTTTCGTTGATTTGTTCTATTGTTTTTTTGGTTTCTATTTCATTGATTTCTGCTCTGATCTTTATGATTTCTCTTCTCCTGCTGGCTTAGGTTTTCTCTCTTGTTCTTTCTCCAGCTCCTTTAGGTGTAGGGTTAGGTTGTGTACCTGAGACCTTTCTTGTTTCTTGAGAAAGGCTTGTACCGCTATATATTTTTCCTCTCAGGACTGCCTTTGTTGTGTCCCACAGATTTTGAACCGTTGTATTTTCATTATCATTTGTTTCCTTGATTTTTTTCAATTTTTCTTTAATTTCCCGGTTGACCCATTCATTCTTTAGAAGGATGCTGTTTAGTCTCCATGTATTTGGGTTCTTTCCAAACTTCTTTCTGTGGTTGAGTTCTAGCTTTAGAGCATTGTGGTCTGAAAATATGCAGGGAATGATCCCAATCTTTTGATACCAGTTGAGTCCTGATTTAGGACCGAGGATGTGATCTATTCTGGAGAGTGTTCCATGTGCACTAGAGAAGAATGTGTATTCTGTTGCTTTGGGATGAAATGTTCTGAATATATCTGTGATGTCCATCTGTTCCAGTGTGTCGTTTAAGGCTTTTATTTCCTTGCTGATCTTTTGCTTGGATGATCTGTCCATTTCAGTGAGGGGAGTGTTAAAGTCCCCTACTATTATTGTATTATTGTTGATGTGTTTCTTTGATTTTGTTATTAATTGGTTTATATAGTTGGCTGCTCCCACGTTGGGGGCATAGATATTTAAAATTGTTAAATCTTCTTGTTGGACAGACCCTTTGAGTATGATATAGTGTCCTTCCTCATCTCTTACTATAGTCTTTGTTTTAAAACCTAATTGATCTGATATAAGGATTGCCACTCCTGCTTTCCTCTGATGTCCATTAGCATGGTAAATTCTTTTCCACCTCCTCACTTTAAATCTGGAGGTGTCTTCGGGCTTAAAGTGAGTTTCTTGGAGACAACATATAGATGGGTTTTATTTTTTTATCCATTCTGATACCCTGTGTCTTTTGACAGGGACATTTAGCCCATTAACATTCAGGGTAACTATTGAGAGATATGAATTCAGTGCCATTGTATTGCCTGTAAGGTGACTGTTACTGTATATGGTCTCTGTTCCTTTCTGATCTACCACTTGTAGGCTCTCTCTTTGCTTAGAGGACCCCTTTCAATATTTCCTGTAGAGCTGGTTTGGTGTTTGCAGACATGAACCAATTCCTTTAAAGAAATCCCTCTTTCTTCCCTATTGGTTCTCTTCCTCTGCAGAACCCAGAGTAATACAATCTTTTTTAACATGTATTGGATAGAGTTGAACAGTATGACTAATATGAAACAGGAGGAGGAAGGTAGTCTTTTGGAGTTATATGTAGAGAGAACTTTTTTTTACTGCAGACTATTTTTGCACAGCTTGTTGAATGCCAGGTTGACTCTACTTAGTGATTCTCATTGTAAACCCCACACCTTCTCACTACCATGTACAGACCCCTATATCCATCCCAAATAATTTCCATTTCATTGACTGTGCCCTTTGCTGCTTCAGGCTCTGGGCATCTTTTATAGCTCAGTGGGCCATCACGTGATACTACCCTCATATCTTCAGGACCCAAAAGTCCTGGAAGCAGTGACTTCTGCCTGTTCAAGTGTGATGGTGCTGTCAGGCATGGAGTGGCCATCTCTTTGTAGCTCAATGTCTCCCGAGTCAGTTGCTCTGGGCGCAGGCTGCACATGGGCAGAAGTGAATGAGCTGTATTAATAGTTTCCCCAGCATAATCCATCATCCCCTCAACAATGTATTTCTGACAGTTAATTAGAATCCACACAGTGGAATAACGAACACCGTGTTTAGAATTACAATCTATTGCTAAACAACAGATCAGACAGCCTGTTGTCTCCTGTCACCCTGGATGTCTTAAGTGTTCAGCTTCCGATGCCTGTTTAGCACTCTTTAGCCAATAATTCTGCCAAATGGTTTCAGATGGCTCAATCACATTGAGGGGGTGGGAACTGTACCTGTCCATGGGCAGAGGTCCAAGGAGGGAGAGGAGGAAAGCTGCCAGTACCTAAAGCAGCAATGGATTCTTCCCCTGGGTCTTGTCTCCTGAGCCTGATGATAGGAGTACAGGAAGTAGGAGGAATCTGAGCAACAAAATGTGAGTTAGAAGGGAACTCAGAGATATTCAGTTCAATCCTTTCTACATCCAGAAGCTTCCCAGGGATGTACACATGGCCTCCTAATTCCTAGCATAGTGTGCTTTCTTCTGCTCCCCTACCCAGGTCAGGGCTATTGCTGCTTTTTGGGCTTAGATACTCACCAACTTCTCAGCTGGCTAAGGGAGGATGCTGGAGTCATCATTAGAGCAGCCAAAGTCTTCCAGTCTGGCTGCCCCCACAAGTCTCTGGCCCCACTGAAGAGGCAGTTACCCCTTGAGAAGTGCACCTGGCTCTACCTGGTGAAGTTTGACTCTCATCCTGTTGTCACCTTATGGGTGGCCTGTCCCACACCAGAGACCAAGAGGAGTGCACTTGTGGGGCCAGGACCATGAGGACCTAGCTCTGGGAGACTCATTGTTATCCAACAACTTGGTGTCAGTGGCCCACAAAACAGTTTTCTGCCATATTCTTGCTTGGGGGTATGGTAAGGCCCTTGCAGTGGTTCCCAGGGAGCTCCTGAGGTTAGAACCTATCACCACAGTGTTGGATGATCCTACATTTAGCTATGGAACTAGATCTGTTCTAGACCAGGGCTCTCTGAGATTCAGTTTCCTCATCTATACAATAGTAGGCGCAAAACAAGTCTTTATTTATTAAATTCTTTTTAAAAAGAATATTGTAATCAGTTGAAGTGCTCAATAAATATGTGGTCTGTGTGTGAGAGAGAGAAAGAGAAAGAGAGAGAGAGAGAGTTCACTTTTGTGAGTTCCCCCAACATGGGCAGGAAGTTGCATCCTTGGGGAAGATGGCATCTTCTCTTCATGCCTTGGGTGGGTGGGTGGCCTTGTTTTTAGATCACATCTGACTTAACAGAGCACTTTGCTGGCCTAAGGACATGAAGGGTCAGAATCAGTTTAAGACTAGGTTAGAGACAACCAGAGTTCACTTTATTCTAGCCACTAAGACTTGGGAGTGTGGTACTGTGCTGATGAGTGTTTATCACCTAGCTGGGGTTGGGGGAGCCTTGGTATGTTGTGTGTGCTGGTTTCAGTGGAGTAAATACTCTTGCCCAGTGTGGTCACTCATGTTGGAGTTGGAAGAGATGAGCATGACTGGCTCTCACGAGTGGGTCTGAGTGGGCTTTGGCACCACTGGGGAGCTGTAGATAACTTTTAAGTGGGGTTTAAGCTCCCTGGTAGTTCAGTATCCCCTTAATAGCCACCTGTAATCCCACCCCAAGCTGTCAGGCTGTGCTGAAAGTGGGGATACTCCAGCTACTTCTGGAGTACCTTACTCCAGGGCTGGAGCCCATGGTGGCACTGGTTGGTTCAGTGGCCCCATGCCCCAGCCCCTGGATCTCTGAGCTCCTGCATGGAGTAGCTTTCCTGCTGTCCTCTGCTGGGTGGCATTTACCACCCTTGTAACTGCATTCCCCACCCTCCCACCCTTTACTGGTCCATAGCCAGGCGTGCTGTAGGCGTTTTATGAATGTCTGTTCAATGACAGGCGTTTTCAATCACGAGTTACCCGTGGGCACAGGAGAGGAAAATTAAAGAACCTTGGAAGGTTCCCTTTACCCAAGCCCTGGGAAAGCCTGTAAAGGCCTTTGTCTTTCTTGTCAGCATTGTGCGCTCTCACTCAGGAGCTTACTTTTTCCTCTTCTGTATTTAGTGGTGACAGACCACTCAGTCTCTCTGTGCTCATGGCAGGCTGGCTCTAAAGTGATTCTGCCCCACCCCACACTCCCCTGCTGGGGGCTGGATTCACAACTCCTTCCAAATCTTCTAGACTAGGGCCTGACCCAGAGAAGCCTGCTGAGTGGACAGGGCTCTGCTCCCCAGTTACTGGCTCTGGAGGCAGGAGGAAGACACACTTGAAGGATTCACAGTTGCAACGCCTTGCTATGGCTTTATGAATAAATTGGGTGCCTTGCAGAAAGATCACTGTATCTCCGATGCAAATCCCCACAAGACAATAAATATAGATTCCTTTGTTGTAATCACAGCAGCATCTTGATCTGCCTGTGGTGATTAAAGTGTAACCAAACTGCCATTTAATTTCATTCCAGGCCATTTCCAAATTGTGTTGTGTAAAGACATCTTGATACAGAAGTACTCCCTGCAGCTCAGACCCTGTTGGGAGGAACTGTGTTCTGAAAAATCAGGCTTCTGCTAGGGAATGAGCTCCGATTTGGCCATGTAGGGTGCCTGTGCACACTGCCACCCGTGCCTCCCCGTCTTTGCCTCTCTCTACAGAGACTGCTCCTGTTCTACACTCTGGAAGCCTCTTCGAACCTCCCATCTACAGATGAAGAAGCCCAAACTGCATCTTAGAGAGGAGGAGTCCTTTGCCATATCCCCTTAATGAAGGCCTGGAAAAGAACTGTTTTGGGAAAGTTCCACCCACCCATTCCCTTTAGGGGGCAATGCACTTTACCCTTGATAGCTGCTCCTGTGAAGACAGCTCCTACTGGAGGTGCAGCTGCCCTGTCTGCAGAGCTCTCCTAAGCACCACAGGTCTTACCTAAACCAGAGGGAGAAAGGCAGGAGGATTCATGTCAGCAGAGGTGTTTGGGGGTCTGAACTAGGAGAGATGAAGAAGGCAAGGCATGGGAGGAGGCCAAAGGAGCAGCCAAGGGGGAACCAGGGATTTAGTCCAGCCAAATTGGCGGGGCTAGCCCCTGTGAGCATGCGGTAGCTGCTATGGTGGCCAAGCAGCATGAATCATCTGCTTTCCCTGTAGCAGTTCATCCAAAGGCTTGAGAGCCCATCTGCAGAGTAGCTTTCAGGCCAGCACTGTGCCTGCAGTGGAATTGGGAAGGGTCCCTGTTAACAGGTTGTAAGGCTGATTCAACATAATCAGTGGAGAGCTCCCAAGAACACCTTTCCTTCCTTTTGGCCCTGGGAGGAGAAAGAACCATGGATATGGTCTATAGGTTGGAAGAATGCATTGGCCCCTGAGAGACAAAGGAAGTGGGGGCAGAGGTGGGGGCAGAGGTGGGGGTGGGCTTGTTATCAGCTCCTGTTGTCTCCCTATGGATGAGAGGTTGCTTTAGGTTACGTAAGGTCCTTACAAATCTGGGATCTTGAAGATTCCAATATAGGAAACAAGGAAAAAGGGTGCTGAGTAAACAGGAAACTTATCTGTTGAAGTAGCCATCAGTTTCAGAGGAGAAGCTGTGTACTTGCTGTGGTGTGTGTGTGTGTGCGTGTGTGTACATGGTATGAGCTCTTGTACTGTTGGGATGAACAGAGCAGGGGAAGAGAGTCTGGTTGCCTGGTACTAAGGAACCTGGAGGTCCCCATTCTAGAACTGTTACCTATATCCCAGACTGAAGGGAGGGTTTGGGGGAAATTTCTGAACATATTAATCACAAAGCTGCAGAAACCTCTTTTCTTTCACACTGCCTAATCTCAGGACATACTAATAAGACACGGAAGCACATAGAGCAAGCTAGCATGAAGGTCCAGGGAATGACCTAGGGTAGTTGGGATACATAGCAGAGATGGCCAGCTGAGGTCAGCTTGGAAGGTGAATGTCAAATCCCTGGGCTGTGTTTTCTGCAAGCCTGAGGACTCCAAGAGGGGCTGTATCTTCTCTTCATGTGACCAGCACAGGTCCCTGCTCACAGGTGCTGTTCAGTACATGCCGACTCAGTGCACAGAGGTCAAACCACAGGTCAGACAAATAGCAAGTTGGAACTCAAACTGTCCCCCCATACCTATTCGTTCAAACCTGTTCCTCCTTATCTTGGTGTACGGTCCTGCTTGATACCTGTTCCCCAAGGGCACATGTCACTGCTGTCCCTACTGTAACACATCAAGTTCCAGTTTGAGGGCAGATTTTACTTCCCTCAAGCCTAAGCTCTTTTCTTCAGCCCTGATATCACCACTCTGGTTCTACCATCAATTCTCATCTTTCTGTAGCAGCAGACTCCTCACAGACCCCTGAGCTCTTGTTAAGTTTGTGAATCTATGCCCATTATCTCTCTGTTCTAATCCTTCAAGGACTTCCCACTGCCTGCAGGATAAGGTCCCATGCAACCTTCTGGGCCTTCACGATCCACTCACTGCTCCAATATCATTCCCCTCTACCTTGCTGCCCAGGCTTCCAGACAAATGAAACTTCCCCTAAAGCACTGCACTCTCTCTTCCTTGGATGTTTGCATTTCCAGTTCCCTTTTCCTGTAATCTTCTCATTCCCTTGTCTTGGCCAATTCCTTGAGTCCAAGCTTGGCTTAGACATGACCTTCCATGGATACAACAGAGGAGACCCAGCTGGGTGCTCCTGAAGGGCCCTCTAAGTATCTCCATTCCAGCCCCTGCTACACAGCTCTCAGATGACGTGCTAGTGCACCTGTCCCCTCATAGACCTGGCAATCTCTTGAGGTTAAGAACCATGGCTGGTCCTGGTGCCTCACACAGTGCCTGGTCCAGAGTCAATCCTCAAATACTATACTGTATTCTCTTGGTTCTAAGGAAATTCCAGAAGGTTAAAAACATGCCGTCTGCTTGCATTGTAGGAGAACATGGAAGTGCCACATTACTTGTCTGCCCAATTATTTTTTGACTAATGAAATGGTATGCAGTCATCTAAGCCACTGTATGTGTTCTTCAGGAAGGACTGGGAGTAGTGCTTGTGTCTTCCTTCATTACATTTGGAAGGGAAATGCTCTTCACCACAGGAACTGTGTTGACGGTTCTTCAGAGCCTTGCGATGGCAGCTGTGTTCCTTGGGGCATGCTTGATGCAGACCCCTAGAACACTTTAAGACTGCCAATGTAATTTCAAGAATATTGAAAAATACCATTATTTCCTCTGCTTTTGCTATTTGATTGAACTCAGTTTTTCTTTTTCTTTCTCCCCACCCCCCATATTATCTTATGTATTGCTGGAAATAAAACAGCCTGTCTCAGAAACGAGTCCAATACTTTTGACAGATGCTGTTCTGCTCCTGAGTGATAGTCCCTCAAGACATGTTCTGTGGTCCCATCCGATCCCAGCTTTGAGGGCCCTGCAGTCTAGGCTCGAGGCTGGGGAGCTTCAGGTGCCTGTCATTACACCACAGATAAATGAATGGCTATGTCCAGGATGTGTGATTACTTTTCCTTCCAATGTTCTGCCATGGGGTTATCTTTCGGAAGATATTATTGGTGAAAATTATGAATTCACATAAAAGAGAAAACTCTACTTATGTGATACTAAAGACCAAAAGACATAGCCAATTGAAACTTCTGTTGGATGGCTACTTTGTATTCTTTTTATTCTTCTTACAAACACATGTAAAAACACCTTTGTTCAGACTTACTTCTCTACCTGCTCTCTTGCTCTCTGGATCTTAAGATGCGTAAGATAAATGTGTAAGACGCATTTGATTTCATAAATGTTTATCAGTGTAACCTGAGAGAGAGGGGTGGGTCATGGTAAATGAAGCCAAAATAACCTTGCCTCCTTTTCCTCAAGCTTGGCGGTGTCTACTAGACCCCTGAATGGTTATTTAATTGTCTCTGTGAGTGTGATGTTTCCTCTCACGTCCACATCCCCGTATAGACAAGGGAATCCCCAGAGCTGGGGTGGCGACTTCCCCCTGTACTCTAGCTCCTATTCCGCTATGTTCCCAGAGGTTTCTGGGAAGAGCAGGTGTCCCCAGCCCAGAAGCAGAGGAGGAACATTTCCCACCTAAGGAAAGACTTCTGTTGTCTTTATGGTGAAGAGAGGCACTGCGAGGTCTGGTTTTCTTAGCCTGGTCTCCATCAGTTCCAGCCTCCAGCGTAACTGCTTCACCTCACGTCAGGAATTTTCTTTACAACTTTGATGAGTTCAAGCTCTACTTGTCTTGTCTTCTCCATTTACTCATATAGTCCCTCCTTTTTCAGTAGCCGTTTATATAAGCTAGAGGGGCTTTGAAAGACAATGCCAGCAGGTAGGAAGGCTGGGGATGGAAGGCCCTTCTGTGGGATTTGTGGGGGAAAAGCAGACTTCCCTGTGGGCTGTGACACCTGCATCATGTCCTATAAGCCTCATCTCTCCCCAAGCAGAGTCATGGGTGGAGTCTATGCCTCACTGTGTCTCTTCTTCCGCTTTCTAGCCTATTTTCCAGGCATCCCTGTACATGGAGGAGGCCTCAGTGAGTGGTAAGATCCAGGAAGAGATGGTGTCCTCATGGAATAACAATTATTAAGGTTTGGAACACCAAAACCAAACCACTGCATCAGTGAGACGGAACACCTAGCTTTCCCATGACTTCTTTCCCCCTAAGGCCTCCGTAACTGTGCCTTCACACCACCCTTGCTGCCAGAGAACACAGAGAGGGAGGAACACTGTAAATGACACCTTCAGGAATCATCCACTTTGAATAATTATTTCCAAACTGCAAAGCACTCTTATTCAGTATATCACGACTGCTTCTCACATTAACACTGTGACATTCATTGTAGTCCCCTTTTCACAGAAGTGGGCAAGGTAGGTTTATTCATTCATTTATGTATGTATTTATTCATCCACTCAAGAAACGTTTGCTGAATATATAATACGTACATATCTCTGAGCTGCATTGTGTAAGGAATGCCCTCGGAGAGCACATAATCCAATGGGCAAAGTACAATATGGCAATATAAAAATATAAAATATGAAAAAGTAAAATGTAGGAATAACATCAGCCCTGAGGTAAAAATTGCTGTGGGATCCCACGTGAAAGGGGCAACTCAATCTGATGGGAATTTTGAGTATTATTCCCTGGGAATGGCAAGTGGTCTGCTGTGGTTGGTACATAGGGGACAGAGAGGGCTGGGTGGGCGATGAGGCTAAAATTCCTTTTGGGAACTGAGAGAGGCTGAAGGTTTTGAAACACCAGCCTAGGAAAATTGAACTTGGAGAGCAGTGAGGATCCTTGGAAGACATTTGAGCAGGGAGTGGGGGTCGTGACCCTCTCTGGCTGGAATGGGAGAAACCAGGAATCAAAAGGAGGGGCTAATGTGCAAGGGGAGCATTGCCTGAAGCCCCGAAGGGGTTAGACGGTAGTGGGGTGAGTACTGAAACCCCCAATCCTTGGTTCTTTCATTGCCTTCTTCTTGAAAAGTGTCCCATATTATGAGTGGGGAGTGGAAGCAAGGAGAAGTTGGGGACTGCAAGCCAGTCACCCTGGGGTTAACACCAGGGAGGAGTGGCTGGCTGGCTAATGGGCCCATGACTTGTTCACTCTTTTGTTTTTAGTACCCAGACCAGCGCTGACAAGCAGCAAAGTGTGCAGCAGAGATGAGCACGGATTGTCCCAGGGCCTCCTTATTCAGGACGCTGTGCTGCTCTGGATGTGACAGCTCAGCCAAGTGTTCTCCCCATCTCCCCTTAGAGCACACATTCACAGAGGGCCTGGAGCATGGATGCTTAAACAAAAGGCTTTCTCTTGCTCCAGGCCCTCACATCCTGGTCCAGGACATGAAGCAGGCAAAGTCCAGCAGGTCTGACCCCTGCACAGGTGTGTGAGCAGGGAGGAAGGTGACATCAGTCTGCTGAGGGAAGGGACCCCTGCAAGAGCTTAGCTTTGGAGCACTCACCTGTGCAGAGAGCTGCTATTGTCATCTCTGTCAGATCTGAATTCTCAGAGGTGACAGCTTTGACTTCAGATCTGCTGCTTTAATTGAGTCTTTGTCACTCCATTGATGGTAATTTACACATCCAATAACTATAGCTAGTGTGGATTGAGGCATGGGTGATGAGACTGGAGCTGGGCTGCAGATGCCAAAACCTTGTGGGGGAGCCATCTCCCTACAGCTGGGGCTCTGAGCTGGGGTTTCTAGATGCCCTGCTGCCTGAGGCTGAGGGTGGGGATATAACAGTGCATAATAATGACCCTTGTCTTCTAAGAGTTTCTAGTCTGATGAGAGAAACAACTAGACTTTGAGATTGCGTGTGAGGTCCTCATAGAGTGCTTCTGTGCTTTGGGACCAGGGAGCCGAACAATCCCCTTTGATTCATCTGTATCCAATTTAATCCAGCCACCAGTGCCGAGCACCTGTTTCTGGGAAAAGCAGTGTGGAGCCATGGGCTGGATGTGGGGAAGCAGAGACTGCAAAGACTGTGGTGTTATGTGTCAACAGGGCTAGCTGCTCTTTCATCCTTTCTTCCTCTCTCCCTCTTCCTCTTTTTCTCTCTCTGTCCCACCCTCTGCCCTCCTTCCTCCTACCCCCTCGCTCACCCCTCCCCCGCTCCTGGCTCAGGCTGTCTCTCTCTCCCCCTCCCTCTCTTTCCCTTTCTCCTCTCATCCTTTTTCATTCAGTTGAACAACAAATATTGGTTGTGCTCTGACTCTACTCAGACTCCCTGTTTCAGATCTGGGTAAGAATGGTGAGCTCAGATTCCCTCTTGATCTCATGGAATTTACCCAAGTGTGTGGGAGACATAACCATTAATCAAATAAGCACCCAAGTGTGTAATTAGGAACTGTGCTGGGAAGGGTGCAGGGAGCTGTGACTCGTGGGCTGATCTCATTGATGGGCCTCAGGGTGGTGGGCACATGCTCCAGCAACTAGAGCACTCAAGACATTTTATTCTGTATTGTTGGTAAACTAATGTTATATTCTATATTCATAATGCCATATACACTTACATTTTATAATACTGTATATATTAAGTAATATACATTATATTATGTATACACATATATATGTATATTTTAAATTGTGATCCATAGCGTATGATTTCTGGCAATAAGAATGAGTCTGTTTAGAAAGGTGAACATTGACAGAAAATGCAAATTCACTCTCAAAGATTTAACGTATTAAGAGACTCGGGAAATACTAGAAGAAAACACAAGTGAATGTATAATCTTTGGGCAGATAAGGTCTTTCAAAACATGAAGGGAACGATTCATAATTCTGGTCACCTGAAATTTTAGAGCTTTAGTAAACCACCAAGGAAGCTGAGTGACAAGTGAAAAACCAGCCGACTCCTGCCTCACAGGTGGCGGGCTGCTGCTGGAGCCCTGCCAACAGGGGCTGGGCAACTGAACAGCGCCATGCATGGTACTGCCCGTCTTCTGCACCAGCTGGTAAAGAACTGCTTCCCTGAACCTCTGACGGACATATGCCCCGTCTCTGGCTCCTTTCGGACCAGCCCCACTCCCAACATCCAGGAATTTGGAGATTAATGCTTCTAGGATCCTGCTCCAATGCAACAGCTGATTTTTGCCCTAATTTGTTGATGATGCCCATGCTACGCGATTGTCAAAATCTTTAGAATTTACCCTACTCTTCACATCACATTATGGAATGCTTATTACGTGCTAGGCACTGTCTGATCTATGTTAGACTCTCTAACTCATATAATCTTCACAACAGCTTTGGGAAGAGGATATTAATACTATGCCAGGTTGCAGATCAATGGAGATATGGAGAGGGCAACTACTCAAGTGCCAAGGTTAGATAGTTTGAGAAAGGCGGAGTGAGGTTGAACTGAGGAAGTCTGGCTTTGGACCTGATTTTTTTTTTTTTTTGGAAAAGCCTGAATGAACTAAGACACTAAGTCAATAAGTCAAAAATATAGAACAGCTAAAATTACAGAGAAATTTCATAAATACAATGAAAAGACTAAAGCAGAGAAATTGCCCCCAATCTTTTCTTTTTCTTTTTACATTTTTATTATTGACATATTATTGACATACAATGTTATATTAGTTTCAGGTACACAGCATAGTGATTTGACAGCTCTACACATTATGCAGTATAGAGCCGAACCTCTTAGCCATGGAGCATCACTGCCTTTTCCAAATCAGCAAGAACAAGAACAACCCAACAGAAGAATGAACGAAGGGTTTGAACAGGTAATTTGCATGCACACAGACACAAAAGAGATACATAAGCAAATAAACCTATGCCAAGGTTTTCACCTCCACTAAAAATTAGATAAATGCAAATAGGAGCAATAATTAGATATTTTTCCTTTATCATATTAGAAAGAAATTTAGAGTTGGACAACACCCAATGTTAGAGATGTTGTGAGCATTTGGACAGTCTGGTTAGTAAGGGTTATGTTATTGTAATATTTTGGGGGTAATTTGGTGATATGCATCAAATTTATGTGTTTACCTTATGAAACAAATCAACTTTCAGATTTACTGTAAGTAGAGAATTACCACAGTGCAGAAGGATATGTACTCAAGGATATTCATAAAAGTATTATCTAGTACCACAAAACATTGGAAATAACCAGAATGACCACCAATACTGAGTTAGTAGAACGAATAATGGCAACTTATAACAAAACATTGTCACTCTCAGAAATCATGATCAAACTGAACATGCCTGAATGACATTTTGCATGAAATAAGAGCACAGAACAATGTGTATAGTAGACCACTTGTAGAAAATTAGATGCATATGAGCGCCTGTATATGCATGGGGATGATCTGGAGGGAATGTCACTGAAGAGTACATGGTGGGAGTCTCCAGGTGTGGAAGATCTTTTTCTCTCCTGTTCTGGGGGCAAAACTCATATCATTTGGATTTTTAATTAAAACACTAAATACATTTAATTGAAAGAACTATCAGTAAGGTATTGGCTACAACTTCTGATCGAGACTTCTGGAAGGCATTGTTCTTTTAGAAAAGGTTTTTCAAATTGCAGGTTAAAATCCATACTCATTCTAAAATCAACGTGTAGGTTACAGACAACATTTAAAAATGAAACAAAAACAAACACACAAAGTTGAGTGTTATATTTTGAAATAATAAAAATTTAATAAGTGTGTTGTGCTTTGTGAGTTAAAATATTATCTCTAGAGTCAAACACACTGCTTTGGGGTGTGCCAAAGATATGCCTCTGGTCAGCCAGAGTCCTGGGATTCAGACACTGAGGAGGATCTCCCCCACCCCTCACCTCCAACTCTTGAACAAAGAAAATAAAGGGCCCAAAGAGAAGAGAAGAGGACTGGCTTTTTTTTTCCTGGTCCATGGAACCCAAAGCTCTCTTTCTCCTTCCTTTTACCCAAGACACTAAATGTACTATGGGTTTGTTGAAAGTATGTTTCTTACCAGCAGCATCAGGTAATTTGGAGATGTAGTTTTTCCAAACAGAACCAATAGCTCACTGAGGGTAGAGATGCTTTCATAGCAGAACTGCATGCTTTTACCTCAGTCTTGGAACATGAGAACCCCGGGATTGGTGAGATGCAGAGCCACCTTGTGAGGTTTGTGTAGAGAATACCTATAGGTTTCCCCTTGACCACGTAAAGCATTATGTTAGTAATGAGCCCAAAAGAAGCTTATAGGTAGAAAGACTGTGCACAGCAATAATAATGCCAATAATATTGCTTATAAAATATTTTGGGTGCCTGGGTGGCTCAGTGGGTTCAGCCTCTGACTTCAGCTCAGGTCATGGTCTCAGGGTCCTGGGATTGAGGCCTGCCGTGGGCTCTCTGCTCAGAAGGGAGCCTGCTTCCCTGTTTTTCTCTGCCTGCCTCTCTCTCTACATGTGATTTCTCTGTCAAATAAATAAATAAATAAATAAATAAATAAATAAATCTAAAATAATACTGAGTATACAGTATTTTATAATCCAAAAGCAAATATATCCAAATAACAGCAATTCATTGCTAAGGGTTATGTTAATCATGTTATTGGTTGTTTTTTCCCCCTGTATTTTGCTTTGACATCTTGGAGCCTTGTGACTAGTAAGGGGAGGGATGGCCCTAACTAATAACTAATTTCTAGAGATAGCAAACAACTTGCCCGAGTGCATGTCTTTGATAGTCAAACCAACAAATCCAGAGCCCATACTCCTAACTGCCTGTTATTTATTATCAGGCTCTTGCAGTCTGAGATATTATCCCCTGCCCTAAATCACCCCAGGGCCAGGTACTGGACTAGCAGTGATCACCTCTATAACCTAGAGCCTGCCCTAATCCTCAAACTATCCAATCCCCAGCCTGCTCAGCTGCACACCCTGCTTCACCCATGACTTCCCCCAACAACCACAATAAAGCTTTGTTCATGTTGTTTTCCTCTTGCCCCTGCTGACTCCTGACAGATTCTAGTGCTTCCTTGTGTGGCCTTGTGTGGTATGGCATATGCCTTTCTCTTAGGAACTGTAAATATCAACTGTCTTTTCAGTGGCAACAATTTTCCGATTTGGTAGCCTTACCATGCCTGATTATAACAAAACCTGGGTACACTTTCAGACAAGTGTCGATCAATGCAAAGTAATATAGGCACTCAAAATTCCAGATTATTCATAATTATTAATAGTAGGCTCAAGCCATTTGAAGACTTACACCCTCACTTTGCTAATAGATTTAATACCACAGAAAACTTATTCTATGAGCAGGGGAGCCGTTTGGAAGGTAAATGGTGTTTAAACTCTATCAGAATGAAATCCAGAGACTGGTACATCCATGATCTTAATGATTCTTATAAGAGTTGGCTCAAGAGATCTAGATTGAGAAGATTTTCAGTGTGGAACATTAGCAAGAGCATTCATTGGTGGCCCCAACAGCAAGGTGGGAATCAACTCTGTCTGACAATGGGAAACAATACGTTTCAAACCTTTTCTCAGAGATCTTTTGCTGCAAGTGTTAAGCTGCCTTGCCCTTTGATATAACAGTGAGTTTATGCCTGGAGCAAGGTTGTGAATGAGTAGTAGCTCTCTCTCTTTCACAGAAAAGCTTCTCATCATCCTTGCAAAAGGATGGCATTAAAAGCTTTCAGGCCAATTCACACCAGGGAGATTCTAGTTGGAAGCATTCATGCTGTTAGAGCAACTTGACAACAGGAAATTGTCAACTGATTTCTTAAGCTCCTGGGAGTTTACCAGTGGAGTCAGGGATCATTTCTTCTGGATTTGAAAACTGTACCAGTTTACTTATGAAAGAGAAATGTTCTAAGAGGACAAGAAGGAAAGCATCTAAACGTCAAATTGAACAAAGCTGGTTCAAAGCTTTTTCACATGTCTGGGGTATAATCCTAGCAGCTCCTGATAGGGGTCAATGGTAGAGATCAGAAGTGCTCTGTGGGGGTTCTTCGGTTTCCCAACCTTGCTGTTAGTCCTGCTGGACATGCTTGGACAGAAGGGGAGGTTGGGATGGATGGTGAGAAAAGTTGTAGTAGAAGACACTGTATATGCTTATGTCTAGAAATAACGTTTTCATAGACCCTGATTTCCTGGATTTGGAGAGAAGGAGCCTTATCTCAATGATGTATTGGTGATGGGTGAAATAAGGAGCTTATAGTGGAAGAATTCATGCCCCGCAATAGTAGGACTTCATTCTCTGTGCACTGTCTTTGCTCACATGTGCTTGGGGCTTATCAGTATCAATTTTCTCACATTCATTTCCTCTTTAATCCTTTTAACAACTGTGTGATATTATTGTTACATCTATGGCTATGGAGCCCGAGACTCAAAGGGTTAAAGGCCTTGCCTGAAGTAACAGACAGTGAGGTCGGGCTATGGATTTAAGCCATGATTTTGCCGTCATTAACCCAATCCACACTGCACCAGTGGGATCCGTACCAGGCCAAAATTCATCATGTGTCTGTTCCAGAAGATAAGAGGAGGGTCGGCCTTTCTTTTCTCTTTGTTTCTCTCTCTCTCTTTTAAAGATTTTATTTATGAGGAAGAGTGTGAGAGAATACATGAGCGAGGAGAGGGGCAGAGGAAGAGGGAGAAGCAGACTCCTTGCTGAGTAGGGAGCCCAACGGAGGGCTCGATCCCAGGACCCTGAGATCATGACCTGAGCCAAAGGCAGATGCTTAACCTACTGAGCCACCCAGGTGCCCAGAGGGTCAATTTTTCTGAAGTAATTTCTCTCCAGTCATGCTTTCCCTACCCAAAGGCAAACATTACTCACCACTCCACACACTTAAGAGGCTCCCTGGGGCGTTTTCAGGGAGTCAAGAAGTTGTCTTCTGAGTCTGTGTGACTGTGAAGAGCACAAAGCAGTTTCTTAACCAAATGCTTCAATCTAAAGTGCAGGCTGGGGAGGTGGTGGTTTTGGGGGTGGGGGTGGGAGCTGGGCTTGGCCACAGGTGGCCTGTGGTTTTGAGGCCCCGTGGGCTTGCTGATCCCTCAGAGGGATCATGTTACATTCGTGGAGAAGATTAGGAGCTCCTTCTATGAATCTGTACTTGATCCTTTTTGGGGAACACTTGCTTTTCCTTCATTCTACAGTCTGCACTAACTGCTGTGTCTTTGGTGTGCAGGGAACTCTTATTCCCAGGTAGTGCCCAGTTGCAGGAATGCTGTCCACAGAAGGATTTGGGGAGGGTGGGGCTGAGGGCCACAGAGACCCAGCATGGGGTAGACTGGAGTCAGGTGCTTTCCAACTTTCCTGCCTTCCTGGGACTCAGTTTCTTCTTTCCAATCTCAAAGGATTTTTGTAAAACTTAAATGAGATTAAACAGGTAAAGCCTTTAATGTGCTTCACACATGCTGGGCTCTCAATAAATGCTACTTATTGCCACATTCCCTTCCTCATCCCTCCCTGCTTCCCCCTTCCTGTCTTCCTTATTCCTTCCCTCTTTCCTTCTTTCCTTCCTCCCTCCCTTCTATTTTCCATTTCTATTTTCCCTCCCCTTACTTCACTCTCTAAGGCTCAGCTTCCAGAATCAAATGTTGTCTGGTGGGTTAGGGCAAGATGAGACAACACTGACCCCCTTGGGCTGCACAGATGTGGCAGAAGCCTTGGGCACAGCTCGCTGATCACTGCCGGCAAGACCAAGGCACAAGTTCATCTGTGCTTTCTAATGGTGCATCCAGGGTGGAAGAATGGAGGTTGAGGGGCAAGACAGAAAGAGGGCTATTTGATTTTTCTCTCTTTCCTCCTCTAGATAAAAGTGAGATTCCTGTACTGGAGAATAAAATACTCCCTCACAAAAAGAAGACAGTTAAAATTTACTTCTGCTGCAATGTTATAAAGGGGAAAATAACCCTCAACATCAGGAAATGACTACATGCTTTCCCCCTTTATATTTGAAACTAGAGGTCTTTACTGCTGGCTTACTCATCCCAAGCATTAATTTTCTATTATGAATAAAATTAATGAGTTTAGCCAATTTCTGGTGCTCATAAAGTTGTGCTTTTCATCACCAAGGTTAACAGCCTGCTGAAGACACCTCCTTTTGGCAGGGTTCCCACAGAGCTGGGACTGACTGATGCTTCCCTCTGGGGCTCAGGGAAGACCCACACCCCATCCTGGTCCTCAGACACCAGATGCCTGCTTTTTCTTCCTTAAACCCACAATCTCCCCCATTTACTAGTCCCCCAGGGCCCTTCCCTGATTGATCCCAAGCATTATGATCACCGTATGATGTCACATTATTTTTTTTAAGATTTTATTTATTTATTAGACAGACAGAGAGGCAGGCAGAGAGCAAGGAGGAAGCAGGCTCCCCGCTGAGCAGGGAGTCCAATGTGGGGCTCAATCCCAGGACCCTGGGATCATGACCTGAGCTGAATACAGAGGCTTTTAACCCGCTGAGCCACCCAGGCACCCAATGTCATATTCTTTTAACCCTTACACAGAGTTTGTCACAGATATTAACTATGATGGGGGAGACAGCCAGTCTGATGGGTTCATGCTCGGGAATCACCAACCAAATCTCCTCACCCAGGGTAAGGTCAGGATGGTTTGCAAAAAGATGTGCTGTTGAAGTGTGTAGCAGGACATATGGTTATGGAGATAGGGATTCCTCTGGGTCTGCTTTGTGTCTCTTATTATAGTGCAGCTCTGTAGACCAGAGCTTGGCCATTTACAGTCCGCTGGCCAAATCCAGACCATTTTTCGGAAATAAAATTTTATTGAAATACAGCCATGGTCATTCATTTACATGCTGCTTGTGACTGCTCTTCACTATGACTGCCACACTGAGCAGCTGTGGCATAGATGGTGAGCCCACATGATATATTTGCTGTCTGGGTCTTTATAGAATAAGTTTGCACACTTAACTCCAAGCTCATTCTGTTGTTTGCAGTAAACCTTCCTGCTGCTTGATCTCAATCAAAATATTCCTGTCCTCTGTACTGGGGAATTAAGTCTCATTATAGCTAAAGTTAAAATGTTAAGAATTAATACAGTTATAAAATGTGAACCCAAGGGTTTGGTTGTCCAAACCTGTGTTTGGATCCTTGGTCAGGCTAATCACTAATGACTGTATAATAATGATAGTAAATGCAATAATGGTTTCTATTTGCTGAGAAACTATTATATGACAGGTTTTGGGTTGGGCTTTCAAAATACATTATTTCATTTAAGTTCTCTCTCTCTCACACACACACACAGACACACACAATCTCAAATGTAGGTGTTTTTTATCCGCATTTTACAGATGCTGAAACTAAGGCTCAGAATTAGTGGCGAACTTGACTCAAAAATCATGTTCACCTTTTAGGAAAAGAAGAATATATACAAAACCAGTAGCTTAAACACAACTGAATGTTTCCCCCACCCTATTCCCACAGTAGAAATCTGGAGATGAGCAAACATGGTAGATGATGTGGAAACTTCACTGATGTTCTGCATTCTTATCACATCATTTTCCAGTTTTTAGTTCTCCTCATGGACTGAAACTCCTGTGGAGTGCCACTCATCATCTTTATATTCTAGTTAGGAATGATGAAGAAAAGAGAAGAAAGCAAAAAAGGCATTTCCCTACAAAGAAGACACAGAATCTTCTGTTTGCAGCTCATTGGTTAGACTTCAGTCACATGGTCATAACTACCTGCAGGGGACATGTAGGTTTTTGGCTGACACAGCGCTACCCTGAATAAAATAGGGAGATTGTCTAGCTGAGGAGTAGAAGATTATTGGAAATGCTTGAAATACATGCTCCATTTGCCACTTTGGCTCCCCAACTTCGGTGGCATAACTCTTCTCACACAGAGAATGCATGCCCCTATTCCTAAGTCATTCCCACCCCTAAATCTTGTCCAGTTACTGCGTCCAGCTTAAGGGTCCTGAGCCTTTCAATGTTGTGCTATGGGAAGTCCTCTCCATCAGTCCCAGATGTGGCTTCTTATAGACTAGTGATCATAAAAAAATGTCAGGCTATTTGTTCCTAGGCTATCTAATACATCATTGTGGAGAAACATAAAACAGCCACAATTAAAAGAAACCCAGCCTTCCATACAGGAAAGGGGGGAAGATTTGCAGAGATGACTGGTCCACAGGGATGGTTAAATTCTGCTGGACAGGGATGGTAGGGCTTGCTTTGGCCAGTGGACTGAATGGCTTCCTTGGCCGGAAGATGTGGCTGTTCTTCTCCAGCTTGTGGGAGTGGCTTGGGTAGTGTGGTGTGTGGCTCTGCTTCAGAGAGAGTCCTCCTTCTCGATCATCCTCCTACCTCCTTGGAATTGGGCGTGGGAGAGCTGGTCCTTCCTAAGGATGCATGGTTTTAACACCCTGCGGTATGGGGTACAGGATTAGGGAAGGGAACTGTTTGAGGGCTTTTGTAGTTTCAATTTGTTGTAGACTGGGCTTGAGGTTGCTTTAGAAATGTTCTCTCAGAACCCAGATTGGTTTCTGGTCTATTTGCTTCTGAGCATTGCAATGTGAAAATAGCCATAGCTACATTTCTTAATGTCTAGATACCATTTTTTAAGCTGGAATAGTCATGTATTTTACTCCCTGGTCTTTGTAGGTCCATTTTCTAAGCTTGTAAATTAATGGTGACCATGATAACACACTTAATCTGGGGTTGTGGGGCATAGACCCCCATCTTCTGCAGAGAACTCTTACTAAAAGGGCTTGATAAAAGCTTGGGGTCATAGTTTTATCTTCCATTAGAATTCCTACTTCACAGTCCCCCTTAACCATTTCCCTTTGCGGTAGAGCAGAATTTCAGTATTTTTTAGCTTCATGAAAACTCTTACTCAACTTATACAGGGCGTGGACACACAATGCAGCATTCCCTTTCCATTCTGCTCATACACCAGCTAGTTCTAGCAGAAGTCCAACTCTCTCTTGCAGGACTTTGTTGAAAGTGACAAGAGTGAGTCAAATCACACCAGCCTCCATTTTATTTTTCCCACTTGCCCTTGCTCTAACTTCAGAAGGCATGTGGTCTAAGTTCCTGTGGAGCAGCAGGCAGCCTGGACCAGACATTTTCTCACTATTTATAAGGTTTTCCAGCTTAAACCAGGGAGTGTCTTCACCCTGTGTGCCCGACTCCCTTCACAGAGCTCATGGTACATTCTACCTTCAGGTTCTATTACAGGTAGCACCCCTTGTCTGATAGCAAACACTCTATCAGGGAGGAATTACATCTAGCTCTTAATAGAGCCCTAACTTTGTGGTTTAAAAACCTAAGGATTTAACTGGTGTAGTGCTGGTGTAGGCTTATCCCAAGATTAAGTAGTAGAGGCAGCATGGAAGACCAGGGCTCCCTGACTCCCAATATAATGTGGCTCTGGACTGTGTTGCCAAAGCAAACTTGACTGAGCTTTAGCTCCTCTATCTGTAAAGGGGGCATAATCATTCTACTTCTTCATGGCGCTGTTTTGAGAATGAAGTGAGATATGGTATAAAGTGTTATAAATATTTGGCATTATCGTTAATGTGTTTTCCCTTCTGGGAAACGGATTTGTATTTTAAGCAGAACTTTCAATGTCCGATCTCAAAGGAATAATGATTAACATTATTAGGGAAAATTTCAGGCACCGCACTGGCCAGTATTAGAAATGCTGTAGAACATAAGCAGCAACTTTCATCCCCTTTCCCATCATCTTTTATAATTTCCTCCTTATTATTTCCTTCCTTGCCAAAATCCTTTCTTCAGCCTCTGCCCTTTCTCCCCACTGTGATGCTGAGCAGGCAGCTAGCCTGCTATGTTAGGAGGTTCCTATGTAAAGCACCATTTTGATATGAGCCAGAAAGTCAGGAAGGAATCAACAGTCTCTCTGTCCCTGGGACTAGGAGGCTTCTCTTGTGGAAGCTGGCACAAGGAACATGGGCACTCCCTCCTCTCCCCCACTCCCCACAACAGAGAAGCACTATGGCTGACTAGAGCTGCCTCTGTAGTCTACAGAACAGACAGTGCATGGGTGTCTGAGCACAGACATCCTCTCTGCCTGAGCCCTAACTCACCTAAACATGCCGTACAGGGGATACTGTGAGGATGTCATTAGCAGGGTTGGAAGGTTGGAATTCTGGTGTGGGAAGGATGGAAGGGGGGAGTCATGTAAGTTGTCGGTGGCAGCTAAGTGGGAGGAAAACCCCCATCTCCCTGGGCATCTCCTATCTATTTGGAATCTGTCCTCAGGTGGGATGGTGTAGGAGCCATTATTATAACAAGGAACCTCATGCCTAGACCTGGGAAAGCATTTCCTCTCTATGGGAATTAAAACCAACCTACAATATTTAGGGAGAACATTGTGCCATTTTCTATATAAATTAGTTCTTTTTCCTAGTGATTATAAAATAAAATACCAAAAGGTATAAATAAAATTCACTGAATCTTATTACTGAGAGATAATCACTGTTGCCATTGATGTCTGTGGCCTTTCTGACCTTTCTCCACAGATATGTATACAGAGAGAGAAATAAATTAGTTCCATAGTCATGGAGTCATACTCCTTAGAGGGCAAACCTGCTTTCCTCCCTCCTTAGTTTTTTATTGGGGTTGTCTGTCTTTGTCAGCTAATACACCTATGTGGAGCTTTAGCTTTAGAATCTCCTACTTTTGTAAACAGAGTTAGTTTGCAGGGGGAGTAGATTTGTTAAGCTGTGTGAGAAAGCCCGAGTTCAGTCTCTACTAGGGCATCCTTTATCTAGCTGGGAGGCACCCTGAGGGCTCCTGGACCCACACCTGTGAGTGTCCTGTTTGCCAACCCAAGTGGCCTGCTGTGTAGGAGAGTGAGTATAGGCTCCCACTGGAAGGGTTGAGGGGGGTGGGGGCAGAGTTGATGCTGTTTATCCATTCAGGCACATCCCTGTTGATGGCTCAGAGGAAGTGTATGTGAAATAGCACTGTGGAAGCTCTGGGACAACACCCCGAGTGAGTGAGCCCCTGTACCGGCTCTGTCTGGACAATCTTATTGGGTGAGAAGTTTGCTTCTCCCTCCTCTGGCATATGGTTACCCACAGTCACCCACATTTCATGGGGCCAAAGCCTATGGACATCGGGCTGGAAGCCAGAAGTCTGATTCTTTTTTTCCTTTGGCATTCACTGCCCCAGTGCATCCTGATGTCTTGGCCCACATACCCAATCAATCAACAATTCACCCTTCTATTGCCAAAATAATTAAGCTAAAATGCAGACTGAACTTGGTCACTTCTTTGCTTAAAAGCCTTCAATAGTCCCCCATCCCCTAACCATAGTTCTTATTCTGCAGGGAGGTTTGTGAGGCCCTTGTAGCCAGGCTCCATGGCCTCCTGCCACTCACGACCCCTAGGGAACCGTTGGCTGCCAAGAGGGACTTTCCCAATCCGGACTGCTTCTGACCTTCATGCCTTTCTTCTGCTTAGGATGTCCTCTCGGCCTCTTCTGGTCAACTCCTAGCCATCCTTGAAGACTAGGCTCTGGCATCCCACTCCAGGGAGCCTTTCCAGCCCATTTCTTCCTCCTCCACCCCAGACACAAAGCCCCGTGTGCAGGTCTCTACAGAAAGTCTGCACCCACCCCGACACTGCACGTGGCTGGGTGTGTCTGTCTCCTGTGAGGTCTGGGTCTCTTGACTTTGTGTCTCTGGACTTGGAATTGTGCTGTCTAAGAGTTGGTACCTAGTTCATTTCTGTTGGATCGGGGATCAATGGGATCATCATTTTCTCCAACCTTTGGCTTGGATATTGAATCAATGTGCTCATGGAGGGAAGCTGAGGAAACGGGAACAAGTCTAGTGACCAAGGGGTGCTGGGTCTGGCTGTACTTGTCTGACACTTCCCAGATGGTGGCTTCTTCCAGGTCAGTGGCTTTGGAGCCCTGGGAAGTCAAAACCACTGTTAAGCCTGGCTGCACTTGGTAGCAATTGGTGCACTGCCTAAAGATCTACCACACAGCCCAAATTCAAACTCTGGCTCTGGCTTCCCACGCAGCTGGTGTATGTGACCTTGGGTGAATCACTTTGCTTTTCTGGGGCTTGGGTTTCCCATATCTAAAATTAGCAGTGAAGTGATTGGACCTTGGTAATGGCACAAAAACTTCCTTGCTGTCTAAGGATCAGACCCAATGTTGATTACACCAGTTAGTTTAGGAGTTTTTGCTGCCCTCCGCCCCCAGGAAAATGCCTCAATTTGTTCAAGTGCTAGAACATGTCCTACACATTAAGAAAAAATCACGTTCCTTTGACATTTTCCCAGCTCTGATATTCTGTGGCTCTGAGCTCACTCTGCTTGGAGAATTGCCTAAAAAGCAGAAGCTTGGGGAAAGGAGAGAAGAACGAAGTAAGGAAGGTAGTTCCTCTGCTCCACTAAACTGCAGAGGAACCAGGACTTTTGAGTCACAAGCAATGGCCTCCCTCAAAGGCTCCTAAGGAAAGTCAAAGTGACAATTTCACAAGCCAAGGCAAGGTGCTTTTGCTTTCTCTGTAACAGGCCCTTACCTGGAGGGAACATAGTTAGGAAGTCAGGCTCCATACTTCAGAACTTGTCCCCCCCATTTTCCCCCTGCCTCCTCTACCCCCTACCCCACAGCTAAGTGTGCTGGGTTAAGGGATGAAGCCTCCTTGGTGGACCTTCACTTGGGATTTCTAGACCTTGTCAAGACATTTATAGCCATGAGAATTCTGGAATATCTTGTCAATATTTCACAAAGTCTAATAAAAATTGAACTTAGATCTGTGTTAAGGCTGCAAAGGTTAACTGAAATGCCAAAGACTTTAATTCTGGCTTGAATTGTACCAACTTGGTGTGCTTATTCCATACCTAATGGCAACCCTAATGAGCACTTATAACATCCATTGAGTTGTTTAAAAAAAAAAAGGGAGACAAAGCAATAAAAATAATCCAGTAAACAATTCTTTACAATATCAGGCAGACATAATAAAAGATAAAAGGTTTGGAATAATTGGGAGGAAAGACCCGGAAGCCACAGGCTCATCCATCATCTGAGAAATGAGGAACCTGCACATAGAATGGGTCACCCCAGGCAAGATGGGGTAGGTGGGACCCTTGCCTTTGTGGTTTTTCCTTGATGGTATAGGGTGTGTTCTATTGCTTGAACACATTGAGGCATTTGCTTTTTGGGGTACAAAGACTCCATTGAGCAGTGCAATCAATGTTGGGTCTGATTCTTAGGCAGTAAGGACATTTTTATGCCATTACCAAGGTCTAATCACTTCCCAGGTAGATGAAAAAAGGCTCCAGTGTCTTTTTGTGGAGGGTGCTGATGAAAACATCATTTTGTGAGAGTGTTCCATTCTACTAATGCCCTAAGTTCTCTCTGCAAAGGTTGTAGAGTGTGGTTTTCACAAGTTGGGTGTGAGGGCAGGACTGGTAGCCTGAACCCTGCTAAGAATGAAAAAAAAGAAAAAAAAAACCTGCTAACAAATGTATGAATGTCCCAGGATGGCAATAGGAACTGACTGGAATAAGTATTCTATCTACTTACTAAACACCTGCTGTATGATGGGGTCTGTGCCAAGTGATGAGAGTATAGAGATGAACAAGAATGCCAGATGCCATTCTGCACTGCAAAGATATGTGCACAACTAAAACCATGACAGGCACAGAGGCGCCTGGGTGGCTCAGTTGGTTAAGCATCTGCCTTTGGTTCTGATGGTGATTTCAGGGTCCTCCTCGGGTTCCCTGCTTAGCATGGAGCCTGCTTCTCTCTCTATCCCCTCCCATTCCCTCTCTCGCTCTTTCCCTCTCTCAAATAAATAATTAAAATAAAAAAATAAAATCATAAGAGGCACAAAAATCATAAGAGGCACACAGTAAAGACTCAGAAAACATTTTTGGATGAGTCGAGAAGTAAAGACTAATGAGTGTTACACTTGCTGTGTAGACAGCAGTATTAGCATGTTCTGGAAGGTGCTGTCACTGCTCATTTGGGAATCAGAGAAGATCTAGGAAGTTGTGAATTAAAAATTTCAGTGGGTAGTGAACTTGAGAAGGCACTCCAGGCTGAGGGCACAGCCTGGGCAGAGAGATAGGGGAGGGTGTGGGATGTGTGGTCTGTTTTATCAGGCTCAGAGTCTGTGTGTGTGTGAGGCAGGTGGGGGCAGATGTGGAGGAGGAGGATATGTTGAAGGCTGGGGCTGCACTGTAGCAGGCCCTGACTGCCAGCGAAAGACATTCCATCCCTATTGTGAGGGACCTGGAGTCTCTAGAAAGGCCCACTCAGATCTCTGCCTAACTCTGTTTGGTGTTCAGTTTGAGGACATATGGGGCCGGATTGTCTAGGCTGCATGTTCTCTGGCTTTTGAATCCCTCCCCTGACTACCCAAGTGTAATCTCAGGAGAATCAGGGAGAACTTGGGTCCTGGCTGGGAGCCCCCTCCTCAGCCTCAAAGAGGGAGGAATCTCTGGGTGTGAGGATATTGAAGTGCCAACAACCTACCCTCAGGTTGGTTCTGTTAGGTCAAGGAAGTCAATCAAAAGGTTCTTCTCAGGGACCAATTTACCGTGACCTGCAGAAGCGTGGAGCCTGTGCTTGCCACCTGGGAAATAGCCACAGGACAGAAGCATCCTCAGCTGAAAGGAAGGAGGAGACTAGTGCTTGTTGAATGCCTACTTGCAGCCAGGGGCTAAGCTGAGCCGGTTGAAGTAGGCTATATTATTTTAATGGTTATAACAAACTCTGCGTGGTTTGCTCTTGTTTTACAGATATGGCAACTGAGGCTCAGAGAGGTTAAGCATCTTGTCCTGAATCATGTTGTTAATAAGTAAAGGTATAGGGATTTGAGCATAGTTACATACCTGTAGGTTCAGTGTACTTCCTGTTCTGTTCCCCTCCCCTCCTTACTGAGTATATTGGCCTAAGATATGAATAGAGTCTCACTTTGAATCATGTGTAACCTTGGGAGATTTGCCCAGAGCATGAGGAGTGCTCTGCTCCTTCTCTCTAGGCCCTATCTCCACAGCTGGATCCCTTTAAGAAGATGGCTACTTCTCAGGTCATCTACAAGTTGAGGTCACTGTGATTGTTCTTTTCTTTCCCCTTTCATCCACTACACCAACAGGGCAATACCCCTCTTGACCTGTATGAAGTTTGCTGGTACTTTGCTCAGCCCTGATGAGTGGCTGTTGGTAAAATTTAAGTGCACAGAAGACTCCAGGACTCAAGAGGCAGAGAGGAAAGAAAATCACAAGTCTGAGCTTGGGATCTGGGAGCTTCATTTTCTTTGTGGATTCAGCTTTGGAACTAGATCTTGCTGTTCTCTGGACTCCCTGATGAGATATTCCTCCTGCTGAGGTGGAATTCTTCCCCCCAGTGCCTAAGTGGGGGTTTGCACAGACATTTCCAGGGAGCAGAACAGCAGCTGGAATGGTGCCCTGGAGTGATTATTCAAATGGTGACCCGAAGCTGGGTGAGGAGGCGAGGCTGTAGGTGCCTCCACCCTGCTGGCGGTTCCTTGCTGAGATAAGTATGGTCTGCAGCTCTCAGCTGCCCATGGAAGGAGCTTAATGCATTCCCATGATTGCAGAGAGCTTCCTTGCCAAAGAGATATTATTCCCCATGAGTTGAAGTCTCTCAGTGCCTTAGTGCTCAGGGAATTATGGGCAGCAATCTCCATCTCAGTTCACTGGAGAAGGAAACAGTGGGCACTTCAGTACCATTAACTCTGTGCTGTGATTAAGTGGATCCCAATGAAATTCTTCCCTGCAGGACAGCTGCCAAGGGCTGGAATCACATACTGATTTATTCTTGTGGCTAAGTATCTGCCCTTATTAGAACTCAGCTTACTGAGAAGGAGCAGCTAGGAGCTGTTCACTCGCACTAATATACTTAGTGTGGATGAAGATACCTTCTTTTTACTAGGTGACCATGAGCTAGGATGGAAGGGTGTGGAGGACAGAGCAAAGCTGAGGCAAGGAAGCCCACTACAGCAGGATGCAGCAAGAGGGAGCATCCTGAGGGCAGAGACTGGTGTGTGCTGACATCAGTACCAACTAACCAACTTCTATGTCATCTTTTAGCTACTTTTGGGCTTCCTCACCTATAAATAGTGGATTCTGAATATTTATAGATTTTATCAGTTCTAACATTATGGTTTCTGGTAGCCTTTAGAGAAAAGACATCTTCTCTTCATTATTTTATCATATTTGATCTTTGATTTTCTTTGGTTGGGAGAGACTATAGACAGTGAAGAACCAGTTCAGTGAAAAAGTTGAAAGCCTAGTGGAAAAGTAGGTTAAATCGATCCTCTGTGATTCCAGGGACCCAGGGAGACTTTTATTTCAGTGTTCTGACTGTATATATCTCCTTTCAGAGTAAAGATGTACAATGACTGTGCATTTGTAAGGGATTCTGCCCAATGATGAAATTGGCAAGAGGGGTAGGGAACTGTCCAGCAGAGAAATCTGTAGTCATGAGGGACAATTCCATTTCAGATGATTCGGTTCTCACATTATGCTCCACAATGTGCCAGATGCCAAGGAGGGAGACCAGAGGACACTGACATTGTCCTTAAGGAGCTTACACACAAGGAAGGATATTACGCACACACACTGAAACATCTAACACTTTGCTACCAAAAAAAGAAGATCAGTAGTGCCGGGTGGGGGGGGGGGGAGCAGTTCAGAGGACAGGGAGGAAGTGAGCTGTAGGAACCTGAGAGAGATTTTCAGTGGGCTTTAATCACAATTGGATACAATTTAGTGGCATTTTGGAGAGATTTCAAGCAGAAGGGATAGCATGAACAAAAAGAGATTTATAATCTTTGCAAAGAGGTGGGGGAGAGAGTGGTGAGGGGGAAGGATGGGGAGGAGGAAAGATGGAGGAGAATATTGGAAAGGATAAGGGGGGAAGGGAGAAAAAGAAATCAGTATGGAAGGAGACTCTGAAGACAAGCCAGTGTGCAGGCCCATGTGTTTCTCAGGCACCACTCCAAGTTGTGGGCTTGGAATTTAAACTGTGAGGAGAGCTGAATATGGGGAAGAGAGGGATACAAAGAAGAGAAAAGAACAAGGTGTTTCACACAGAAAAGGGGGGAGAAGTCCCTAATAAAGTAATGCTCCCAAGAGGTCCCTGGCCCCTTCTGCACTCAGGAGAAATTACCCCCACAAACATCGATGAGTCCAAGATTTAGGAGCCTGAGCCATTAGGAGCCACTGAAAATGTGCTGAGCCTCCCTTTTCCTCTTCCCTGCTGAATCCATCCTCCCTAGGCTGCCTTCCTCATCTGCTGGATCACTTTTCACTTGGTGTAAACTTCATGGTCCATGACTTGAAAATTGAAAGTTGAACAAAGGGTGTGTTTGCCCTGCTATTGGGGTGTCAGCTGCCTCCAGGAGAATGTCTACTCTTCAGGGAGGCATAAGGGCACCTGCACTATTGTATTGCTTCTTCAGCATCCAGGGACATGGGGCTGGCCTCCTGCTCTCTCCTTCCCCTCTATGGGGAAGCTCCTTGGAGCCTACCTGTTCCAACATTCTTATTGCCTAAGCTCCCATTCCAGCAGCATCTTTACTCAAAGCTTAACTATTTAATTTTTCACTTAATTGTTTAGACTTGGTTTGTTTTCTTTTTTCTTATCCCCTTTAAATGGGCAGGCATCTATACCTGGACAGAGCTTTCTTTCACCCTTAAGCTGGTCTGAGAGGAGGGTTTTGTGCTAGAATGGGATTTTGTTTAATATCTCCAGCAGCAAAATTTCTGTGGTGGAGTTTCCCTTCCCCACAATGATCTCCTTATTCCCTCCCACCTAGAAATTGAGGGAAGCATGGGGTGGGAGATAGAGCTTTTAGAAAGATACTCTTTAGATAAGACAAAGGCCTTTTATAACAAGGGGTAGCTATTGGAATTGTTTCCTTTTGCTATTTATTGCTGGGGATTTCACATAGGAGTTCATCCCACACTGTCAAGTCTTTAGTATCAAGTAACAGTTGGGACCAACTCCTTCCTGCTGAAATGCAAGAATAATAATCTTTCATAGTGAGACAGATTTGGGTTGCATTTTGTGAGAAATTCCATAGTGGCAAGAATTGATTTCCACTGGTGCATTTTATTGGGGAGAGAGCTCCCCAAAGACTCCAGATAGAGAAGGAAGTTTCATCTATATAGAATACATTAAAATGAGTACAGGTTGAAAGTACTGGTGGCCTAGACCAAATGACCCCTAAATCTCTGATTTTATGACATTTCCATCTCTGGCTGAATACAAGTTATCACTCCTCCCTCCATGCTGCCCTGGAGAGCTGGACTATTTTCTCCTTTCTAAAAGAGAAGGGAAACATCCATTATGAAACCCAGTTGATATAATTTGAACCTGCATGCAATTAAAAACTAAATTAAGCAGGTTCATAAAATCTAACCTCCTGGTTTAACAAAACTTGATTCCAGAAGCGGTTGCTCCAACTCTTGGTGGGGGTGATGTTGGGGGACGGGGAGAGGCACAGGTGTCAGAAGAGGAAGTCCTGTCATTCTCTGCCACTTCTGTCCAAATGAGTTTTGTGGATATCGGACAGGGTTGCTGAGTTCCCTGCAGTGTGGTTGTGAAGGGAGTCACTGCAGTCACACAGGTCACTGTGGGCTCACCTGATAGATGCCCCATATCTTAAGTCTGTGCCTGGTTGGGAGAGGTGCTGGGCCACACCTATAACAGACCTAATGGGGTGTTCACAGCCAAGTCCTGGTGCTCCTGCCCCACTTCCCATCCTTCAGCATTGCCCACTGTTGACTGGGTACCACACCAGGAAAGAATAGCACACACATTGCAATTATAGGCTGTGATCTTCTGCGTTTCATCTGTGTATCTGGGGGGAAAAATTCAAAAGTGGAAAACCCTACCTTGACTCTAGAGGGAGTTGAGTGGAACTGAGGGACAGTAAACATCAGAATGTATATATTTTTGGTTACATATACTTACCTCATTTCAAAAAGATTTGATGAGGTTGGCAAAATGGAAAGTAGAGAAGACAGCCCTCACCTGTGAGGAGAGTTGTCATTCCAGTGTTTATGACCAAGCAAATCCTAAGCCACGGAAGAAGAGATGGAGAAACTGGCAATCCTGCCTCTTTAATTAGGGTGAAAGGAAACCAGCCCCGAGGATGTTGATGAAAATCTGGCTGAGTTAGGAAACAGGCACTGCAGCATGGACAAGCCAAAGGAAATGTAGGCCAATAAAGATCCAAGACAAATTATACAGGAGGGCTCTTGCATTCCTCTAAATAGACATTGGTTGATTTGCCACAAGGGCAAAAGTTGAAAATTGGTATGATTTTTATCTAAATGTACTTATATGTTTATGCTCTTTTAAATAATTCTTTAAACTATATGTCTGGTATTAGTGTAGCTTTCTTTAATTGTATTTAATTAAGTTAACTGTCTCAATTTAGTTTTGGAAATAAATAACATACATCTGAAATAGTATCCTTTCACATTTTTGCTTGGTTGTAAGGAAATGTGCTTTTATATGTTAACTGTATTCCATTAGAAGAGCATGCTGGCTGCTGGGGTGCTTGAACCAAGGCATCTCAACCATTGGAGGCCTCGCAGCTCCTATTATGAAGTGACAACCCAGACATTAATGTTAAACAGATAACATTGAATGTGTCCTCATGAAATGCAGTGCCTCACCTGCTGCAGCCCATGGCTAGTTCTTTACTCAATCCCATTATCCATTCTTTCTGTTTTGGGATTATGTAGTCCTATGCTTCAGGGTAGCTGAGCTTACACATGGGGCAAGTCAGTCAGGGTCCCATTTGCCTAGTAAGTCTTTGGCTTACAAAAAGGTAAGAGCATGAGACACTATCTTGGCTAATGAGATAAAAGGGGAGATTGAGAAGCACCTGACAAAGACTCCTTGAAAAGAGACACAAGGTAGAGCACGTCTCTTGTTCCTCTGGGTGCGTCCTGTTCCAGTTGTGATGGTAGGGCAGTGGCAGCTGTGACCACGGGTGGGGGGCCCTTGAATGAAGATGGAGCCAACACAATGAGGTACAAAGTGAAAAGGTGGAAAGAACTGAGGTTCTTGATGAGATTGCTGAGTCATTCACTTAAAAGCTGTGGAATTTTTCTCCGTGTAACTGTTTTGTGGGCTAATAAATTGCCTTACTTGGGGTGGGCTTGTTAGTTGGGGTATTTTGTACCCATAGGTACAAACAGATCATGCAACTATTTCTTAACTCAACAATCTTATAAAATAAGTATTACTATTATATTCATTTTGTCAGTGAGTAAACTGACTTGGTTCAGAGTGGCCAAGAGGCTTGCCCAGGGCCACACAGACAGAAAGTGCTAGAGGTGAGCTCAGGTCACTCCAGAGCTATTGCTCCTGGCCGTTACATTAACCAATAAACCTGTCTAGTCACTTGTCCAAGGGGGCCTTTCAAAGGCTAGCTGGACAAACGGGAGCCTACTGGAGGTGGGTGTCCTCCTATGGTGGCCAGACATTGTCCTCTTGTCCTCTTCCTCTGGCCAGATAGTAACTGCGGCAGCAACAGCATTTCTTATTGCAAAGGCTGACAATTTATATCTTTCATTTCATCACACCCTCTATCAGTGGGCAGTCAGACTCTAAAAATCAATCCCACACTGACTTAGTCCCCCCAGAGATGCATTTGACAATGGGAACTATGTCCAAACCATAGGCTGAACAAGGGCAGTGACTTTGCAGAGAGCCTGTGGGTGTTTATTCAGTTATTTATTTTGAGAATCAGCCAAATTTCTTTCTGCCCCCCGTCTGGTGAATCCCTGCTCTTTTGCCTTGGTTTGGGGGAGGTGTGAGCTGATGACATAGTCCTGATTTCTCCCATAGCCTCCAGGTGGCCTCGCGCCCCAAAGTGGACCACACGGTCACACTGGTTGTTCGATCCCATCTGGATCCAGCACTGATCAGGACACAGCCGGTTTATGGGTCACTTTGTCAAAATGTTCCAACCTCTGGTGTCCCCTTCCCTGCAGCCAGAAGAACATTGCTATGGAAAGTGCCAGGGGCATCCAGCGGGCATTGGCAGCTTCCAGGATTTGGGAATAGAACCAAGGGGAGGAGTCACAGGAAAGATGGGAACAGAAGGCAGAGAGGACAGATGGAAGGGAACATTTGAGAAAGACAGTCAGGGAATGAAAAAGATAGGTCAATAATAATAATGACAACAATAATAATAATGACAATAGTTTTATATCCATATTTTCAGTATTTTTCGAGCACTAATTGGAACCTCACAAAACCCTATATGTGCTGAGTCAATACAGTAATGAACATGTGAGGGCAATGACAATAGCTCTATTTCTTTTAAACATTATTTTGTGCCTTCGCTTTGTTAATTACTTACATTATCACATTTGAACAACCTGTGAAGTGAAAATTCTTATGGTTCCCCTTTTACAGATGAGGAAATCGAGACCTAGAGGGGTTAAGTGAGTTTTGTGAGGTCATATAGCTAGTAGGCATTGAGAACATGGGATAGAACACATACTGGCTCCAAATTTAATGAGCTCCCAGCTAGCCCTGAGAGATTGCCCAGGACCTGATCCCTTGACTGGGTATCAAGATGAATTTACCTCTCACACCCAGAAGCTGGTAGAAATGCCAGAGAATTGCACCTTTCATTAGGAGACAGAGAGGTGAGTCCTCTACTAGGAGGATTGGCTTGTGGAACTGTTTATTAACTTTCTGGGCATTTTGCTGACAGTGCAATTTGCAGAGCTGTTAATAGCAATGAAACACTGGTGAGTGTCAAGACACACAGGAAGATGAGAAGTGAGAGAAGGCTGCCAGCCATTCCAGTTGCCCTTTCCTAGGATTAATGAAGGCTGTGTGCTCTCCTGATGTTGACAGTCACCAAAAATGTCAGGTGCCACCTGGACTGTCTTGTGATGTTGTCAAACTCCCTTCTGCTCTCCTCCCTTTCTGTCAATACCAGTCACTGGGGGAGACACTGGCACAAACTTAAGTCTCCTCTTTCCTTCTACGCTTGAGTATGGGGCTCTGCTGGTCATTCAGACACATTTTATAATTCTGGAATCAGCTCTGAATTCAGTGCCTCGACTTTTAAATACTGTGCTTTCCTGGCCCCCGTTACTTTTTACAGTAAATGTAGAGAACAGCTCAACTCCATAATGAGGACAAATTTTATTCTAGTAACTGAATCTCAGTTAAAGCCACCACAAGCTATTTATTGATGTTTTTAAAAGAGAAACCTGAAAGAACATGCACCAACAGAGACAGCTTGAGCTGAACCACCAAGCCTCACGCATCCTGGCTCTTAGGAGTGTGGGTTTTGAAGACAGATTGAGCTGGGGGACCTCTCTTTCCTTGGCAGAGGGTGGTGAAGCCAGCGTCAGAGCTGAGGAAAGGAAGCAGGAGCTGATGGAGACTTTGTCCATTCTTAGCTCCAAGAGGGCAGGTCTGGAGGGTCCATTCTGTTGTGTTTGAGCACTTTTCATGGCTCAGCTGCTCTTCTCAGTTTGGGGAAAGAAAGTGACGTTTGGGATACAGGACCTGATATCCAAGAGCTCCTTCTGGTGGCAGAGGCCGACACATAAATAAGTTCATTTCAGGAGGAAAGGGCTGTGATGGAGCCTTGGTGAGAATGTGTTGCCAGGAAAGGGAGGAGTGTTTTGCTAAAGCCTTCCTGGAGGGTGCTGCTTGGGTGGACAGTCGTGGGAGTGGGATTCTCCTGTGGAGGGGTAGGGAAAGGGTAGCACGATGTACTGGGAAGCAGACAGTTTAAATCTTGTTCTGATAGTTTCTTATGATGAGACCTTGGACATACTAAATAATTGTCTAAGCCTTAATCTTCTCACCTGTGAAATAAGGATAATGATGCCCATTTTATATAACTGTGGTCAGGACATAATATGAATGAGGAATTAATCCTCATGAGGTTATTTCTGTGGATGTTGGTTTCTCCTTTAAATTCCTGAGACTTGGAATTTTCAGAGAAGAGCAAGCTGTATTTGGAAAAGGCCACAGAATGTTTCTGTCTGGAAAGGGTGTGTACTGAGAACGGTCAAAGTCTTTGGGTCTGGGGGTAGTTATTTCCGGCCAGTTTCCCCAGATCAGACTGCTTCTCACCCATGCACTTGCTCAGGGTGTTATATTTTGTACTTGCCTGGTATATATATGGAGGACCTTAAAACTGAAGTTATAGAGGAAAAATTAAGATTCTGCAGATACGGCAAAGTGCAGAATCTAAAAATACTCCAGGAAGGCAAATGTTCGAAGTTTAACACATAACACAGTAGCAGGTTCCCGGGACCCTGGCTTTCTTGGTATAAAATGTTTTGTGAATCAGGCAGGAACCAGGCACCAGCTGACTCTTGGACCCCATTCCATGAGTAGGTAAAGAGGTCTGAGTAGGGCCCAGGAATCTGCATTCAAACAGGAGTGCCAGGCTGATTCTGTTGTATAGAATTTCTGTGCCCAGGTAAGTGCCACCTGGAATGCACCACCCATTTGTGATCCTGCCACCTCTCCCCAGTCAAGTCCCTACACCAAAGCCTCAAAACAAAATTGAGAAATAAAGTGCTGGAAAAAGCTTGGTCCTGAGGCCATCTGGCCAACAGGACATATGCCAGTGCTCTGGCCTTGGGGACTCTGGGTTGTCTAGCTGGTGGAACATCTGTGGGGCTGGTCTGGAGTCTGCTGCTTTGTGGGCAACCATCCACAGCAAATGTCTAAAGCATCCTTCCCCAAAGGGCCAGCTCTCAGGTAAGCAGTGGCACCCATACAAGGCAGGATTCAGGGGACCCTGGGAGCTCTTATTCCCAGAAAGTCTCCCTCTCTGGCCTGAAGATCTTTCTAATGTACATGGGTAAAAGTCCTTCAAGTCCCTGCTCATATGCAGATGTGTTGTCCCAAGGGAGGCACCCACAGACCTGTTAGCACACAATAGGCATCCCTGAAGAGCAGTGAGTTGGTTGCTGAAACCACAGACCAGGACACTGAGGGAGTGACAAATTGATTCAGCCTGAGTTAAGAAGAAAATTGTCCAGATGGGCATGGGAGTTGAATCAAGTTGATGAATTCAGCCCACTATGTATTCACATCTGAAATTGGTTCTGTTCCTACTCACAGCACCCAATTAATGATAAATAAGAGAATGAAATACAGAATAGAGACATTCTGAGGAGGATGATTAAAGATGAGGATGAGACACCTGGATAAGATCTTGAAGGATGGGCAGGATTTCCACCAGCAGGGGTGAGGTTTGTTTAACCATGTGCATGCGTGTGTGTGCGTGTGTGTGCGTGCATGTGTGTATGGCATATTTCTAGAAGAAGCAGTGCCCTAAGCACGTTCAATTTGACTGAAGGCTTCATACAGGAGGAGGCTATGGTCAGAGTCTTACCTGGGAGTCTGCAGTCCACTGAGGGATTCCGAACAGGGGACTGGTGGGTGCTTTGAAAAGCTGGTCTGGTGGTGTAAGGTTGCAGCAGGCTGATGAGGGAGCACAGATAACTGTCATAGGGCCAGCCACAATGAAGTCTTGCACCCATAGGTGGCCTTAGGAATAGAAATACTCTTAGATAGCACTTGTTGAGTGCCCCCTGCATGGAGGAATTTTAGGTTAGTAATTAATTTTAGCAATTGGCAGGTAAGATGAAGGTGATTCTATCATTCATTCTTTCAGCGAATATGCATCAAGGGCTCCTACTTGTTATAGGAGAACACAATCTCTGTTTTTCAGAGAACTTACCTGCTAATATATTTTTTATTGCTTCTTTTTCAGAGGAGAAAGCTGAGATACAGAGAAACTTAGCAACTTGCCCCAAACCCACCAGCTAACAAATGGCAGAGTGCGAATTCAAACCCAAGTCCTGCTAGCTACAAATGACAAGGGAACATCTGCTGACATTTCCTGATCACTAAAGAGAGGCTTTATATGGGTTCTCATTTATACACGACATTGTTGATCTTTGCCAAGCCCCTTTGAGGGAGCTATTATTAACCCATTTTTTAGAAGAAGAAAATTAGATTGCAGAGAGACAAAGTGGTCCAAGTCACGTGGCAAGAGAAGAGCCAAAACTGGGTGTTTGTATCCAGGTAATCTGAGCTATAGGCCTTACTCTTAAGCATCACACCGTCCAAAGACTGATTTCTTGCTCTCTCTCTCCTCTTTTCTCCTTCCGGTCCTATTTCCAAAAAGAATTCCATGTGGTTTTGGTCACTCTTTGCAGGGTGTGTTGGGTGGCTGGTGCGAATTTGCACCGGAAGTGTCGAGGTGCTGTGTCAGCTGTGTATTCCTTGCCTCCATCCTCCCTGAATCTGTTGCAGCTCCTCGTCCTTGTGGCTCCCTCCACCCCTGTCCTCTCTGGCCTCCTGGCCAGGGCTGGAATCCACCTCATGCACTGAAGGTCCTGAGCCCATTCTGTTCCTCTCAAAAGGTTCTTCCAAAACTGAGCTCCTGGTTTTTAGCTGCAGGTTTGCCCCTCCACAGTTTTCCCCCTGTAGGAAATGGTCACTCCATACTCCAGTTGCGCTTGCTAAAACCACAGAAGCTAGCCTTGATTCCTTTCCCTCTCAAGCCACATCAAAGAATCCTGTTAGTGTCACCTTTAAAATACTTCCAGTACCCAAGTTTTACCCATCCGCTGCTGTAAGCCCAGTCTCAACCTCTGCAGCTTCTCCCCTAGATGTTTCCTAAACATTTCCTGGTTGCTACCTGTGTCCTTCACCATCTCTCCTGCAGTCAGAGGGATCTTTTCAAAATACATCAGATGCTATGTCTCTGCTCAAAACGCTCCAGTGGCTTCCCTGTCACTGGGAGTTAAGATCCTGCAGTAGCCCTCGGAGCCCCCACAGCCTCAGAGCTTGTCTCTTGCCCTCTGCCCCTTACCCACTCCTTTCTAGCCATATGGCCTTTTTATTTTCCTTGAACATGCTGAGCATGCTTCTGCCCCAGGGCCTTTGCACTTGGCCCTTCTTCCTGGAAAACTCTTCTCCTGTTTCTGCATGAAGGATCCTTCACTTGCATTAGGTCTATACCAATCAGGATGGACTGATATATGCTGCAGTACCAAACACCCCCCATTTACTTAAAGGTAATGAGGTTATTTCTCCCTTATACAACGTGTCCCTTTCAGGCCAGCTAGAGTCTCTGCTCCATGAAATCTTGTCCTGGAAACCAGGCTGACCAGGTCAGCCTCTGGGACACTGTAGCTGACTCTGACCTTTTCATTGGCCAGTGTATGTTACATAGCCACCCCTAATGGCACCTGGGTAGGAAAGAGCAATCCTGCCAAGATGGAGTGAGGACAGGGAGATATGTGAGCTGTCCCTGTTACATGCCACCCATTGCTCCTTTGTCCGAAGAATTTTCTTTCTTCCTCTTTCCTCCAATGGTGTTCTCTGGAGCACTCACCACTTTCCAAAATTCAGTATTTAGTTGACTGCCTCTCCCTGATCAGAATGTGATTGCTGGGGGGGAGGGGTAAGATCTTTGTCTATTTTGTGTACTATATGTCTTGGTGCCTAGAACCATGAGCACCAGATAGCAGATGCTATATATAATAATATATAAATATTATTTATATATTTATAAATATAAATATTTATATAAATAAATATGTATTTATAAATATAAATAAATATTTACTGAGTATATGTTATAGAATGAATTGTGTTTCCTCAAAATCTGTATGTTGAAACCCTAACCTCCCATGTGACTACATTTGGAGAAAGGACTTTTAGGAAGGTAATTAAAGCCCAATGAGCTCATGAGGATGGAGCCCTGATCCAATAGGACTGGTGTCTCTTTATCCAAAGAGGAAAAGACAACAGCAATCTTTCATTCTCCACACACACAGTGAGGAAAGGTCATGTGAGAACATAACAGAAAGATGGCCAGCTGTGAACCAGGAGGAGAACCCTCACTAAGAAATGACCCTGACAGCACCTTAATCTTGGTCTTCCAGCCTCCAGAACTGTGGGAAATAATATTCGCTGTTTAAGTCACCGGTTTGTTGTTATTTTGTTATGGTGGCTCAAGCTCTACTGACAGATGAAAGAATGAAAAATCTGCCTGTGCTTGGCTATCTCACAAAGGCATCCTGGGGAGGGTTTGGAGTGGGCCATGTAAGCTGAGCCCTACCTGCCAAGGAATGTTAGGGAAATTAATGTTAGGGAAAAAATGTTAGCCTGGGAATGTTAGGGAAAGGGCAGCTGGTGCAGAGGCCCTAGTGAAGGTGAGCTTGGACAAGGAGCAGATGGGAGACCGTGCAGCCATTGTGCGGTGTGGTGGGCAATGGGACAATCATGAGCAGGTGCCAAACTTTTAGGGCCTTCCACCAGGAGAAGGAGTTTGGATTTTATTGGGAAGCTACGGGTTCCATACTTTCAGTTTTAAAAAGTTGCTTTGGGGGGTGCCTTGGTGGCTCAGTGGGTTAAAGCCTCTGCCTTCTGCTTGGTTGAGGATCCCAGGGCCCTGGGGTTCAAGCCCCACATCAGGCTTTCTGCTCAGTGGGGAGCCTGCTCCCCCAACCCCTGCATGCCTCTCTGCCTACTTGTGATATCTGTCTGTCAAATAAATAAATAAAATCTTTAAAAAAAAAAAAAGTTGCTTTGGTTCATGTGTGGAGAATAGGTTTCAGGGGACAAATCTGTAAGGTCCTTGAGTTCAGAGGCAGGATGACAGATGCATTGCAACTCCCAGCCTTTTGCATGGGCCTGGCACCATGTGGGCGCGTGTGTGTGTGTGTGTGTGAATTAACTGAAATGAACTGGGGGCTGAGTGGTGTCTGCTGTAGCTCTCCATATTTCTGATGGCAGAGAGCTTATCCCTTCCAGTGCCCTACACTTTACCTCATTTTTGCTGTGTCTGGCAAATGTGGGCTTATTCCATCCTCTGCATTTAGCTGGGAGAGAGCTAGGTTATTTGGGGAGGGGGTCGTAGTCCTAGGGGAAATGAGGGCTGTCAGTGTCAGCTTCCAGGGAAGATACAATGGCCAGAATTGCCTCAGCACTCAAAGATCTGTGCTGCAGACCTGAACCACACCCCCTGTGCACCCGGACGAGAACTCTGATGAAGCTGTGTCCTGGCTGAAGCCAGTGCTGGACTGGCTGCTGTGCCAGGGCGTTGACTAAAGACCACTCATACTAGGTCTCTGGCCAAGCGGAAGCGTGGGCCCTTGGCTGGTGCTGCCTCCCAGCTCATCCTCCAGCAGCTGGGTGCCTGCCAGTGGTAGAGGAGGGGAAAAGCACCTGCGAGGCTTTGCCCTGTCTCTGCTTCCTGGGTTAGGCGCTGGGCCCTGGCTGTTTAAAGCCACCATGGACTCCAATCCAAGGGCAGTTGTGTTCAGGTCTCCCTCACTGGGAGGCTTGGGGGCCTCTGGAGATCTCCACAGCCCCTGGGGCCTGGCGCTGGCCAGCTGAGGCCAGGCCCACAGCCAGATCCGATTCTGTTATTGCTGTCTTTTGACTGCCATCTGGGACCCAGTTGTCACTCCTCAGCTAGCTGTCAGTGCCCCACAGATTATCTCCATAGCTCACCCGAGGCAGCAGATACGGAAAAATAGCAGGCCCACGGGGACCTGCTCTCTGAGTAACCTGGCTTCCCGGGGGCTCCAGAGGCGCCTCACCTCATTCCCTGACCAGTGAGCCCGGAGAGCATAGGAGAATCCATGGCCACCTCTGCTGTGTTCCTTCCTGCGCAGTAAGGGTATTTGCGGGCATGTGACAGTGTGCATGACTGTGTGTGTGCCCATGTATCTGCTCGCACACATATCTATTTACTCACTCAGCAAGTGCTTATTGAAGACCTACTATGTACCAGGCACTGCTGGGGATAGATCACCAGGGGATAGATCAGATGCCTCTTTTGCTCCTATGGCCCTTTCAGTCCAATAAGGGAGACAAATGTCAACCGAGCAACCCAAAATTCTGTGTACAAGTATAAATGTCAGGCATGAGTTCTCATGTATTGTGAATGTGCACTCGTGAAGGGACGTCTGTACGCCTGGCAGAGAACTCACAGTAGCTTGTGTACCTACCCCTGTGATGCCAGCACTGTCAGGCACCTTGTCTTCATGAGAGGGCTACAGAAAAGAAGTCAGATGCGCACACCTGAGGAAGTAGGATGAGAGTAGTGTCTGAGGATGTCCCAGAAATTATTGACAGGTGTCAGGGACAGAGATATCCACTGGGCTCCCAGGTAACCCTAAAGAACCAAAGATAAGGTGTGTGGCCTGGTGGGATAGCGTGGGGCCTGGGAGTCACCCTCAATTTGTCCCTGACCAGGTTATTACTATCCTCCTCTGGACATGGGTTTCTCATTTGTAAAATCAAGATCACAGACTAGATAGTGCCTGAAGTCCCATTCAGCCCTGGTGTTCCATGAGTCTAGATATGATCCCTGCTCTTAGGAAGCATACACGATGGATAGGGTTCAGGGAGATACTTAAATATACAGCTAGACACCCCTACCCCTCCACATGTACACACGTATGCACATGTGGATGGACATAGCCATGTTGAAGGTTGGGTCAGGAGACTCCCAGACCAATTAAAGCAGTCAGGAGGTCTCTGGGCAGACTTAAATGAAAAATTAAGAAAATTGGTTTTAGTGGGGAAGAGAGGGGAAGCAGCACAAGGAGAAGAAGTAGGGGGCTGAGAGTGGGTATGGTGGGGACCAGACCTCGAGCTGGGCAGGGGTCCTGCATGGGGCAGGAACTTCACTCTTCTGTTCTTATGGCAGACTAGAGGGGTGCTCATCAGTTCCAGGTGTTGGAGAAAAGTACCACAGCAAGGGGGCTTAACCCACAGAAATATATTCTCTCACTGTTCTAGAGGCTGGAAGTCTGAGATCAAGGTGTTGGCAGGGTTGGTTTCTCCTGAGACCTCTCTCCTTGGCCTATAGATCATCTTGATGATCTACTCTTATGGCCCTTCCTCTGTGTGTGTTATGTCCAATCCCCTCTTTTTATGACATCAGTAATATGGGATTATAGCACTCCACCCTAATGACCTCATTTACCTTAATTAATTCTTGAAGACCTCATCTCCAAATATAGTCACATTCTGAGGCCCTGGGGATTGGGACTTCAACATATGCATTTCGGGGGATATAATTTAGCTCCTAACAGGAAGGATGGCAGAAGTTTCTCTCTACAAGACAAGACACAGTAGGAAGAGCCAGACAAGGACATTGTGTTTCTTCCTAAGTAGGGATGTAGAGTGCAGTGGAGGAAAGGCACAGGTGGCTCCAGTAGAAGACCCTGGTCAAGGACAAGACACTGAATCTTCTGGAGTCTCTGTAAAATGAGGATGATTTAGTAAAGTTTCGAGTGTTAGGTAAAAGATGAAGATAGCAACAGGAATAACAGGAGTGATTTACTGAGTGCCGAGCATATGCCAGGCTACACTAAGGGTGTTGCCTGCGTCCCAGTATGGATTTGTGCTTTCCTCATTCTTCCATGGAGCTCGGGAACATGAAGCTACTGTAATGGGCGTGGGAATGCAATTCCAGGCCCAGAAGGAGCCCAGTATTCTTTTAACATACTAATATGTACCCATAAGCAAAGCGCGGGGAACCAAAGCTATTCACCCAGATTCACACAGCTAGTTCCTGCCTGTGCTGATGAGTTGTGTTTCTCTGAATTTCATGTGGGCTGTGCTGGCTTTTATGTCAGAGATATTTGTGAGATGCATTTATTCTCTAGTTGTTAGGTCATTTTGCTTTTCCAAGCAGATGGAAGACAGTGCAGAGAGGATCTTGTTGTGTGCCAGCTGGGGGCTGGAAGAGAATGTAGCAATGGCAGTTTCCTTTGGTTCCGATGCATTTGTGCAGAAACATATCCTCAGTGGGATAGATGATGGGATAGACATTCTTTCAGATTGAGAGGACAATTTTCTGGGGCCCTGGAAATGTACCACCCATGGGCTCACCTTTCCACAAATGACAATGCATGCTGGACAGAACAATGTCCCTAACTTTAGCCTAACATTCCTGTTCTGCCCTGGAGCATGAGCCCACAGCCTACCTTGGAGAAGAAGCTGTGCATTGTGTGACTTCCAAGTGAATTGCTTACCTTTGTCTCTTATTCCCCCGCAGACCAGGAAGCCTTCAGCTAACCTCATCTAGCCAGTAGGGCTGTTGCCTTCCTGCCTATAAATATGAAAAGCTGATTTTTCCAGTAGAGTAAGGCTTTAATGTAGAGCTGTTTTAAGCTCCCTGCGCAGCGTGTCTTAACAGCTTGTTGCATGAAATCACTCACTTCAGCGGCTTTCAATCCAGGCCAATTCCTCTTCCCATGCCTCTCAGCCATCTGCCTTCCCACTCCCAAACCCAGTGTCTAATGGGAGTGGGCCAGGCTCTGGGGCAGACTTACTCCAGTAGGGGATGGAGGGAGGGAGCTGTGTGGGGTGGGGTGGGTGGCAGAGGCACCATAGAACAGACAGGGAGATCACTGCCTGATGAAAGCCAGACCCTAGAACAAAATCATAGATTTGAAGCTGGGCAGATTTTCAGCAGGTCATCTTTTCAGCATTGTGCGATGGTTAAGAGAGTATTTTAAACCCAAGCACACCTGCATTCCAAACTTGGCTATGTTGTTAACTAAGTGTATAACCCTATACAAATTGCTTTCCCTGTCTGTGGCCTCATTTTTTTCATATCTGTAAAATGGGGATAATATTAGTACCTACCTTAGAAGATTGTCATGAAGATTAAATGGACAACACATGCACAGGGCCCAAAGAATAGTGTCTGACACATAATACATGCAGGCACCTGGTAGCTCTTGTTTTGTAACTGCTTGTTTGTGTGTGTGGCTGGAGGGCAGTGTCTGCGGAGCACAGTGGGGTTCATTCCAGGTAACCAGGTGTGAAAGGTAGGTTCAGTCCCTTGGTCCTTGCTTCCATCTAACTGGTAAGGTGTTCCTTTCCCCTTTTCCCCCAGTTCTGGTTTTTTTTTTTTAAATCCCATGCTGGTTCTCTGTTTCTGCCAGTTGGACCACCCAACCACTCTGGCCCAACCCCATGGTCCACCTTGTCCTCTGGTACTAGTTGGTGGTGGTGTGTTTGGGGCCCCCTTATGCCCTGCTCTGAATGCTGACCCTATGGTCTCCCTGAGTTCATCCTGAAACCCTAAGACCAGCTCCAAGCATTCTTTTCAGACTGAAAAACAACCCCTCCCCTGCTGCGCCCCCCAAGACTCTCCTCAAAGGAAACAACTTTAGGGAAAAATGAAGCTGTTTTAAATATAAATGGCTGGGGCACAGTAGGACCTTATTAAAATACAGAGAGATTAACAAGGTCTCATTCCCTTCAATTATTAACAATGTACTTGTTCTTCAGAAAAGTACCCATGAAAATTTAAAACAGATGAAAATGGTTGTTCACTTAAAACTGCTCAGTTAATCTGTGAGTAATGTTTTATTCAGTGCATTAAATGAATGTGTGAGGTTGGACACCTGCTGGCCCCTCACCCCAGGGCACCAACACACAGATGGATGGAGAGAGACACAGAAGGCAAGGGACAGCTGAGGGCCAAAGCGGGGAGGGATCTTCTTCTCAGTTTATTGTCCAGCCCCACATTAATGGGAGTCCAGGAAGTTGCATGCCAGTGTTCTGATGGCCAGCACAGTGTCAGGGAAGCAGCTGGGTGGGCAGCAGAGGGGCCCCAGTGTGAGGAAGAGATGGGAAGCCTGGCCCCGGCTGTTCATGTGACCGTTGGTATCCTCCTCACCCAACAGTACCACCCTCACTTTCACCATCGCTCACTCCTGACATCCCCGTTATTGTGTCAGAGAGTAAGGAGTGTTTATTCTGGCTCAAGCAGTGCAAAGGAAGTGGAAATGGTCAGCTGCTTTGGACCTTCTGGAGGGCAGAGGAAAAGGGCCCACCCTGCAGTGGGATTGTAGCCAGACATAAGTAGGGTCAGGCTTCATGGCCTGATGGCTCTTGTGTCCTGGGACGAAACACTGGCTGGGGATGCATGGGGTGGCTATACTTTTTGGTGCTTGATGCTTGGTTATTCTCTTTCCCTCACTTGGCCTGAACCTGACTACCATAGGTAGTAAAGAAATATCCTCTGAATGAATTAATAAATGAATAAATAAATGAACAGTGAAGGTAGGGCATATGCACATGCTTTCCCAGTGACTCCCACAGAGGCCTTAGCCTCCCTGCCTTTGAGGGAATGAGCTGTGACTCTGGGACCTCGCAGTCTCAGAAAACTGAACAGTTACCTCTGTGGGCCCCACAGGCTTCCCTCCTTGGAGTGGAGCAGCTCTGCCTGGATCCTGGGATCTGGCCCCCTGGACATCATGGGATCCAGCTCCCATCCATTGGCTTCAAACAGCATCTACTGGCCTCCCTCAGTGGAGGCAGCTTCGAACATAGAAGACAGCTTTGTTTTCTGTAAGGCAGCATTCTCATAAGCCTGTGTCATTTTTCTCCAAATACCCTTGGAAGCTGAGCTCAAGGATGAATCTGGAAGGCCAGGTTTGCAGAGCCTGGACTGAGCTTGGGGAGGTATTGGCACACTGAGCAGTCTGTGTCAGCTGGAGAACCTCATCTCTGCAGCTCAGCATTGGACTGTGTGCACATGAGTGTGCTGCTGAGTGGTGTTGGGGTGGGAGGTGAGGATGTCATGATCAAGGGCTGGGGAAGGAGCCAGGGCATCTCTTTCAATGGTTAGGGAGGCCATAACTGTGAGAGGAGGAAGTGGGTAAGGGAGAGGAAGGACTCCTTGATGAGCTATCCTTAGGAAGGATGGCAATAAAATCCTGCGGATTTTATTCAGAGCCACAGCTCTCTACAGTTGGCAGAGACAGTAAAGCTTATTGAGGCCTACTCAGTCTTTCATGCATTCAGTAATACTTGCCATAGATGAGCTCACATATTGGTGGGGAAGAGACACAATGACAGGTGAGTCAAAGGATATAATCTTAGTAAGTGTTAAGATTTAGGTGGAAAAATTAAAGCAAAGTAGGAATCAAGAGTGGCTGCTGAGATAGCCTCTTGGAGATGACATTTGTGTTGAAAGCTAGATAAAGTGAACACGTAGCACATGGGCCACATATTTGCCCAGAAGGAAGAAAGAGGAGCAGGTGCATGGACCCAAGGAGGATCTGGTTGGGGTATTTGAGAGAAGTATGGAAGCCCCTGGCTTTGATGTTTGAGCTGAAGTCACAGAGGGAGGAAGGCCGGCTCAGAAAAGGCTGGGGGAGGACTTGGAATTTCTTCTGAATGTGTAAGAAATTCACTGGGTGATTTTGAGCACCTGATAAAAGTGACCTTACTTATTTTTTGAAAAGGACAAAATGAAACAAACCAGGACACTCTCTGAAGAAGGGACTCTAAGAGTCCAAAAGCAGACACAGATTCAGTGATTCAGTGAAGACTTAATGGTACAGCCTCGAGCCCCGTTGTGAGAAATATATCAGGTCAGGACATGGTGGAGCCACAGGCTGCAGGTTAGTATAAGGCATGAGAAAACCAGTAGTCAAAGAGGTTCCCAAGATTTGTTTTTCCCCAAAGGAACTCCATGAGTAAAAGTACCATTTAATGAAATGACGAAGACTCTACATGTAGTTCTTTTGTTTTTTTCTAAGAGGAAACACGTAAGTGTGGAGTTCAGGAGAGCAGATGGGCTGGATACATATGTTCAGGGTTATTAATGTGTACTTTATGTAGTAAAATTTACCCTTTTAGGTGTACAGGTATATGAATTTTGCCAGATGTAGCCAGTCATGTAACCACCACCATCAATCATGATAGAGAAGATTAACCAGTCAAGATATAGAATATTTCCATCAATTCAGCACGTTCTCTCATGTCCCTTTATACACATTTCCTCACACTAACCCCTGGAAATTAATGTCTGTGTCCCTATAGTTTTACCTTTTTCAGAAGTGGAGGTAGAATCAGATAGATGAAATAATGTGATATATTGTCTTCTGTGTGTAGCTTTTTGCATTCAGCGCATGCATTTGATATCTAGCCATGTCATGCACATCAATAGCTCATTCCTTTTTATTGCTGAATAGTGTTTCACTGTAGGGATATACCTCAATTTGTTCTTCCATTCACCTATAGATGTACACTTGAAAATTTTTCCCCACATGTTTGGCCATTACAAATAAAAGCTGAAATAAATAGTCACATGCAATTTTTATGTGTACACATGTCTTCATTTCTGTTGAGTAGATAACCAGAGTGGGATTTCTGGGCCAGAAGGCAGGTGTGTGTTTCACTTTATGAGAAACTGAAAAGCTGCTTCCACAGTGGTCCCACCACTTTGCGTTCTCAGCAGAGTGTATCAGAGTTCCAGCAGCTCTGCATCCTCTCCAGCACTTGGCAGAGCCAGCCTGAACAATTTTAGCCATTCTAATAGGTATGCAGGTCTACTGTTTGCATTGAGAGGCATCCCGCACTTATGCACAGTCATGGGACTACATATACTCCGTAAGGAGCCAGTATGCACAGCAAAGAGAAGAGGTTTAGGCAGAGGAGAGCAGGAGGGGCAGCTGGCTAAGGAGAAGGAAATTAAGGGGTGTGGTCCATGGCTAAACCACAGAAGTATTTTAAAAAGAGGGTGTGATATGCTGGCTGAGTGTTGTTGAACATCTGCAGAAGATGAACACTGAAAATTGATCATTGGATTTGGAAAGATGGCAGTTGTTGACCTTGATAAGAGCAGTTTTAATGTTGTGATGTGGTGAGACCCACATGAAGGTGAGTGGGGAGGTGATGGACTTGAACAAGAGGACAGGCTCTTCAAGTTCAAGGACAAGGTGGCAGAGTCTGTGGGCTGCTTCTCCAGTTTTCTCCTCTATTCTTATTGATAGGAATCTAATTTTACTTGGGATGGCAGTATGTTTAAGCTGAAAAGATTGCATTTTCCAGCTCTCTGGAAAAACTACACTGTATATGTGCTAGTGATGCTTGTTCGGTGGATGTCCAAGAAAACTCCTTCAAAGAGGAGGAGGCATAGTTTGTAAGTGCCCACTTCACCTTCACCATCCTCCTTCCTGTCTGCAGCCCCAGCTGCCACCCTGCAGTCTCTCGTGAGGCTGACCTTGAGGGCGGAAGCCAGCATCAGGAAAGCTAGAGAAGGAAGACAGAAGGAATTTAGATTCAGGTAGCTCTATGGAGCTGTCAGATTAGCTCCATCTGCTGCCTCCAGATTGCTTCTCCTTGAACCTGGATGTGTAAGCCAATACCTTTAAGTCAGTTAGCAGTTGAATATATTTCCTAAATCATATAGATTGTAAGCCTCAAAATGAACATACATTTTCTCTAATTAATCTATAAATTTGGTGCCCAAATGAATAGCAAAATAATTTGTTTTAGAATTAGATAAGCTGATGTTAAAATTCACCTAGAAAAAGAAAAAAAGCAAAAGTAGCTCAAAAAATTCCAAAGCAGATGTGCATCCGCGGAGACAAGTGCTATAGGTATATTTTAAAACTATAATAAATAAAACCATGTGGTACGGGTGCATGAATAATTCATCTGATCAATGAAACAGAGGTAGAGTCCAAAAATAAAACCAGATACATAAGAAAATCTAGAGTAATCTGAAGAGGCTTCCTCAGATATTTTTAAATTTGTGGGAAAAAAAGGTGGGCCATTCAACAGTCTTGAACAGTAAAGTAGACCCTGAGAAAATTACTGTTGAGTCCAAAAGTGGGATATTAGTAAGCATCTTAAATTAGAGTATATTCCAAAGGGGTCAAAAATGTAAAGGCGGAAAAAATGATCTGTATAGTAACTGGGAAAATGAAAATATGGGAGAATTCTTTATAATCTCAGAGTGGGAAAGGCCTTTCTAACTATGACAGGAAACACACACACACATACCAAGAAATCCTGAAATAAAACTGGTAAGCTGGACTACATAAAAAATTAAAAAAAAATTTATATGGCATAACCTACCATAAGTAAAGTCAAACAACAGTAAACCGGAGGAAATGTTTGCAACTCTGACCTCAGACTAAGGCCAATTTCTCTTAACTATAAAGAGCTTCTACAAAATAAGACCAAAAACTCAAAAGAAAAATGGGTTGGCCCTGTGAAGAAGCAATTTACAGGAAGGGAAATACAAATATCTCTTCAATGTGAATAGAATTTCATCTTTACTGAATTTAAGAGAAATGCAGACTAAGTCTTCCCTGCGATCCTACTTTCTTTCCACTGGTGGGTAATTGAGGAGCAGAGGTCAGGAGACCCACTGCTGGCAAGGGTTTGTGCAGACAGGAGTCCTCATCTTCTGTTTGGAGAGCTGAGCTGGGTGGAACCACATGAACCCCTTTACCAGAAGCTCTCTTTCATGTCTGAGCATCACTCAGCGTTGTGCCCACTGCATTTGTACTGACTGATTATTTATTTGATCCCACATTTGTGCTGAGAGACAAGGGATTCCATCTTTATTTTCCAGATAAGGAAATAAAAGCCCAGAGAACTGGAGGCAGTTATCAGGTGACAAGCCAGAAATGAACTCGGGCCTTGCTACGCACAAGCAAGTGCTCCCTCCCCTCAGCCCATCTTCCTCTTTCCCTCCCTCTCTGCCTTCCTTCCCTCCTTCCTGCTTCCCTTCTGCAAATAGGGACTGAGCGCCTGATCTGTGTACAGTAAAGCATAACTTAGCTCCCGCCCTCAGGCTTATAAGCAATTTCACACCTATCTGAAAACCCGAGGGCCCAAGCCAGTGCAGAAGGTGGGTGCCTCTGACCAGGGGTGGGGAGAAGATTGCAGAGGTGTTTGCAACTGCTCTTTCCTTGGGAATCTGAGACCCAGGCTGTCCCTCCTCCCCCACCAAAGGGAAAAGTTGCGCAGAGAAACAGAGCCATGAACAGATGAGTCCAGAAGGCTCTAGAACCTGAGGAGTTCAGTCTGGGAAAAGCTTGATACAGAAACCATGGTCCTAGTCCCAGCCGGCTGTTACTGAGATGTTAGAGGCCCACTCTGGTGCCCTGTGTTCTAGGGGAAGTTCTCCTCCAAAGAAGAGTGAGGCTGAATAAATTGTTTGTGGGGAGACAGTAGAGCTTGACAACCAGAGAACAGAGAACCTCTCATTGGAAGGAGGTCCTGGAGGGTGAAGGGATAGGGAATGGGAAAAATGAGACCTGCCAGGCTTACATAGGAGCAAAAAACAGACACATCTGTCACTCCAGGGTGAGAAGAAGCTGCCAGAGAGGTGAGAGATGGGAGAACTCACAGGCAAGATGTGTGTGTGTGTGTGTGTGTGTGTGTGTATGTGTGTGTTTGTGTGGAGTATGTGCATGGGGTGTGTTTGAGGGTATATCTGTGTGTTATGTGTATGGGATATGCGTGGTGCATGTGTGGTGGGATGGTGTGTGTGGTATGTGGGTTGTATGTGTGTGGTGTGTGTGGTATGTGTAGAATGTGTAGTGTGTATGTGGGGTTTGTGTGTGGTGTGTGTTGTTGGGAGTGAAGATCTATGAGGATAATTTTCATTCAGCCAGCACTTATCCATCACTCTGTAGGTGTTGAGGCCTGTATCAGACACTTTCTTATCTTCTACTGAGTAAAACCTCAGCTTCCTACAGTTAGTTACCCTATTCTCAGAAATATATATGGTCTTAAATCCATGCTTTCCATAATTCACATTTGGGGTCTCACTTCATCAAGTTGGGCCACTGGCCAGATTTCAAGGGCTTAGACCTCCTACTCTCTCACTTTGAAAAATAGTTTCTAAGGAAAGTATTGACTTATTGTTTACTTGTTAGTACATTAACACGTGTGAAGTTGTGTGTGTGTGCATGTGCCTATAAGCGGGTTTCGTCAGGGTGAGTGGGAGGGAATGGGTAAAAGATGGATTTGGCTCTTGAGGAACTCACAGTCTGGTTTGAGAGGTCAGAACTTTGCAAAGATAATTATCATCCAAGGCAGCAAACAGTAAGCCCCAAAGGCTTGTGAGGCTGGGAGGGGCACTGGAGGGCCCTTCCGTCATTGTCTTAACTGCCCATAATGGAGGCCACCCAAGCTATAGACCTCTCAAGGGTCAAGAATTATCCTTGACTGGATATACTTCTGCATTTTACATGTGGGTTCTTACCTGGAGTCTCCCCAAGCTGGAGGCTGGTGATGCGAGTGTCCCTCAGCCCACTGGCCTGTTACCTGTGCTGGCCTTTTTCTGCCCTCACCTCTGAGCACCTCACCACTCACCAGACCTGTTGCCCCCGGCTGGTATGAGGATGCCGCAGATGCCCCAGGATTGTCCCAGTGTTGCGTGGCTTATATCTTTTTTTTTTTTTTAAGTGGCTTGTATGTTGCACAGCACACATGCTCAGGTGTTTTGCTACCACCTGATAATCATCTTTTTATGGGCTTGTCACCTCTCTCTGCTTTCCTATATACTCCCTGCTGGGATATCACTTGATGGTTCTCCATAAATGCTTCCTGGATGACCGGCCAGAAGTGAGGTAAGAAACCCCAAGACCCGGAGTGTGTGGAGCTCAGCTCAGAGTGAAAGGGACCCTCCTGGTGGTTCAGAGCAAGCTAGCCCTGATGCAGACATCCCTTCACACCTTCTGCCCCTGGGTCATCATACCTAGTTGGTGCCTGAACACTTGAGTGACAGATTCTTGTTTCCAGGGGAAGCAGATTCTAATTTCAATTTGAGAATGTGCCTCTTTTCAGTGAGTCAATATCTGTCTTCCTGAATCTACCAGTAGTTGGCTCTTGTTCTGTACTCTGGAGTCTCACAGAAAAACAAACAAACAAACAAACAAACAAAACCCCCAAAAAACAAACAAAAAAACCCCAAAACCAAAAAAACAAAAAACAAATAACAAAAAACCACTACCACCCCTGCCCCCACCAAAGCATCTAGTGGAGGAACTTCCAAAGCAAGAAACACTCAATTCTCAGGGCTGACTCCAATTTCCTCTCTCGACTGACAGCAAGACTCACACCCTGTCTATTCTGACCCCATCTCTGTCCAGGAGCTTTTCTAACCCCAACAGGTGGAGTCACACCAGCCCCACTCCCCAATCTGCTTCTTTCCTTGGGAGTAGCTGGCAGTGGGGACAGATGGCTGAGAAGACTTCGGTATTTTAGGGCCTACACAGGAAGATTTTTGGCTCACTTTGCCCTCTGACTGATGAACAGACATGAATCTCATTCTGCAGGTTCTCTGAGAAACGAGCATTCTCAGGAAAGCAGTCGTTGACAACGAGGCGAGCCAGAAGCCCGTGCCAAGCATATGGCACCTCCCCCATCCCTTCTGGCATCACAACCCTCTGGCGGCTGGAAAGAGACTGGCCCCCGGATCTGCTGTCTGCAACCTGCCTACTTCCATCTTCCAAGGAACCCAGTGCCCCACAGGCAGCAGGAGTGAGCAGGGACTCAAGGACATGAGGAAGGACAAAGAAAGCTCTTCTCTGCTCTTCCCTTTCAGCATGAGGTAGAGGCTGCCTCTCTGCATGTGGGTGTTGGGAAGAAGGGGAGCATATTGGTCAAGTGCATGGAGATGCTCAGCAGGGAGGGAGATCCAAGATAGTAAGATGCTGCCAGAAATCCTCATCATCTTCCCACACAAGCCCCCTCTTCTCCTCTGAGCTGACAGCCAGGACCCTGTCTACCCTCTCCTCATTCCCACCTTCAATGCCCACCCCCTCTCTGTAGACCAGAAAAGATGTTGCAGGGCTGGATGAATATTCATATTGGAATGAATGCCATAGCAACCCAAAGACAATGGAAACATTTTCCTGACCGAGGCTGTGGGAAGCATACCATCTTGAGAGTGCGTGAGCCTCAGGGACTCACTGGGCCCAGGGCAGGAACCTACAGGGCCCAGAGCAGGAACCTGGTGAGGCATGCTTGCTGTGGTGCTCCAACTAGTGTAAAACTAAAGGCGTTAGAACTAACAGTATTAGCAGGTTTTCAGACTTTCATTCCATTCTTGCTTCTGAACTGTTGTGTACTCTTAGAAATGTTGTTCCCTGTTCTCTGAGGTGGAAGGCGAGGAGGGTAGTAGAATTTAGATGTAAGATGGACAGTGCTTTGCATCTCTAAGGGCAATGCTGGGAACCTTAGGTAGTGTCAACTCCAATGCTGGCTTTGGCATTTGAGGCAGGCATCCTGCTTGGTATTCACTAGTGAACAGAAACCTGGCTTAGGAGTCTAGAGACCTGGGCTTCTGACCTGACTTGCCTCTGAAGTCAGACAGCTTGGGTTTGCACCTGCTACTGTGACTTCCCATATGGCCTCTATTAATCTCTCTGGGCTATCAGTGATATGTAGGATAAGAGCGTCTGCCTTAGAAGGCTGGACAGGGCACAAGGGATAAAGATCCAATCAAGACCCCATCATTTACTGCTGGCGTGACTTTGGGCAAATACCTTGTTCTCTGTGGTTTGGTTCCTGTTCTTAAACATAGGGGCAATAGCAGGACCTCACTGAGCAGTGTGAGGATAAATGAGATAATACAAATAAAGGGCTTAGGACAGCACCAGGTCTATTGGAGGCGTTTCATCAATGTTAGCCATGAAGAGTAACTTCAAGGGCTGTGTGAAGGTTCAGTGCACATAGGAAGCATTCAGTGATTAATAGTTATTAGTAACAGTGTAGCTACAGAACAGTGTACCTATGGTAGCAGCGTAGCTACGAGTGTAGTATAGAACTTGGGAGAAGCTTCTTGGGCCTTCAATTCCCCATATGTAACATGGGAACTGTGTCTCCTATCCCTCCTGTTCTCTCAGGCACAAATTAAATGTATATCCATCCATGAATGTGCACATGCTTTTGGGAACAAGATCCCAGAAATACAAGACATTTCCACAAATATGCATCTGCCCTCTACGCAAATTAACAGTGAGTCTCTCAAACCTATTTAAATACGAATTTTTATTCTGCTTCTACCAGAGGAATGCAAAAAAGAAGGGAGAGTGACACAGTTCTCATCATGCTAAGAGCTCCTCACCATCTGGAAGGAATCAAGAGTTAATTAAGAACAAGGAAGGAATGGCTGAAGGGAGAGCGAGGGTCCAAGTGGAAAATACACACAAGGCTTCTGTGCTTTGGGAGTGCCCAGGCCATGAAGTCTTCTTCTCCCCAGAAATTCTCTGTCCACATGCCAGAGCGGTACCTGGAGTGATGGGGTCTGTCAGTGTCCTGTGACCTCCCCAAAACTGTGCCTGGCAGCTTCACTGAGCAGCAGTATCAGCACCATCTGGGTGCCTGTGAGACATGCATACTCTCTTGCCCCTTTTCTAGATCTACTGAAGACAAAACTCTTGGGGTGGGGCCCACAAGCCTTCCAGAACACTCTGGTGCACCACTGAAGTTTGAGAACTTTTTTTAGATTTTTTTTTTTTTTATTTGACAGACAGAGAGAGAGATCACAAGTAGGCAGAGAGGCAGGAAGAGAGAGAGGAGGAAGTAGGCTCCCTGCTGAGCAGAGAGCCCCATGTGGGGCTTGATCCCAGGACCCTGAGACCATGACCTGAGCCAAAGGCAGAAGCTTAACCCACTGAGCCATCAGGCACCCAAGTTTGAGAACTTTTGGCCTATACCAAGAAATGCTCATGAAAGTGTTCAGAATTGTAAAATGGGACAACACTACCATCTCATCTCCAATGTATGAAAGCTTGAGTTTTGGTGTTTTGGGTAAATAAGACCTATCCTGAGAGTCATTGTAAGGATTAGAGGTGACACATATGATGTGCTTGGCCAATGGTGGCTTCTTTTAAATAGAAAACGGATGATGAATCCCTACTCCATGCTTATCTTTTCACTCCATTTTGCCCCCAGAATTTAACGCTGTGGACTGAACATTTGTGTCCCCTACATTCACATACTGCAGTCCTAACCCCCAGGATGATGGTATTTGATGGGTTATAAGGGTGGGGCCCCAGGGTGGAATTAACACTGTGTAAAAGGAGACACAAGGGATGAACTCCATCTCTGCCATGTGAGGACACAGCAAGGAGAAGGCTGTCTGCAAACCTCACTGACCCTTGACAGGCAGCCTGATCTCAAACCTGCAGCCTCCAGAACAGTGAGAAATGAAGGTCTATTGTTTAAACCACCCAGTCAGTGGTCCTAAGCTAAGATAATTAATATATAAATAAAATTAATTGGAAACATTTTTAGCACTTGTCATCTGCAGCTCTTTCCAATGGGATGGTCCTTCCCCACTTTCTTCAGTAGACACTGAACACAGTGGTAAGTCAAGCGGGGTGTAGAGAACATACCATTAAAAAAATGAAAATTTAGAACAACTTTTAAGGCATTACAGCTTTCCTGCTCCATTTTGTTTCCATATCCTCATACAGATGTGTCCTGAAACATCTCACAGCTCTCTGAAATCCACCTTTAAGGTTTCTTCCAATTTGACAGCCAATCCCTACTCTGAAAAACCCAAAGCAAAGTAAACCCACAAACAAAAATGAGTTTCATACATCACACAGAAGGAAATGCCCATCCTTGCCCAGGATCAGTGGCAGGTGTACACCACCTCCCAGCCCCTAGGCTTCAGGACAGTAGTCTGGCTTGACTCCGTGACACTGGAGTACAGTGCTCAGAGGGGCTGCTCCCACTTCTTCTAGAGAGAAGAAAACCCTCCAGGTGGTTTGCTGCCCTGATGTGGGGGAGTGAGCTCTAGACCCCTGCCCTGCACAGGAGCCTGAGGACAGGAGTGCAGGAAGAGCCGAGGGCATTTACATGCCTGCTTTTAGCTTCACATTGGGAGCAAAACACCAAGTGGACAAAAGACTATCAATATATGCCAAGCTGTGAGGAAAGGTGCAGCTCACTTAGCTGCCTCAACATCGATTTTCACCTGCTTTTGTTGATGAAGCTGCATTCGTAAGTAGTGATAAATCCATTAGACAAACATGACACTCCATTATTCACACTGTCTACAGTGGCCACGCACGGGCCCTGGATATGGTGCTGATGCGATAAGGCTTTGTCTGGTGCAGGTGAACCTCAATGAGCTGATAGGTAGACAAGTGGACAGGGCCTGCCCGAGACTGGCCGGTGAGGGGGGAGGAGAAGGACCTCCGGGCCCCTGGTGACACCACGTTGCACTTACCTGGGTGGGGGCAGGTAGGTCCTGATTTGTATCTCACTTCTACTTACCTTCAGGACCTTGGACAAGCTTTTTGAGCTTCTGTCCTCACCTGTCTTTGAGGCTTAAGGACTAGGGAATGCAGAGCAGATTGTCTTTTGCACTACCCTGTCCCCGCCACAGCCACCCTAGGATGTTGGTAGGATGGCAAGCCATCCAATTTTTATAGACAGGGAATTCACATTTAGGTCTCACCAAAGCAGCAGAGCCAGGACCTGAGCACAAGGACACAGACTTTCTCCTTCCAGCTCCAGGGTTGAGCCCTCACAGCATGGTACCTTTCTGCTCCTTGTATTGCGAAAATAATATTGCCATTTTGTCATTAGTTGAAATAGGGAGTTGGCTGACAAGCTTGTGAAAGAGAGTTTGGGGCTGGTCAGAGACACAGATGCAGTGCACAGAATTCCACATCCCTGGAGAGGGGTGCAGAGGCTAGGGGGCTCAATGACACAGTGACCACCAACTCAGCACAAATCTCCAGGGAGACGATGCTGGGTTTTCAGTGAGGAAAGTATGACAGGGTGACTGGCCACCTACATGTCTGGGAAGAGGGCCTGGGGACTGAGGGTTGGTTCTGGACCAGAATGAGAGAACAGCAGTGAGAAAGCTCCTACGTGTAGGTGTCAGGTACTGTGGGCACCTCTATCATCTCAGTGATACCCCACCTTTCTGTATGAGAACCTGAGTTCAGGTGTGTCAGGAGGCATCTAGAGTCCACATAGCTGTCCAGGGGCTGGGGCTGGGGCTCAGCACTCTTCACTCCCTGCTTTAGGGCAAAGGGAACAAGGAACGAGTGGTCCCAACTTCCAGCACGGAGGGGGGGGGGGGGGGGGGATTCTATGCTGCTTCTGCTGGGTCCATGGAGGAAGGCTCCAGATTGCTGAGCAGGCTGGCACCCTGCTACCTTTAAGGCTCAGAAGTGAGGGCAGCAGCTGGGTAGGAGTGAGGGCTCATCACTGGACCAGTGAGTGAGGCTCCAGGAAGGAAGGCTCAGATCCTGGGAAATCCTGGTTGCTCTGTGGGGGGGCATGCCTCCAGGAAGCACTAGCTGGTTCCTATCCTGGCCCTGATTGCTCCATGTCCCTGAATCACATTGGGGCATATATTGCATGACACAAACATATAAATTTTCTTTGCATTTTCTGCTCAGTTCGAGTTAGAGGTTAGGTTAGGTTAGCACTTGGGGACAGAGATTGCCTTATCTCTCCCCTGTCTCTGCCCAGCATGAGCCTCCTTAAATGCTGATGACTGACTTCCCCGTCTCAAAGGCATTTTAGCCCCAACTCTAATAGGAACTGCAAACAGGAACTTGATACAATGGGGAAAACAGTAGCAGGGAGAATATCACCGTCTAGTGACTTATGGACCATTCTCTCTAGACTTTTCACAAATTCTTAGTGATGATGATAGTCTAGCTATGATGAACATCTGGGATTCACCTATGTCTGGTTCCCTTTCCCTTCCTGAGCTGTAGGAGACCACCTTCCCAGCTTCCTTGCAGATGGACAGGATCTCATGGCTAGCTCTGACCAGTAGGAAGTCAGCAGAACTAAGACTTGTCTCTCTGGCCTGCTGCTCTGCTCTGGTCTCTGTCTCTTCTGGCACCTGCGGAGCATATGTGACAAAGGCAGGACTGCTCTCATCTGATGGAGCATGGATTGCTGAGCCACTGAAAGAGGAGTATGGTCCTCTTTTCCTAGATGGGGGGCAGCTGCCCTGGGAGCTGCTTAGACTCACAGTGGCTCTGATATGAGTGAGAAACATACATTTGTTTTCAGTAAGCTTCTGAGAATTTGGAGTCATTTGTAATGGCAGCATTTCCTAGCCCATCCTGACTAATACAATGGATAGGCTGTTGATTTCAAAGCAAAGAAAATGGAGACTCGTTGAGCTTAAGGGACTTGTCCAAGTTCATAGAGCTCGCAGCCAGGCCATTTTCGATACAGAATAGCTGGGCTGATTGGGGAGTATCTGACAAGGCTCCCAGGGTCTCCCAGACCTTCAAGCTCATGTTGCAAGTCACAGGGTATGTGCCAGGTGGAAATTCCTTAGCCCACCCTGAACCCTGAGTCCACAAAGAGCCTTGCAGACAGAAGGTGCCATAGAACTGGTCCTACCTGTCCACCAGGTGAGGGCCTGGTAAGAGTGTGCCAATGCCCCTGCCTCCCATGTACCCAGAAATTAGGCCGAGGTTTACCTGGCCAGGTCCTAATTGGCACATGGTAATTATGCCCTGAGAAGCCCGCGTGCTAATTGCTTTTGCTATTTCTGGACTCTGCCCCCTCCTGATCTGTCCTCCTGCAAGAGACAGAAATAACCTGACACTTGGAGGGTAATTATCACAGAGCACTTCCAGCGTCAGCAGAGCTCTGCAGCAAGATTCAGGTCTCTGACTCAGCATGTGGGTTCCAGCCCAGGAACCATGGGGAAGTGCCTGACCACAGCTGGGGAGCCCCCTGCTTCCCCTTTTCTCCTACAGTGAATTTGACTCACTGAAGCCCACACTCTCTCTGTTCTGTTGGTCTCACTTACATTTCATCCTCCTTTACCATGTCCCCAGCTTATGGGAAGTGGCCCACAAAGACCATTTCTAGGTCTAGGTTCCTCAAGCTACTGGTCCCCAACTGTGTCTCTCTTTTTTTCTATGAGTCCCCACCACCTTTGCAGAGGCAATAGGAAAAGCCAAGATATTGTGGTTAATATCTGCACTTCTAAGGTTAGGACTGAATGAAAGATTGTGATCATGACCAGGCAGTGAGAACTTGGTGTTCAGAGAAAGGTAAGAGCATCATGACTTTGTGTTCTTTGAACACAAATAGGAGCTCAGTTCAAAGACAAACAGCTAAAACAAAGCCGACATCTGGGCCTGTCTGGGGACTGTCCCCGCTTTCAGGAAATCTAGTGGGGACCCGATTGTTATTCTGGTCTTTCCCCAAGTCTGCTCTGATGAATCCTGAGGCAAAAGTCAAGAGGCCAGGTAAGAACAGAGAGCATGCAAGGTTACCTCCAGCATGTGTCCTCGAAAATAAATATCATCTGTCTGTCTCTTAGCTTCCATCTGAATAGGAGAGCTCACTGGAAAGACATTAGTGTATGGCCAGTCCCCTCACTGATTTAAAAGGCCAGATAAAGCCAGTCTATCATTTAAAACTGAGGGTCCTCTTTTCCTCTGGTGGGTCATTTTACCCTTTGGAAATGGCAGGTACTGCCTCCCGAAACTGCTTGAATCAGGCCCTCTGTGGGAACAGAGCTGGGAGAGGATTGGAAGTTTTTCTTCCTAGGAAGACAGTAATTGCGATTTTTGTCACCAGAGATGACATGTGGTAAGCAATTAATTCTGGGGGACTCCCTGCCTGTTACCATGCATGACTCCTACCCCGAACAGCCCCTCTTCTTAGAAAGCTCATGTCCTCCCTTTCAGAAGACAAGCTAATTTATTGTACACCTAGTTCCCTGGGGGCAGTGGAAGCTCTTGAAGGTGATGGGTAAGCATACCGAGGGTCCCAGTTTGGTGACATTGCTATGCATGCCTAGGAGAAGAGAGGCAGAGAGAATGTTAGCAGGGACAACACCTGTATACAGACAAGTGTGCTTCCAAATGTTGAGTAATTACAATACCCTACGGGGGAAGGAATTCTTCTTATTATTCCCATCATGGAGATGGGGAAACTGAAGAGAGATTAATCAAATGCCCCAAGAGCATTAGGTCCCAAATGGCAGAGCAGGATTCAAATCCAGCCAGCCCTAACCAGGGCACTGTGTGGCCCTCCCCCAGGTACCACAAAGAGCATATTGGAATCAGGCAGCCCAGTTCAAAGCCAGCATCACCGCCACCATCTGTGCATCCAAGTTATTTTTCTTTTTCTTAAGCTTCAGTTTTCTTATCTGTGAAGCAAGGATGGTGGTACCCACTTCAAAGGACTGTTGTGAGAGTTAAATGACAGAACACCACACTATCTCCTGCCTCCTCAGGTTCTACTCTGTTCCCCAGGGCCCGTGTCTGCCCCTTACCTGTGAGTGGTGTGGTGCTGCATCTGGTTATTTTCCCAACACCCCACTGGGTAATTGCTGCGTGCTCATTTGTTGTCTAGAGCAGTGCTGACTTCTAAGCCTGAAGGACAATACTGAGAACTGAACACCCTGGAGATTTGGAACCCAAATTTGTTATTACATCCTTAGCTGCTGCCACAGTGTTCATGCTGGCAGCTAGGTCTCCTGCTCAAGGCCTTGAATTCTGAGTGTTCATAGTCTCCGTTGCCCTTCGACAGGGGTTCCCAGGGAAGTCTTGGCAGGGATGTGATGTGGCTGTCTCTAATAGCAGCAGTCTGCACCCCATCAGAGAGAGCAAATAGTCCAGACAGAGGGAGAAAATGCTAATATGTGTTGGATTTGAAGAAGATTTACCTCCCTCATTATGAGGTTTTCAAACTCATATTAAAGTTAGTTATGAGCCTTTGAAAAAATAGCCCTGGGCTGAATGAGAAGCAGTGTGTGGCCGCATGGAGGGGCGGCTTGGGACCCAACGGTGCACCACCGCTCCTGTGAGTTAGTCACTTTACCCTTCCGGGCCTCAGTTTCTCCAGCTGCACAGCCAGAAGCCTGACTCCTAGTGCTGGGCTTTAGGCTTCCCTTGGTTCTTCTCTTCCATGATTTTTGGGATCTATAATCTCAGCTAAGGTTTAAGGCACATAAACACCCCAGGGCCCCTTCTAAGAGGCTGGGAGAAATGGCTGGCCTTTCCAGGCATGGAGAACAGGTCCCATGGTTTCTTCTGACAGATGCTGCCCCAAGCAGAGTAGACTTTGCTGCTCCAAACCTGACTTCCTCCCATCCCTGCCTCTTGGGACTTCTTTAGGGTCCTGATTTGAGAGGAGGCAAGCTGAGAGACAGCCCAAGGGCACTTCTCAAGAAGTCATTTGATGTCCGCATCCTGCTGCCTATCTCTCCAGCATCGCTTGTTGTTAGAATCTGTCACAGCCAACACAGCTAGTTCTGATGAGGGCAGGAGGAAATTCTCTCCAGAGTCAGGATACAATTGGAGAGTGAAGGGAAAGTGGGATTTCGAAGAAGAGCCATTCTGGGAAAAGGCTGCCTTTGTGAGCCTTTTAGGACCTGTGACTTTGGCCTTACAGAACTTGGGGTTAAGATGGCACCAGGCTCTCTCACCTGTGGGGGCACAGGGCTTGGAGGTTTTGTCCAGCTCTAGGTTTAAATAGGAGGACTGAGATGAGAACAAGGGTGGCAGAATCAGGCCAGGGGGATGTGGTTGTGTTTCCGGGGGTCTGTAGAACTTTCCATCATTAGTCCTCATCCATTTCCACCCCAGGGGGAGGGGCATGGTAAGATGGTTAAGAACATGGGCTTTCATTCAGACAGACTCGGGGCCAGAGCCTGTCTCTTTTCATAGGCTGTGTGATTTGGAGCAAGTCACTTGTCCTCTCTGTGCCTCAGTTTCCTCAGTTGGGGGATGGGATGTGGAGAATAACCCCTCACAGACTCGTGAGGATAGATGGGATGAGGTTTGTAAACTGCTAGTATAGGGCCTGGCTCCCACAGCTGTGAGAGCTCTCATTACCCACCCACCTGTGATTATCTGGGCCTGCTGTCTGCTGCCAAGTGACCACATCCGTGATTCATGCTCACCTAGTTATAAAAACCTATTCTTCATACTCATTTTCCTGCCTATTTTAAATTTTTCATTTATTTCCTATTTTTCCATTGATTTTTATAACTTTTTATCTAGTTAATTTTCCTCAGTTAATATACCTATTCTCCAAAATCTAGCTTTCAATTATCTATCTATCTATCTATTCTCTATCATCTAATTATCTATTTATCTCTATCAGTCTATCTACAACCATATTAAATTTTTTCTCACCTGTAGAAGGACATACTTATTTTAGAAAGAACCATCTGTCCTGCCCACAAGCAGATGAAACCTTATTTTCCAAGCAGCATATTAATGGTACAAAGGCTAAGAAGCCAGCAATGGCCCACCCCTCTGGTCCTTGCTTTCATGCCAAGCATCCCTGTAGACCTCTCCCATCCTGCTTATTTTAGTTTTTCCATTTCCTTTACTGTGGAATTAATTTTCCCATGAGGGTACCTGTTTGGCTTCTTTCCCATCTGTTTAAGATGCTGACTTGGTCCTATTCTCATCAACACTATTGGGCACACATGTCCACTTCTATTTTGCTGTCACTGCAGGGCCCATGCTGAGGACAGGAAGAGGAGACAGTTCCCTCCCCTCCCCCACGTGGGGAGAAGCAGGGGTAGGTCGACAGGGCTGTGAGAAACAGTGTTTGGCAGCGTGGAGTACAGGCAGCCCAGTACTCCCTGGATGTGGGACCTGGGCCAGCTTCCCCTTTCTGAGACTCAGTTTCCTTATCTGTGAGACAAAGAGATTAGACTAAGTCTTCTATACAATGTAGGATTCAGTTTTCAGTCTCCGTAAGTAGGTGATGTTTAGGTTAATACCAGAAAGAAACACAAAGTGATGACATGAAACTGGTGTACATATATGCACACAGACACATTTGAATATGAGTGCATAATTCACAGGCATGCTCACACACTGACACACATGCATTAACACTCACACATATGCAGCTGCATGTGTACACACACATAATCACTCAGCGTATGCACTGCTACTCACATCAGATCAGAGCCAAGAGATTTATGCCCTTTTTTTTTTTTTGTGGACATATGACATTTACTGATATATAAAAAGAAAACTAGAGTGAGGGAAATAGGCATCACTCTAAGGAGCACAGACAGTGATGAAAGAATCTGGGTTTATGGGACAGGGCATCATAAGAGCTGTCACTATGTTAGGGTTTGTAAGTGAGGAGGAGAAATGGGAGGCTTCCTACTGGGGAGTCCATTGTGTGCACAACTTGATGCATACCTGCTGATGATCCTGGTTATAGGTGCTAGTGGAGTGGGTATCACATCTGTGTGTGCATGTGTGGTGTGTGCCTCCAGCCCTAGTTCATCTTTCTACCCAGTAGCTAGAGCTTCTCTCCCCTGTCCCTCCACTGTGAGTCACCACAGTGCTCTGTCCTAGGGGTCTCTCACATACATACACGACTCACATGCACACCAGCTCTGGCTGCTGAAGATGGACGCCATAGGTCCCCCAGGGAGGAACATTCTCATGGCCAGGATGTCCATCCTGCCCAGCAGGGTTTCTACTACCTGGTAATCAGACTGACTGCAGTCTTGGAGCCTAGAGTTTTAGAAATCTAAACATAATGAACTCCCCCCGCCCCAAGATAAGACTCAGGAGCTGTCTACCTGTTGGGAGCTTCCCTGAGTTCTTCAGGTAGAATTAGCAGTGGGGTAATGGGTGTAGAGATTTTCACTGCCCCCAAACCCCCAATTCCTTGTCCTGCAACATACTCAGCCAAGTAGGACAGCCAACCCGCCTTTCTAGGACCATGGCATGAGTGGACCCTGTAATACCTCATTGCTCCCCATTCTTGCCCCATCGGCTCCCTGATGCTACTGGGGGCTGAGCCTGGTTGGAAATGCTTGCAACTGAAGTTGAGAAACAATTCTGTTTCTTCTTTCAGAGAAATCCTTCAGAGAAATCAAATCCCCTGCATTTCAGCAGGCAAGGGCAGGACAGCTACTGTCCTTGCAAAAAGAGGAGAGATGTACTTGGTAATGGGTTGTAGAGAAGGTGTTGGGCAAGAGGGGGGCATTCCTACTTGGTACTGGGCAACAGAAGCTTTGTTCAGAAGGCCACTTAGGAAAGAGTTTGATCTCTGAAGACTTTGGAAGGGCCTTGTTGCTATTCTCTCTGTCCTTCCAGCCTGATTAGTGACCATAGCTTTATTTGATAGGAGCACATTGGAGGGAAATAGAAAAGCCAGTGTTTGTTGGCAAATAGGGGTTGGAGGGAGAGCCCTCTTTTCCCTCCCTCCCCCACCTCCCTAACAGCAGGTGGGGATGGTGATGGATGAAGTTGGGGAAAAAAGGCAGATTGGTTTCTGGGCCTGACAGATAAAGACTCTTTGCTTCCTGAAGTTGTCAGACTGAAGAAATGCAACCATTGCCAGAATCTGTGGGATTTCTCCCAGGAGCCATTGCCCCTCTGGGAGGGCTAACAAAGGGTTCTCTTGTTTATTGTTCAAGGGAGAGAAGCAACCTGTCTGCAACTGTCTATTTTGGGATGTTCTGCCTCTGGGGTATAGGGACACTCCTTGCTTGCTAGGGCCTTAGAAGAGGCCAGCTCAGCAGAAGGGAGACTTCTTGTGTTGCCTGACCAAGTGCCTCCTCAAGAACATGCCCATAGTGATTCCTGATGACTCTATCTCCCCTCAGTCTGGCTCCTAAGTTCCCCCAAATGGGGATCACTCTCCCTTCTGGTCACTGTTCCCTATTCTTCTCCCAAGACACCTTCAGTCTACTTGTCTCCAGCCCAGGAAAGGCCAACTGTATAGTGGTTACTAGCATGGGCTTTGGAATTCAGTGTGGGCTCCAATCTGAGCTTGCCCACTTACTAGCTGTGTGGCTGTTGGCAAGTCACATACTTCCTTAAACCTTAGCTTCTTCAATCTATACTTTCAATGCCATTCCAAATAAAATTACAAAGGCATTTTTCAAAAAAAATCTGGATCAAACAATCCCAAAATTTGTATGGAATCAGAAGAGACCCTGAATTGCTAAGGAAATGTTGAAAAAGAAAAACAAAACTGGGGCATCATGTTACTTGATTTCAAGCTTTACTACAAAGCTGTGATCACCAGGACAGCATGGTACTGGCACAAAACAAACACATGGACCAGTGGAACAGAGTAGAAAGCCCAGATATGGACCTTCAACTCTATGGTCAACATCATCGACAAAGCAGGAAAAAATATACAGTGGGAAAAAGACAGTCTCTTCAATAAATGGTGCTGGGAAAATTGGACAGCTATGTGTAGAAGAATGAAACTTGACCATTCTCTTACAGCATACCCAAAGATAAAATAGAAATGAATAAAAGACCTCAACATGAGGCAGGAATCCATCAGAATCCTAGAGGACAACATAGGCAGTAACCTCTTCGACACTGGCCACAGCAACTTCTTTCAAGATATGTCTCCAAAGGCAAACGAAACAAAAGTGAAAATGAACTTTGGGGACTTCATTGAGATCAAAAGCTTCTGCACAGCAAAGGAACAGTCAAAAAAAGAAAGAGGCAAAACACAGAATGGGAGATGTTCGCAAATGACAATACAGACAAAGCATATCCAGGATCTATAAAGAAGTCCTCAAACTCAACACAAACAAAACAGATAATCATATCAAAAAATGGGCAGAAGACATGAACAGACACTTCTCCAATGAAGACATACAAATGGCTAACAGACACATGAAAAAAATGTTAATCATCACTAGCCATAAGGAAGATTCAAATCAAAACCACATTGAGATACCACCTTATACCAGTTAGAATGGCCAAAATTAGCAAGACAGTAAACAACATGTGTTGGAGTAGATGTGGAGAAAGGGGAACCTTCTTACACTGCTGGTGGGAATGCAAGTTGGTGCAGCCACTTTGGAAAACCATGTGGAGATTCCTTAAGAAATAAAAAATAGAGCTTCCCTATGACCCTGCAACTGTACTACTGGGTATTTATCCCAAAGATACAGATGTAGCAAAAAGAAGGGCCATCTGTGCCCCAATGTTCATAGCAGCATTGGCCACAGTTACCAAATTGTGGGAAGAGACAAGATGCCCTTCAACAGATGAATGGATAAATATGTAGTCCATATATACTATGGATTATTATGCCTCCATCAGAAAGGATGAATACCCAACTTTCGTATCAACATGGACGGGACTGGAAGAGATTATGCTGAATGAAGTCAGTTAAGCAGAGAAAGCCAGTTATTACATGGTTTCGATTATTCATGGAGCATAAGGAATAACATGAAGGACATGGGGAGATGTAGAGAAGGGAGTTAGGCAAAATTGGAGGGGGGATGAACCATGAGAGACTGTGGACTCTGAGGAACTAACTGAGGGTTATGAAAGGGAGGAGGGTTGAGGGCGGGTGAACCTGGTGGTGGGTATTGCAGAGGGCACGTATTTCATGGAGCACTGAGTCGTGCATAAACAATGAATTCTGGAACACTGAAAAGAAATAAAAAAAATAATAAAAAAACCCCTTAGCTTCTTAACTATAAAATGGGTATTAATACCTATTTCTTAGGGCTTTATGGGGACTAAATGAGGTACTGCGTGAAGGACTTAACGCAATGTCCAATGCATAATAATTAGTGGCTAAAACTGTTCTCTCACATATCTAATGCTGCTTTCCCATTTCTGAACCAGTTCCTTCCTATTTTTCCAGACCCAGCTCAGATCTCATTTCTGCATTGAAACCTATCCTGACTGAAGTAGCTCAGATTGGATTCCTTTGCTTTCCTTGAGAATCCTACAAAATTTGGATCTTGTTTATATATAATTAATCCTATTAATATGTAGTTCTTGAGCACCAAACATGTGCCATATTTTTTTCCTAAAAAGTTCTTCAGTTGCAGGTTTTTTCCACTGGGGCTGGGGGTCATACCTTTTATGCTGTTTGCACCAGAGCATCTAATACAGTGGTGGGCACCAAGTAGTAGCTCAATATGTACTTTTGATTGCTGGGAGGGTGGTTGGTAGGGATCAGTGACCTGCAAAAACTGAATGGCTCTGTATCAGTAGCTATAGAATGGGCCCCCAAAATAAGATCAATGGTTTTTAACTTCAGGTGTCTGAAAAATATGTGAGCTTACCAGGAGATGTGAGATAGCATAGAAGGTGCTCAGTAAATCATGTCCCAGATCTGTGTTTCCAAAGGGACTGAGAAGACTTCTATACCAAACTCCCTCCCTAAGCAAGAGCCCTTCATTAACATCCCTCTTTGAGGTTTACCATCCCTTTGGACTAATCTGGAGGCAGAGGACTCATTACATACAAAGAAGTTTGTTTGTTTCCACATACCTTAAACAGAAGGAGTTCTTACAAGTCCAACTCAGAAGTGCCAGTTGGTCCTTTGGAAAAATGTATGAATAATCAAATCTCTCTTTTTCATAGCAAGTCTTCACATGCTTCAAGGCCACTGGATTCCTCCCTCCTGGGAATCATACCAAGCTTAGATTTCCTTTCCCTAGCATCACAGTGTGAGGCAGCTGACAAAGGCAAGGGGTCTGGTTGTGTCTCACAAGCTCAGGGGATAGTGTGGTGTAGCTGTCACTCTACCTCAGACATTGTGTTCTAAAAATCCAATTGAGATTGGATTCATCTTTTCTTTTTTCTTTCTTTTTTTTTTTTTTAAGCACTGACTTGGACATGTGTAAAAAACAGCATGAATGTATGGAAAGAGATACATTTTGCAAAAAAGAATACACAAATGAGGGCTTGTGTAGAAGAATTATGATTAACAGAGTAGGAAGGGTAATATGTAGCCAGCTTTTCGGAAGATGTAAAAATATTTGCATTGATATAGTTCAAAGGCATTCAAGTATAATGCGTCTTTTAAATTTCTCTTTATTATGGCAAAACACACATTACGTAAAATTTATCACTGTTACCATTTTAAGTGTAAAAGTCAGTGCCATGGAGTACATTCACACTGTGTGAAAATATCACCACCAGAACTTTTTCATCATCTCAAACTGAAACCCTATACCCATCAAACTCTAACTCCCATTCCTTCCTCCCTGTGGCCTCTGGTAACCACCTTTCTGTATTTTGTGTCTATGAATCTGACTATTCTAGGTACCTCATATAAGTGGAATCATACATCTTTGTCCTTTTTTAACTGGCTTATTTCACTTAGCATTATGTTGTAGCATGCGTCAGAATTTGCTTCCTTTTTTAAGGCTGAATCATATCCCATTGTATGCATATACCACATTTTGTTTATCCAGTCATCCAGTGAGTGACAATTTGGTTTGTGTTGATCTCTTGGCTATTGTGGACAATGCTGCTATGAACATGGGTGTACAGATTTCTGTTCAAGTCCCTACTTTCAATGGTTTTGAGTATCTACCTACAAGTGGAATTGCTGGATCAAATGGTATTCCACTGTTCAATTTTTGAGGAATCATGATACTAATTTCCATTTCAGTTGCATCATTTTGCTCTTCCACTAGCAGTGCACAGGGATTCCAGTTTCTCCACATTCTCACCAACATATATTAGGTCCTATTTTTCGATAACATTTATCCTAATGAATGGGAAGTGGTATCTCACTAAAGTTTTGGTTTGCATTTCCCTAGTGACTAGTGATATTCAGAATCTTTTCATGTACTTGTTGGTCATTTGTTTTTTCTTCTTTGGAGAAATGTCTACTCAAGTCCTTTGCCCATTTTTGAGTTTGGGTGTTTTTTATTTGTTGAGTAAAATACTCATAGGTTCACAGTTGGAGAGGAATTTTGACTGGGATGAATCATACTTGAGTCTAACCTGTATCTGATTTAGATACTTAGATAAGACTTTGGACTTTGAACTTAATGCTGGAATGAGTTAAGACTTTGAAGGATGTTGGGATGAAATGTATGTTGTTGTTGTTTTTTTTTTTTTTTAAAGATTATTTATTTATTTATTTGACAGACAGAGATCAGAAGTAGGCAGAGAGAGAGAGAGAGAGAGAGAGAGAGAGGGGAGGAAGCAGGCTCCCCGTGGAGCAGAGAGCCCGATGCGGGGCTCGATCCCAGGACCCTGGGATCATGACCTGAGCCAAAGGCAGAGGCTTTAACCCACTGAGCCACCCAGGTGCCCCTGTTGTTGTTTTTTTAATGTAAGAAGAATATAAATATTTGGGTTGCAGGGATAGAATATTATCCCTGCATAATATTGTTATCCCTCCAAAATCACATGTTGAAGCCCCAACCCCACAATTTGGAGATGGCATAATTAGGTTTAGAGGAGTTCATGAGGGTGGGGTCCACCTGATGGGATTAGTGCCCTTATAAGAAAAGACCAGGGAGCTTGCTGACTTTCCGCCTGCCCTGAAGACAGGCATACACTGTGAGGACACAGTGAGAAATAACAATTTACAAACCAGAAAGAGGGCTCTAACTGGAATCTGACCATGCTGGGCACCCTGATCTCGGACTTCTAGGCTTCAAAACCATAGGAACTACATGTTTGCTCCTTAAGTCACCCAGTCTATAGTATTTTGTGATATCAGTCTGAGCTAAGACATATGGTGGCCACAAACTCTGGAAACGTGGATATCTGTTTGCTTTATTTGGCTATGTAAGTGACCAATTACTATCACTTCCTTCACTTGGCAAACTAAGGAGAGGTCTCCCCAGATGTTTCCAACAGGATGGAGTGCTGCTCATGACAGAGGTAAGGGGAGGGTGGATGGTAACTTTCCAGACTAGATTGGATGAGTTATCTGGATGGAAAAGGGTGGATGCCCATCAGATCTAAAGCTCTTTGGTTATTTCTTTTGGGGTTCACTAAAGGCAGAGGTTTACTTTTGAAAATCAGAGGAAAAAATCCAAGGAAGTAATGCCTCAGACCTGCAAGTATTGGTGGAGATGTTGCATTAATGCACTGTTCCCACTGTAATTTTGAGCTGCACACTGCACTCTACATTGCTAATGAAAGATAATACAAAACACATGTAATGTCATTGAGTTGATTATGTGTTGTCATGCAATATAAGAAAACCATTTCTTACCTGTAATCACCTATGCTTCCAGAATGTATGGCCACTCTGCTGCTTAAGTTTTTGTTCCTTGAAACTTGAGCTTCTAAATTTCAAGTCCTGAGTCCAGACCAGAAGTGCAGCTCCATGTATGAAACAAAATTTTGATAGCAACAATGCATCTAAAAGGAATTTTGTCTTAATCTGCCTCTGGGGCTGCTCTAGCACCTCCTGATTTCCAGTCTTTGGGGAGTCAGTGTAGCCTATTTTTTTATCTAGAAAAATAGTATTAGTTACTTATTTATCTTTGTCCTGATACTCTGTGGACACTGATTGCTTTAAAAATTTCAACCAGGAGGCAGAGCAAGGCAAGGGAAGACCCACAGGGCCTATAGCCAATTTTTCCAGATTAAGAGAGGGCAATCCTGGGCAAGAATGAGCCCTTCCCTGTGGCTGTCGTATGTTGGAGTTGTTCAGCCCTTGTTGTGTGGAGCCCCCACCCCTGCAGGCTCGTCTCTGCGTCTTTAAATGAAAACACATGGTCTCCTCAGTTTGAATGTCCTTAGAGCTCTAAGAAAAAGTATACCATGGCATGGTGTTCAGGGAAGTTTCCAAGAGGTGGGGTTGGAGGGTCTTTAGAGAAGAGTAGTCCAAGAGAATTGAGAACCAAGGCAGAAGGTGGATGAGAGGGAAAGCGATGCCTGGTCTGAGCAGTGGAGGCAGATGAATAGGGGACGTCTCAGGGAGGGTAGAAAGGAATAGACCCTGAGGCCCCCCATGGCTGGGAGAACCATGTGGGAGATGATTGAGTGTTTGGACAGGAGCACAACCAGGAAAGGGGGGCTCTCATGTGTAGCTGGTTTTGGAGTCCTGTGGCCCCTACCTCCCAGAGTGCTGTACCACTGAGGTGAGTCAGCAGGATCAGGCACCAGGGGAATGGGTATGAGTTTTAGGGTCATTTCTGAAAAACCTTGATTCCAACCCTAGACTCTTATTTACTGGTCTTCAAACCTCAGTGTCTTCATCTGTAAAAGAGAGACTAGTAGCACCTTCTATACCAGAGTTTGGTGAGGACAAATAAGAGAAGATATACCCTGATGTCAGTGTATGGCATGTAACAGGCACTTGGGAAATGCTGCCTGTCTGTCCCTCCACCCTCTCCCCTCCCTGCCTTCCTCTCCTCTTCTCCTTCCCTCTAGCTATGGTATCTTTTCTGACATACCGACCCTCCCCAGCCTCCCAGGTAAAGGTCAGACTTCACATCATATATCTGTATCTCTGCCTATTTTTCCTTTCTTTCTCATGGAAATCCTTCAAGGTTAGCTCCAGCAACAGTCCCAACTACTCCACTTGCTGGGGAGAAAATCTCCATAGCAACCAGTCTGGCCGCTCTGCCCTTCCTTCCTTCTTCCCCCAGGCTAGAAGCTCAGGCCTCTGGTATCCAGTCACCAGAGCTGTCCTTTGCTTCTAGGGAACAGGACAATTTCTCTGTTCACAGCTTCCATGAGACCTGTAGGATCACCTACCTCAGAGTGGTTCAGCCAAATAAACCAAGTAACTTAGATTTCTCCACAACATGCTATTATGAGTATACTACCTTTGTGAACCGAGGAGGTTAAAATGAGGATGAACAACTAGTCCATTCAGTAGCTGGGCAGAGGGGAAGTGATACCTTTTGTGTGGGGCTGTGCATGAGACCTGATTCTCTGCTTGAAGTGTTGTGCCTCCTCTAAGGAGTAAGGGGAAGATGCCACAGGACAAAGGGATGATGACCAACAAGAGAGACATCTCTTTATTCTGGGCCAAATTTAAGCCAGTTTTAAATAATGCAATTGGCTTTGGAGGCACTGGAATCCCCAGGGGGAATTCATAATGGATGAGCCCTGCATCCTGATCTCTCCTCCTTTCCCAGGGCTGCAGAAGAGCAGGCTCTGCAGAGAGGGAGAGAGAGAGAGAGAGAGGGAGAGAGAGAGAAAGAGAGTGAGCCTGTTTTGTCCTGTCCTCATCCTCACACATGGGGCTGGAGGGAGGTGGGCTTGGGGAAGCTCTCAGAGTCAGTGTCTAGAGGGGAGCAGAAGAGTAACAGGCTCCTCCAACAGGTTTGCTGGTGAGGCTTGGGCTGCTGCGTAGAAGCTGGCCCTGGGATGAACCAGAACCCATAGGCCATCCTTGCCTCCTGCCTCTCTCTCACCCATGGCTGTGAAGCAGCAAGTCTTACAGATTCTGCTGGTCTAACCTCAGGTTTACCCACTTGTTCCTGTCCCCACTGCTACTGCCTTGGTTTGGGTCTTCACTATTCCCCCCAGGACTGATCCCCCAGCTTCTAACAATCTCCTCTCCAAATCATCCCACCCCCCCACACTTCACCAGAATGACCAAGTGGAGACCCAGGCTGATCCTGCATGGTTCTGCTTGAAGTCTTTCTGTAGCCCCATCATTTGTTGGACCAGGTCCATCTTCCTTGGCTGGTGCTTACCACCTTCTCCTTGCCCTCTGGGGAACAGGCAGTGCCCATTCACATCTCCTTGGTGCTGTGACTCCCTTCCTCCTGCCCCTCTGCTAGATCCTACTTACCTCCCAGAGCCTCCTCAAATTGTCCCCTCATAGATGCTTGGTGGCTGGCCTCTCCTGCCTCAGGATCCCCTTGCAGATACTTATGATGGCTTTGTGTGAATCATCTGTTTGTATGCCCAACTTTCCCTCTGAACAGCAGCCCTTTACAGCTGGGGCTGTGACTTATCACTATTTCCCTAGAGCCAGTTCAGTGCTAACTCAGTGCCTGGCATTGAGAGGGCTTCATAGTCTGATGGAGAAATGAGTACACGAATGAACAAACCCTTAGTGAATGAACATATGGTTGAAGGAAAGGAGTCAGGAGAAAGGCGGGCAGGCAGGAACAAATGACGGACCAGGATGATGGTGTGCACATGGAAGAGAGTGTGTGCAGGGGTAAACTTGGGCTGCAGGACAGATGCAGCACAGTCAGCCCCAGGAAGTTCTGGGAATTACTCCAACCTGGATAATCAGATTTCTTTTCCCACCCCTCAACTCCTCCCAGCCTAATCCCAATAGGGCTGTGAACATAACCTCAGTTGGGTATAGGAAGGAGTCTATGCTGTCCTCATGCTTCTCAGGGCACCTACACCATTGGGCAGGGGCCGAAAGTCAGGGGCACCTGCTGGCATCTGTGTGGCAGGGCCGGGGAGACCATCCCCTGGGCATGGCTAGGCCACTGCTGGGGCTAACTGGTGACTAAAGAACAGGACAATGGGATGGTGATCTTCTGTGATGGTCTTTCTCTGGAACTCTGACCCAGCCTGCCCCTCATTGACACCTGGGGGTAGAGAAGGGGTTTGGTTCTTGATGCTCAGAGTTATAATGGGGAGCACAGGGTTTTACATGTCATCTAGCTTTACATCGAATTACCAAGACTCTGTGCTGCTTTGCTCATGGTGAAGTGCTCTCAGTCTTGTAGCATTCCAGAGATGCACAGGGCCAGAGGGGGAGGGTTGGTGGCCACAAGGAAGGGGCTGTACATGTCTGGGACAGCCTGAGGGTGTTCTGGGAGCACCTATTATAAGACCACAATGTACCAAGGCAGAATCCCTGGCTAGGGAGAGCTTGTACCTCAATGTTCTGGGTTAGGGGCTGGGCTATGGCCACCATGTCCCTCTGTTTTGGCTATGAATCCTGGATCTGTGAGGCCTGATGAAAGGATCTGGGTCTTAGGTCACAGCTGGAGTGCTAGGGGTGCTCAGGGGCTGAGTCAGCTCCACTAACTGTCTCTAACCTCTTCTGGGCACAAGTATTTTTTTTTTTTCAGTGTCCATAAGATGGAAACAAGGACCTGAGGGACCACGATGAGCCAAAGCCTTGTTCAGGGATGCTCTCTGAAAGGGACACTGAACACATCACACCCACAGGACATAGAATGGCTTCTGATGCCAACATCATGGCAAGTGAGGACAAAAGCCAGCTTTTTCCCATATAGATCTGCAGAATTGTTGAATAGGTGATCATATGCACATATGGTTCAAAAATATAGATGAAGACACAAAAAGAATGGAAATCCCCAGCTGCCAGCAGCAAGGCATTCAAAACCAACACTACAGGAATGTGAGATAGCACTGCAGTGACCACATGTGTCCTTGTGCATACAGATGCATGTGCATATATGTACGTATGTTTGTGTGTACTTCCATGTGTATATGTATACATGCTCTCTTGCACATATGTGCACGTGTGTCTGTACCCCTGTACATGGTAGGTATATAATTGTATGTGAGTGCATGCATGTACCTGTGTGCACACATGTGGAAGGCTCTGGGCTCTAATCACACAGGGATAGGAAAACAAGACTTGAGCCTACACAAGGCAGGATATCCTCAAAGGGTAACAATATCATTGAAGGGGGGAGTAGGAGGTCTTCTATAGGAGCAGAAGAGAACAGATATGCCAGTGATTCAGATGGAAAAATGTCCTGTGTGTAATTGGTACCCCGAGTCTTTGTCATGTGTTGGTTTAGAGTTGGAATTGGCAGTCCCCATGTGGGCTGGGATTCCCAAGCTGAGCAATGAACATAAAATTGATCCCATGTCTGTGATGTCCCATGGTGCCGGGAAGAAGCTAACAAAAAACTTAGGTCATGTAGGATTTCCACTGAGAAAAAAGTTTTTGCTGATTACAAATTCACAGTAAAAATGTCGAACATATTTCTATGCATTCTTTTATAAGCTATACACCTCAAGAAACAGGAAGCCTGGAACCCCAAGCACCAAAGGCAATGCAACACTAAATAAGAGTCTATACAAATTATTAGAGACTGAAGCCATAAAAACCATAAAATTGGAACAAGACATGATAGAAGAACAAGAAGGCTTGAAAAATGAACTTCTCAAAATTAATATAGATTGTGTTAAAATTACAATCTGCTGGGCAAACCGAAGATCTGACTGAAAGTAGTGGAGAAAATGATGAGTGGAGGGGAAAACACATTAGAGAACATCAGCCTCAGTGCCACACCAGAGATGAGAGGTGACAAATATCACAGAAAAGTTAAGAAACATGGAAGGTAGAATTAGAAAGTCTCATACTCACCTAATAGCAGACAGTGAAGGGAATGGAGAGAGGTAGTACTCAGGGAGACCATGGTTGAGAGATTAACAGAACTGATGAAAGATATGAATGTTCAGATTCAGGAAATATAAACACAGCAATCAAAGAAATATTATACTATGGACTGAGTCAACTTATTCATTTGGCAATTTTGAATTTCACTAAATGAATTTTGAATTCAGCACATTTCAGGTACTGAATATTCTGTGGGTGTGTGGTCATGAAACCTAGGTATAATGCCGAGAAAGGTTTTGTGACTTTCCAGGGGTCCCATGGCTCAGCTCACAGTCAGGTTCATCTGCCCCACCCTCTGTTCTGTTCACTCTGCCATCCCTTCTTTCCCAAAGAGTTGTGAAGGACAGATCCAGTCTTGCGGTAAGCATGCACTGTGCTCTCTGGTAACTGCTCCCAAGAGACATTCCTTTCCTTTTTCTGAGGGCCTCCCTGTTTCTAGCAGATACCTAGCTCTGAGCTAGGGACACAACCAGCCCAGAGCTTTTGGGGCCCCTTTCCTATGCTTCATGGGGTTCTGCCTGTTCCCGTCTGTCAGGGACTCTATTAGCCTTCAAGACCCAGAATCTGGGACTGGTTTCCATAGGTAGACTTTCCTGAAAATGCCTGCTTGTACCCTGAGCACTGAGCAGAGAAGGCTTTGTGCATGCAAGCCTACCCCACAAAACACTACACATCCAGTTAAATATATATTTCAGGTAACAACACTTTTAAAATATCAGTATGTTCTTAGCACTACAAGGCATCCTGGAATTTTGTTTTTCTAATCTGCAGCCCTCTGTGCTTGGTCACAAAGGGCACAGTTAGGACAGAATCTGGCAGGGTGGGTGGTCCAGCTCCCAGTACTGGGTCTGTGGACAGAGGTCCTACCCAGTGTAGAAGGTTACATGTTGCCATTGAACCCTAATTGAGCAGGAACTTGGCACTGTGTTTCCTTTTTATTGGTCTCTTCTCATTTCTGGATGCTTCACTGTCCCCCTGCTGTCCCACAAACTGCTCACTTCTTACCCAGAAAACTCACAGCATGAGAAGATGTGGAGTGCCAAACTGGGCTCCTGACCTGAAGCTCTGAGACTTCGTGCCAGCCTCCTGTCTCTGAATGGCTCTTTTTTCTTTGTCTGTAGAAGCTTCTGTCTACATGTCTGTCCATGCTTCCTCACAGGACGTAGGAGAAGCCCAAGGGACAGGCTCTCACTGCAAAATTTCTTCTTGCAAAGAGCAGAACTTCCATCTATCAATCCTGCTGACAGCTCTGAAGAGTGGTCATGGCTCCCACATCGGCCAGCTGCCCATTTTTCAAGAAGAGGAAGAGGGAACTTTGCCAGGGTAAGATAAGGGAATGTTTCCTTAAGTGGCCTTAGTTGTCCATTACCTGTGTGGCAAGGACAGGAAAGCATCCATCGCTGGAAGCCAAGCACCTCTGGGCAAGGCAATGCTCTCTTCACGGAGCCCTAGGTAGCCCATGAAGTTCTCCGTAGCAGACAGGCTGATGTGGGAGAATGGGAGGAGCTAAAACATCAGATCCCAGAACAGATGGGCAGAAAGAGAGAAAGGAGGCATCCAGTACGTGCCCCAGCATCTGGCCAGAGGTAGCAGTGGGACAGGGCCCTAGGGGCTCAGGTTAGGCAGGACACAGGCGTGATTTGTATTTAATTGATTTTATGAACATTCACTGGGATTCACATACCAGACACTGTGGTGGCCACTATCACATGTGTCAACTCATTTAATCCTCATAAAAACTCTAAAAGAGATTTATTATTAGAATGACAACATAATTTATTGTCTAAAATGAGACTCTTTGGAAGTGACAGGAGGTGTGACTGATCTGTTGGGATACCAGATGTCTACCACCGATGGTCCTATGCAAACTGAGTCATGAAGTCACCCATGGAAAACTGGGGCTCAGAGATCTAAGTACATTTTGCCTAAGAGTCAGCAGCAAATCCAGTGGTAAATTCCAGATCTCCAAAGGTGAGGTTTGAGGGGTTTTATTCCCTTTGACACCTGGTTCTACCGCCCCAGCAGATAGAATACAGAAACACCATGCTCCGCTCCCCCAGGGAGGGGCATAAGTAGGCAGCAACCTCCTAGCAGGCCAGCTCAGGTGCAGTGGTACCAGTTCCTAAGTGCCTGAGCCCTTTGCTCACTGGCAGGCTAGGCTTGCTTATGTTCTGGGTCAAACCTGACTCTGTGGCAGCATGCAGCCCCCTCCCTGCTATGGACTGCTGGGCCAGTCTTGTTGGATATTGGGGAAGTTATGGACCAGACCAGTCTCTCTGCAATGTCTTTCTTTTTCCAGCACATGGCCTCTCTTTTCTGCAGAATGTGGCTTCCTGAGCAAAAAGATTGGTTACCTTTTGTTGGGACTCCCCTACCCTCCACAACACATACTACATATATGTGTGCACATGTGCATACACACACACACACACACACACACACACATACGCATTCTTGGGCTATTTTCTAACTGGCTTTATTATAGACAAAGTAATATTTTCCTAACTGGTTTTATTGCAACCAAATTAGAAGAGGATGACACATTTTATTGTGCTCATTCCTTCATTCAACATCTATTTATTGAAAACTTGGTATTTCCTAGACATTGTTATAGGTTTTAAGGATATGGTAGTTTAGACAGATTTTTTAAAGCCCATAACCCCAAATCTGACATTTTACTGGGGAACACAGGCAATGAGCATATAACAAATAAAATAAATTTTAAAGATTTTATTTATTTATTCGACAGAGATCACAAATAGGCAGAGAGGCAGGCAGAGAGAGAGAGAGGTGGAAGCAGGCTCCCTGCTGAGCAGAGAGCCTGACTTGGGGCTCAATCCCAGGACCCTGAGATCATGACCTGAGCTGAAGGCAGAGGCTTAACCCACTGAACCACCCAGGTGCCCCCCAAATAAGTTTAAAATTATCAGGAATTTATAGCTGCTCTGAAGACACCTAAATCAGGGTGAAGGAGGATGCAGGTTCACACTTGATCTTAGCCAAAAGGGCGAGAAGTGATAGGATGTGGGTTCGGAAGCGTTATATCCCTGAAGAGGGCAGACTAGCAGATGAGAGACCTGGGAGCCGGGGCACACAGGACTAATGGCTCAAGGACATATTAATGTTCAGTGACATCCAAATCAACTGGTTTAGCACATGGATGTTCTGTTTGAGAATGGGTAATAGCACAAAAACACTTAAAGAAAAATGAATTTCATCAACAGTTGTGGGAGATTCCTGGGAGGAAAGGAGGAGCCCTGCATGGGGCTGCCAGAAAGGCCAGGGTCTCCGGGGAACTGATTTCTGGCATGAACCCCTCCACCTGGCCCACACAGTCCTGCACTCCCAGCATCCTTGATCTGGCTGGCTTTCCCTTCATAGGCAGCCACACCTCCTCCCCTCCCTTTACCTCCTGACTTTATAATCTATATTTGCCATCTTCACTCTTGAGTCACTTACTCCTCAGATCCTTGCAATCTGGGAGTAATAAGAATGTCCTCTGAAGCAAAAAACCTTTCCCTCTCCATGCTTTGGTTCTGGAAAAGACCTTGTGTAACAACAGTCAGGCAGTACCCATCTGTGAACTCTCCAGAGATGGCACTTGCCCACCTTCTGCCCCTGTTCCACTGGACAGGAGCCTTCCTAAAGAAGGACAGTGCTTTGAGGATAGCCTCTCCCCACAATACCCAGTGAACCAGCATGGGGACTCACTTCACAGGTTGCCATGAAGGTTGAATGAGACAGCACAATGCCTGGCACACAGTAAATGTTGCTTAAATATTAGCTGCCATTGTTATTTGTTATTATTAAGTACAGGGTAAGCACCTGATATATTTGTGAATATTTTATAAAAGTTCTTCTGATTTCATCCTCACAAATACCTTAAAGTGTGCATATTTTGTTTTGTTCCATTTTTATAGATAAAAAAGCTGAGGCTCAGAGAAGCTGAGTGAATGTCATAGGTCACACAGCAGTTATGAGGAGGAATTGAAATCCCATGCCAGGTGTGTGTTGCCTGGTGTGTGCTCCTTCCTTTCTGGGCATGGTGGCCAATAGGAGGAGTGGAGAATGGAGAGCTTTCCACCTTCTCCATGGATAGAGAACCTGGTGTCTCCTTTCTCTCTTCTGTTGGTTGTTGGTTTCTCTTCCAGGAGCTGGGGAAGGGGTATTGCAGGAGGCAGCACTGTACCATGAGTTATGAAATTATGCCTTGCAGTTAGAGCATAGTTGGATGCAATGAAACAGAGTTTGTATTGGAATTTATTATGGTCCCAACATAAATTAATTATAACCCTTCTGCTTGAGGAAAGTTCATATATAATTAATGTTTTCTGGGTAGAAGGTGGAGGGAGCCAGGAAGTGTAAAGGAGCTGCCATCTTCAAGAGGGGCCCAGCAAAGGTGGGGTTAAAATGATTCTCTTTGTTGGGGTTCATATTGTCAGAGACCCTAACAGTCAGTCCTCATGTTATCTCTAGTAATGGTGCCACTGCCCAAGCCTTCCCAGGTGCTAGGCACATCATATACATCACCTAGTTCAATCTGCAAAATAGTCTCATAATGTCTCATTGGCCCCAGTTTACAGACAAGGAAACTGAGGTTCATAGACTTGCTTAAGGCAACAGAGCCAGTGAGGTCTCTGCTGTGAAGCCAGTGTGACTACTTCACCTCCCACTTCTCAGCCTTGGACACTGGACACTGTGGCCCATATTTTGACTCTTTTTGCTGAGTAATTCTGATTAAATCATTTAGTCAGTTTTCCAAGGCCCAGCTCTTCACTCTGGAAAGAAGATCTAAGAAGATCTGCCTACTCACAGTGAGCTGGAAGAACCCCAGCTGGGTATGCACTTTGCTCTCATTTTTCATTCACTGTGTGCCCATTGTGAAAAACCAGAGAGCCTGTCCCAGGAATGGGTTTCAGCTATGGTGCTGGTGATGGGCTGTGCTGGCATTTAGGGAGTGCTGGCAGCTCAGAGTTGGGTGCATGTAGAGCTGGCTTCCCATTTTGACTGGGAAGGCCCCTCTGGTTGGGACCATCTGGGCCTGGGGAGCTGCCCAGAGCACTCCCTTAATGCTGAGTGACTGGGACATGTGATAATAACTGTGAGAACCAACACTTACCCAATGCCTTCCCTGTGCCAGGCACTGCATCAGAGTTTTACAAGCACAAGTTCTGATTCTCATGAGTAAGCAATGGGTGGGCATCCTCACCTCTGAGCATAGAGATGTTAAGCAGTTTGTTCCAGCCACAAAGCAGGCACATAATATAGCTGGGACCTGGGTGCAAACAGTCCCAGCCCAAAGACTTACCGAAGTTATATTGAACTCTGACACCATGATCCCATGGTTCACCCATCACGATTATGGGTCATGAAAGGTGCTGTCATGACCTTGTGACCTGTACGGTGGAGCAATCTTTTCCTCCATCCTGACGCTATCTGCTCTAGAAGAAACATGCCTTTTCCTAGTTGTTCTCTACTGCATTGATAGCCCTTATGAGTACAGTTTTTCCTAAAAAAGAAGCAGGGAACTCCTGCCCCACATTACTGTCTTACTCTCTGGCCTGAATCATTGAGCTACTCTGAAGATGTCATCATCTGAGAAATGGGGGTAATGACATCAACCTCAGAACTGCCAAGGCCATTGTACAAGAAGCAGGCAATAGATGGCAACTGCTGTCATGGAAGGCAGCATGCATATGGGCTGGGGAAGGTTTGAATGGTACCTGTGACAATGAGTAAAAGCTGCTTACAGAATGACAAGGAGAAGCCATCAGGTGTGCATGAGGATGTGGTGTGTGCACATACATATGTGTGCATGTATATGTGAGTACATGTGTGAGGATGTGTGCACAGACTTGTGAGTGTGTCTATGTGTTTCTATGTGTACGCACACTTTTATGTATATACATGTATGGAAGGGAGCACTGCGGAGAGGCTGAAGTACTCAGGTGGGTAAGGAGGTGGAAAAAGGACACCAAGTCCATTTTGTATCTAGGAGAATAGAATGGGAGAGAAGTCTGAAGCCTGATTACAAGGGCCTGGGTGCCAAAAGTCCTTTCTCTGCCTCCCTCTCTCTACTAACTCTGCTGTGAGTTGAAGCAGAAGACCACACACCTCATTTGGTCCCAGCTGGAGGGAGGTTGGATTTAATTACATGAGGTTCAGCCACTGGAAAATGTATGGTACGTTCCTTTCCTTCCTCTCTCCCACCTCCCCTTGCCCACCCAGGGCCACTCTGATTTCCATGAGCACACCAGGGTCAGGCCTGCAGGCACAGAAGCAGCCGGCCACGGTGTGTGCAGCACCACATGCGAGGATGGGAGCTAAGCATATCCAGGTAACATCTGTTTGCCCTTTGCTCTGGAAACTGCAGCTCTATTAAGTTTTAGGAGGCTGAACACTGAGCTCAGGAATCAGAAATCTGACCTACTTTTACCTCAAAGCCTCCTCGTATATGCTTCTGTCATCCCAGCTCCTGGGCCTTGTTTCATCTGCCTCATTGGCAGGTGACTTTGTCCTTGCTGACTGCAGGCTACATTTTCTTTCCAGCTGGGACACCCTTCATTTCTCCCTCTTCCTAAACATGGCCTTTTCAGAGATGCAGAAACTCAGGCCTCAAAGATTTTTTGATAGCCTCCAAACACAATGTACAAATCTCTATGGCTGCCCTGATTCTGTCCATCAACTTGTATTAAGTAAAGACACATAAGAGACATGGTGTCTTATCTTGAGTAAAGCAAAGTCTCATGGAAAAAAACAATCAGTGGAAGCAACACTGGATTAACCACTCTTCAGCTCCCAACCTTGGGCCTTGCATGTGCTTGTCTGTTGACCTGAGCACAGTTCTTTCTGCTTAGCTTGCCTACTGACATCCTTGGTATAGACTCTGGGACACAGAGAGGCTTTCCTGTCCCCTTTTATTTCTCCACTTTCCTGTCCTCTGCCTCACTGCTCTCATGACCACTGCAATCTGAGTTTATTTTGTGTTTGCTTATTTATTTAGTACCTGTCTTCCTACTAGACTATAAGCTTCCTGAGGACAAGGACCTGGTTGGCTCGGTACTTGATAGCCAGGGCTAATTATCAGGTGAGGCACAGTGGACAGCAGATAAGTGTTTATTGAATAAATGGGCCAGTGAATGAATGAGAGTGATTGAAGGTATGTGGTCCACTGGTCTGCCTTCTCCTGTGTGGAAATGGGAAGGAAAGTACTCTCTGAGAATCTTCAGTTGGAACTGAGACATTGGCTTTTTCTTGCCTTCAGTCTCCAGCAGAAAAATCAGCTCTTCCTGATTCTTGAGCCTGCAGGTTTTCAGACTGCAATTACACCATCAGCTCTTTTCCTTCACAGGCTTTCAGACTTGAACTAGAACTATACCGATGGCTCTCCTGGGTCTCCAGCTTGTCGATTCTATTCTGTTAGCCTCCATAATCACATGAGCCAATTACTTATAATAAATGCCTGCAGAGAATAAATAGATAGATAAGTCTATCTATCTATCTATCTATCTCTCTATAATCTATCATTATCATCTATCTATTTATCTATCATTTATCTATCTATCATTGTCTATCTATATCTATCTATCTATCCATCCTTGGGTTTCGCAATGACTTTTTTTTTTTTTAAAGATTTTCTTTATTTATTTGACAGACAGAGGTCACAAGTAGGCAGAGAGGCAGGCAGAGAGAGAGGAAGGGAAGCAGACGCCCCGCTGATCAGAGAGCCAGATGTGGGGCTTGATCCCAGGACCCTGGGATCATGACCTGGGCCGAAGGCAGAGGCTTTAACCCACTGAGCCACCCAGGTGCCCCTCGCAATGACTTTTTAAGATAGAATACTAAAAGCAAGGTCCATAGAAGAACAAATCTACAAGCTGGATTTTCAAAATTAAAAAAACAAACAAACAAACAAAAAAAACTTCTGCACTGTGAAAAGTACAGTTAAGAGAATACAAAGACAAGCTACATACTAGGAGAAAATCTTTGCAAAACACATATCTGATAAAGGACTGCTATCCAAAAATATAAATGACTCTAAAAATTCAACAATAAGAAAATAAACAGCCTAATTAAAAAATAAAGCTTAAGACTAGAACACATACCTCACCAATTATGATATGCAGATGGTAAATAAACATATGAAAAGATGGTCATTATCATATGTCATTAAGGAATTACAAGTTAAAACAATGAGATACCATTACACACCTATTGGCTAAAAGCCCACACATGACCATGCCAAATGCTGAAGAAGATGTGGTGGAGCCACAGGAACCCGCAGTCATTGCTGGTGAATAAAAAAAGGTATGGCCACTTTCAAGATAGTTGAGAGTTTCTTACAAAACCAAACACATTATAACCACATCATCAAGTTATCATGTTCCTCAATATTTACCCTCATGAGTTGAAAACTTATGTCCATACAAAAACCTGAACATGAATGTTTATAGAGCTTTATTCATAATTGCACTAACCTAGAAGCAACTCATTTGTTCTTCAATAGGAGAATGCAAAATAAGTTCTTGTGCATCCATATAATGGGGTGTTATCCAGTGATTAAAAAAAGGGGGGGGCACCTGGGTGGCTCAGTGAGCTAAGCCTCTGCCTTCAGCTCACGTCATGATCTCAGGATCCTGGGATCAAGCCCTGAATCAGGCTCTCTGCTCAGCAGAGAGCCTGTTTCCCCCTCTTTCTGCCTGCTTCTCCGCCTACTTGTGATCTCAGTGTCTCTCTCTCTCTGTCTGTCAAATAAATAAATAAAATCTTTAGAAAAAAAGAATTAGCCAGCCATTTTTTTAAAGATGTGGAAGAAATGGAAATTCATATTACTAAGTGAAAGCAGACAATCTGAAAAAGCCTCTATATGTGATTCCAACTATATGACATTCTGGATAGGAACAAACTGTGGAGACAATAAAAAGTTTATTGGTTGTGGAGGCTTGCGGGGAGGAAGGGAGGGATGAGTGGGTGAGGCCCGGGGATTTTTGTAGCAGTGAAACTATTCTGTATGACACTGTTGATAGGTCCATGATCAAAGGAGCAAGTCTGATACAAAGTGAAGGTCAAGCAAAGCTTTATTTCACGCCAAGCATTGAGAATCAAACTGACTGGTCGGGGCCACCTCTTACAGAGAGGGTGACCCCTCCCTGCCTTACAGACTAACTTTTAGAGGGCAAAGGCCATGTGGTTGAGCCTGGCCACACACAAGTGGCCAATGAGATTGTAACACACAGAGAAAGCTGCATAGTCATGCTAGGTCACACACAGGTGGCCAATTGAATTACAATTTACCCTATAGTAGATATTTGAACTAGCCTATTGCCTTGGTCAGAATTGGTGCCCAAAAGGCACCCAAAAGACAGGGCCCACACTCCTTGGTAGCGAGGGAGACAGTATGCGCACCTCCCTGATTGGATGTCTCCACCTGGCCTGACCCGCCCTTGTATTTGGGCTTTGTTACCTGGAACTGGTTGACCATATTTTATTAGTTTCCCAGACTTGCTTTTAAGTAAGGGTCAGTTTAAGGGCAGGGTCAGTTTAAGTTTTACTGCATAAACAATAAAATGGCTGTTCAACTGAGATGAAATTGCTCTGGCTAAATAGGCCCCTACACTGTAGTTGTGGATGCATGTAGTTATACATTAATTAAAAACCCATAGCATGACAACACAGAGGGACCACTAATGTAAACTGTGGACTTTTAGTTCATAACAAGGTATCAATTCTGGTTCATCAATTGTGACAAATATACCACATCAAAGCACAATAACCCAAACTGGTGAGGAGCGGGACAGCATAGATGGGAACTTCCTGTATTTTCTGCTTAGTTTGTCTGTAAACCTAAAAGCTGCTCCAAAAAGTTTATTATTTAAAATAAATAAAGCAAACATCAAACAGGAAAACCTGCCCATATGACTCTCCCTGCTGCCATGGCAGAGACTCTCCTCCGCTCTCCAAAGTGAATATTCATTCTCCCTCTAGGGCTAGGGAATGAGTGACAAGGAGGGTTTCATGGTCTCAGATAATGGCTCCAGTGACAGATATGCAGGGCTCATGCATCACTGTAATGTACTGAAATCCCTGGCAGTTTTGATCAAAGGCTGAATGGTGGAGTTTTGTTTGTTTGTTTGTTTGTTTGTGTTTTAGTTTTTGTATCTGACAACTGGCTTGAAGTTTGGGGTATTTGGTTAGGCAAACACATGGCTTTCCTGGGGAGGGAAGTTCTTCTGTGTTGACTTAAGCACTGAGATTCAGGATGTCTAGGCAGCCTGGGATTGATTTGTAATCAGAGACAGAGGCTTTGTTTGGTGGTGGTGGGGAGGCAGCAGAAGGAAAGAAAAGAAAAGAAAAGAATGCCCCAGGGACCAGAGAAAAAGGTTCCACATCCACTTTGACTGCAGCTCAAGAGGAGACCCAGGCCTTAGACCCCATTGTTCATTTGGAATCTATTGTTTCTCTTCTTCCTCAACTCTTATTTATCTGCTACTTGAACGGCCTTTTTTAAAAAATTTTTTTTTTTTAAATCTAACATGTCCAATTTTGTAACACTGGATACTGGATTTGGACCTGTCCACCTGGCTCCAGACTGTGACTTCTTTGCTTCTGCAAACCTCTAATGTGTGGTACATGGAACCATGCCCTCCCCACTCAGACCACAAGGATGAACCCATTTTGGTTCTCCTTGGGCTCCCATTATCCAGGGACTGGGAGGGGTAACACAGTTTGGAGCAAAGCTCAACACACAGAGGCTTTACCCCTGAGGTTGGCATAACAGAGTTTAACAAGCCTTTAGGTTATTGTGAGGGTGGAAGGTTGGGTCAGAGGTTGCAATTATCACTTACTTCTTTCTTTCTTTCTTTCTTTCTTTCTTTCTTTCTTTCTTTCTTTCTTTC
>NC_081557.1:75829667-75929827 GCF_022355385.1 Mustela nigripes | reverse complement strand
ATTCTTTCTTCTTTCTCTCAATAGCATAGGTCTGCAAAGAGGCTGGACCACAGAGACTGAGATTTGGGAGGAATAAATGTATAAGACTTTTAAAAAAGCTCATTTGCATGAAAATTTTAGGAACAAAGCAAGGTAATCAAATACTCAGGATAGTTTGGTGCAAATAAGAGGGTAGACTCCTAATTGACCTCTAACATGATCATTTCCAACTTGGTTCCTGGCACTCCTGTCACCAACCACAGATAAGTCAAGCTAACAAGGCCTCTAAGACCATCTCCTTTCACCTTCTTTTACAGATGAAGAAATTAAAGGCTGGAGAATTGAAGGGACAAATCTCAAGGAAGCACAAGCAAGTGGAAAAACCAATGCTAGAATCTAGTGTCTTCTGGCTCCCACCAGTACTCCCCAGGCTACTGCCTGGCCTCTTGAGTCACATGGTCTCTGAGGAGGGGAAGGAACAGAGCTTAGCTCAGGGCAGGTGAGGCAGACCAGGATGTGGTCTGGTCAGAGGCCCCTAGCCCAGAAGTAGGGTTCTATAAAACAAGATGCTGTGATGGTCTCTATTGATGTAAGTGTCAACTAAGTGGGAATAGAGGGCGGAAACTTTGGCTTTATAGGTGTCGCAAACTATGGTCAAAGAACCTTGAGATTTACTGCACTGAAACGTATCTGATCTTGTTGAGGCCAGAAGCAAGGTTCAATACTAAATTACATAACACTGGGATGTGCTGACTCTTTTTGCATAATTTGTATGAAAGCTCTAAGAACTTGAGGTACAAATGTAGATACAACTAATTCATTTTTTTTCAATCAAATATTGACACTTGAAATATTGTTGGTAGGAAATTAAGTCTACCATTTATTTTTTTAAATCTTTCTTTATGAATTGTCTGAAAATTCTCTAGGGCATTTGAAGCTTATAAAACTAAGTTCTCTTTCCACACAGCCCTTAGAATGAAGGCATGATCTCTGTGCCTCACTGCCACATGGTGTTGCTGTTGAACACTGGTTCTGTGTTGTTTTCAGCCTGAGGGTTGCTGCTGCGGTCATCTTTCTGGGAGCCAGTGTGGTCCAGATGTCTATACCTGATACAACCCTCTTCCCCAGGGAGAATGAGCTATCCTCTGGGCTGAGCCTAACTTGGGCTGTCTACCCGGCTCTGCAACTTCATGCCTGGAATCCCAGGGTACATGTGTCGTCTGGGGTGCTAGCTGGTTCCAGAAGGTCAAGGGCAGAACTCATCCATGGACTCATGGATCTAGAACCACAGCCTCCTTTTCAGAGAGCCATCTTAGGGGTTAGGTAGTTTTCCTTTTAAATTATTAAGCACAAACAACAACAACAAAGCTCAGATAGGGAGCCTAAATTGGAGATAATTGATCTGGAATAGGAACCAGGTATCAGCATGGAAAGATTTCCTTGTAATTTCAGGGAGCATTTCAGGTTTCAGATCATTGTTGTCAGAGAATAGAAAAAAATGGGTCACTCTACTTAGTCTAGAATGTACCCCCACATCTTACTCCTTATGCCGATCAAGAGGATTTAGGAATGGGGTAGATTTCCAGCTAGTTCTATTGCTTTAAAAGCCTGGGTTGGATGAAAGACTGTGGACTCGGAGAAACAAACTGAGGGTTTTGAAGAAAAGGGTAGGAGAGAGTTGGGTGAGCCTGGTGGTGGGTATTATGGAGGCCACGTATTGCATGGAGCACTGGGTGTGGTGCATAAATAATGAATTCTGGAAAACTGAAAAGAAATAAAAAAAAACCAAACAAATGAAAAAGAAAATGTGGTATAGATACACAATAGAATATTATGTAGTCATGAAAAATAATGAAATCTTGCCATTTGCAATGACCTGGATGGAGCTAAAGAGTATTATGCTAAATGAAATAAGTTAATCACAGAAAGACAAATGCCGTGATTTCACTCATATGTGGAATTTAAGAAACTAGACAGATAGACAAAGAAAAGAGAGAGAGAGAGGGATAAACCAAGAAACAGACTCTTAACTACAGAGAACAAACATGGTTACCAGAGGGGAGGTGATGAGGGGATAGGTGAAATAGTTGATGGGGATTAAGAAGTGCACTTGTCATGATGAGCAGTAGGTGATGTACGGAAGGAAGTGTTAAATCACTATATCGTACACCTGAAACTAATATTACATTGTATGTAAACTATACTCAATTAAAATGAAAGAATCCTATAAATAAATAAATAAATAAATAAATAAATAAATAAATAAATGCATGCCTGGGTTGGTGGGGCTATGGTGTTCAGATAGCCAACCAAGGGAGACACAGGCCTTGGGTGATGGATGAAATCATTATATACATAGAGGTGTTTCATCAGCTGCCTGACTAAGGAAGATCTTCTTAGTTTGCCAAGTATTTAAGTAGCTTTCTTATTAGCATACATATTGTTTTCTATTATCATTATTAAACTAACATGGATGTATTTTTTCCCCACAAAATGTGCTTGGGAATGAGCAGCTATTTATTAATTCAGAGGCTGGTGGAGAAGCTCCCGGACTTATCTCCAGACACTGCTCCCCTCTCCAGCAGGCAGCAGTGACAGGCCCAGTGGAGTTGTAGTGGGAATGGAGGAGGATAGAGGAAGGAAGGAGGTGTAGGGAGAGATGGGGTAGCTCAGGAAAGAAGAGAAATAGAGAAGGGGAAATGGCAAGAATAAAGAGAAATTGAGAAGAAAAAGATACACATACAAACTAGAAGAAATAATAATACCCAAGTTTGATACAGTATTTTGCAATCCTGCCAAGTTTATGATTATATTTGACACTGGCTGGGCCTCTAAGATAGAAAGGGCAAGAAAGGTGGTTCTCCTGTTATTCTTGTGAGGGAATTGGAACTGTGACAGGACATGCAATCCTTTTCCCTGAAGTTTGACTCAGAGGAGCAAGGGGAGGACATGATGGTCTTCTATGGCATTCAAGGGCCTTTCATTGAGAAGGCTCAGAGTTAGCATGGATCATCCTACTATATGCCAAGTGCTTTACAAACATGATTTCATTTTATCCACACTTTGAGATGATGAAGACTCTTCCTGTTGCACAGATGAGGACAGTGAGGCAGGACATGAATCAACCTGTTTTGGGAACACATGGCTGCTGGAGAGTGTGAGTCCAGCCCCTGACTCCTGTTCTTCTCAATGGGCAACATGACCTTCTCTGATAGGAGGGGGGAAGAAAAAGATACAAGCCTGTTGCTACAAGCCACTGGACGACCCATTTTCAGCCAAAGTGATGAGATAAATTTTATCTTTGCAATATTTTATCTTTGCAATATGAGCTACTCATGTATGGAAGGAATGTCTTGGGGGAAACAGAGGGTTCATAGAAGGATTCAAGCACAGGCTGGCAAGCACTAGCCTGGAATGGGCAGTAAAATGTGTGAAATTCAGACAGGACGATGACCAGATGACTTTACCTCCAAGGCTGGGACCTTTTGTCTTTGAGAAACACCATGACGTACTTTCCTCCTGACTTCCATTAGCCATCTGAGCTGGGAGTAGAGGTGGGGTCACCTGACTTGAACTTCATCTGGATGCTTTCATGAAAGTATAGAAGAAAAACAAACAGTAAGGGGCCCAAATGAAGGAAAACACAGAAGTGAAAAATAAAGTACCAAAAAAGAAATACAGAGTAGACATTTGCCTTATAGACCAAGCCATCCTCTCTGATGGGGATATTAGTGTCCCTCTTTGATATCAAAATATTTTGAATATCCTTTTTGTAAAATTAGTTGTTATTCCATTAAAATTTATTCTAAAGTAAAAAATTCAACTGTTAGATATTCATTTTTTTGGACTAGACAATTTTCTAGTCTAAATGTAGATACTTCTGAGAGAAATAATACACAATTATAATCTGGAGGAGTTGGTTTATCAGGTCCTCTCCTCAAAAGAGAGCAAAGTGGTCAGGAAGTGGAAGGTAGACTAGAGGTATGGGTTAGAGGGGACAGGGAGGGCAGAGAGTCGGCTACCGGAGGCTTGTTGCCAATTTCTAAGCATCACTTCCAAGAAGTATTTCTGCGTCTCTGACTAAAGGTGACCTCCAGTCAGTCAGGGCTCTGCAGTTCAGACAAGACTCAAGGGGCATGAGCAGAGGGTCTCAGAGAAACCAAAGTGAGAAGGAAGGACAGAAGGCAGTCAAGATTGTTATTCCCATGAAAAGAAGCCTGAGGAGATATGAGTGTCATTCTTTAAGTATGTGAAGGATTGTTCTGGAGAGGGGAAGGTGAAGAGATTTTATTTAAAACCATGGATCAAGGACTAAAGTCAGAAATAATGAAGGACTTCTCTAATCACAAGGGATGTGAATGCTGGCATGGCAGCTACTCACCCCTTCTGGGACATGGTGGATGCAGGGAAGTGTCTGAGCTCTGTTAAATGACCTGGCACATCCTTGCCCTGGGAGGGATGAAGGATGTGAACTAGACAGCCTCCAACTTTTGGGAGCCTGTGATCCATGACCCTTCCTAGACCCAGATGCTGGCCACTGCTATTCCAGGAAAGAGTTGCCTAGAAATAGGGACTGAACATAGACACAGACACAGACCTCTCTGTGGGGTTCTGCGCAGGGATCAATGACAGGCTGGCTGAGTAGAGGGGAGGAAGGAGGATCAGAACAGACAGCATGAACTTTGTAGTCAGACCATGCTTGGCTCCGTGACTCTGAGCAAGTTACAGACCTCTGAGAGGGTTTTCCCCATGTGTCAGACAAGGACCAGGATAGCCCCTGCCTCCCAGGGCTGTGGTGAGGTCCCGCTTGTAGAATGAGGTCCCATTTGGAAGGTCTTCAGAGTTCCGTCACTGAAGCACCACTACTGTTGGACATGGCATTCCCACAGCATCCACAGCGCTTGGTCCTCTCTGGACTCTGGTCTGTGTTCAGTGTTCAAGCACTTCCACCCTCCCCTGGCTCGACCTGTCCCTGTCATGAGCCTCTGCTGGGCTTATAGCCATCAGGACACTCTTCTCTGTGCCCCTGAAACTAGGCTACAGGTCTGGGCACCCACGTTTAGCTGCCTCTCTGCCATCACATGCCTCACTATACTCCTTTACATTATGGGGAGGAGCCATGCTCCTGCCCTGCTCTGGGCCCCCTGCTGTCCCATTCCTGCTGGTGGCCTTGACATTTTGCAAGTGACTCTGATCTGAATTCTGCCTGCCACTGCTGAGCACACTGGGACCAGCCCCATGTCCTCCTCCTCCCCGGAGACTGGACAGGACTTATTTAGATCAGTGTGGCCACTGACAGCACAGTGGCTCAGGGAGAGATGACATTCAAGCAGTCCTTTTGACCTCTTCAAGCTGTCCTCTTGACTCTCTTCCCATACCCCAAACAAGCAGCCCTCAGGAGGCACTAGATCTTCCTTTCTACCTCCTAAAGAAGAGGGCATAGGGAAGGAGGCAGATGCACCACCAGCACCACCCCTCCCCAGCTTCCCTTTCTTTTCCATTTGGGGGCATATAAAAATAAAAATAATAAATAAATAAATAAATAAAAGACTAACCTTCTGGCCAATCGCAGTTTAGCTACCCTGCAATTAAACAAATCCACAAACCCGCAACACATATTTACATCTCATTAGCAGAAGCCAAATGCAACAACGGCATTAAAATTAAGAAATTAGGCCCAATTATCCTGTCGGCAGCAGTTGGGGGAAGTTGTCAAGGGCTGGTTTATTCATTAGTTTGCACAGAAGTTCAACGGCTCCCTAATTGTGTGCTGCTATTTTTTACCCCCTCCTCCTCTTGCTTAAAAAAAAAAAAAATCATTTGAGGTTTTCATTTCTCTGCAGTGCAGCAGCCTGCAAGTGTTGGCAAGGCCAAACCCAGGGCAGGCCTAGGAAGGGCTTGTGCCCTCTCTGGACTCTGTGTCATCAGGGCCCAGCTAGGTTGTGGTTGAGCCACAAGTGACTAGGAGGTTAGGAAGGCCAGGGTACATGCTCAGATGCTGTGTCCCCACAGATGCCCTCTGGGACCCTGGGGAGGGCTTTTGATGGGCCAGCACAATTCCCCCAGGCTTACTGCCTTCACTGCTAGCCCTATGGGGCTGGAGTCCACTGGGCCAGGAGTGCAACACCCTCCTCCCCTTGGGCAGGCAGCTGTCAATGACCTAAGCTCTCAGGTCAGTCTCTGCTTGATCAGAGGGGGCACCTCATGAATGTTTGATGAATTAATGGAAATCTTGACAAAGCTCTTTACCTCAGGGGAGAAGATTTATTTTGCTCTAGGCTGTGCCCAGGTAGGTAATCTTGGGATCCAAGGTTGGTTGCTGGGTCCTGGCCAGCTGCAGGGAAATGTTTTGATTGGTGTGCCCTCCCTTCTGGAAGCTTCTGCTCTCCTCTATTCACCTAGACCATTTTGGCTTGTCTGTTGGGGACTCTGTTGGCTTCTCCCTCCTCCTGGAGAGTTGAATGGTTTCCTCTGACCACCTTGGGCCTTGGAGAGCTATTGCTGTCCCCACCCCCACCCCAGGCCCCTCTGCCTCCTGTGCTGGTTATGGGGATATGGTCCCTGTGGTCCACTGCCTTCTGCACTCTTCTGTGCCCTGGGCTGGGGCTCCTTTTTCAGCATCAGCCTGTTAGGTTTGGCCCAATTATCAGTGGAGTTACAAGAAGTAGAGCAAAAGAAAAAAAGTTTTGCTCAGATTTCTCTTTTCAGGTGGGCACTAACATACTTCATAGAATACTCCCAGCAACCTGACTGCTCCCTGAAGCTGGCTCTAGCTTGGGGGTAGCATGAGGGGCCCAGATTTAGAGTTCAGAGAGCTGGTTCTATTCTTGCAGCAGCTGGAATTTAAATCCTATGGAGCCTTTCTTTATTCCTTTTTCTTTCTTTTGTGTTATGTTAGTCACCATACAGTACATCATTAGTTTTTTAAAAATTTTTATTGTGTTATGTTAGTCACCAGAAAATACATCATTAGTTTTTGATGCAGTGTTCCATGATTTATTGTTTGTGTATAACATCCAGTGCTCCATGCAGTCTCTGCCCTCCTTCATACCCATCACTGGGCTCACTCATCCCCCAAACCCCTTCCCATCTAAAACCCTACATTTGTTTCCCAGAGTCCATAGCCTTTTATGGCTCGTGTCCCACTCCAATTTCTCCCCCTTTGTTTTTCCCTTCTCCTAATATCCTCCATGTTATTCCTTGTGTACATGAGACCATATGTTAATTGACTTTCTCTGCTGACTTATTTCACTTAGCATAATCTCCTCCAGTCCCACCCATGTTGATGCAAAATTTGGGTATTCATCCTTTCTGATGGCTGAGTAATATTCCATTGTGTATATGGACCACATCTTCTTTATCCATTCATCTGTTGAAGGCCATCTTGACTGTTTCCACAGTTTGGTTATTGTGGATATTGCTGCTATGAACATCGAAGTGCATATGGCCTTTCTTTTCACTACATCAGTATCTTTGGTGTGAATACCCAGTAGTGCAATTCCTGGATCAGAGGGTAGTTCTATCTTTAATTTTTTTGAGAAACCTCCATACTGTTCTCCAAAGTGGCCACACCAACTTGCATTCCTGCCAACAGTGTAAGAGGGTTCCTCTTTCACCACATCCTCTCCAACATTTGTTGTTTCTTGCCTTATCCATTTTTCCCATTCTTACTGGTGTAAGGTGGTATCTCAGTGTGGTTTTGATTTGAATTTCCCTGATTGCTAATGATCATGAACACTTTTTCATGTGTCTGTTAGCCATTTGTATGTCTTCTTTGGAGAAGTGTCTGCTCATGTCTTCTGCCCACTTTTGGACTTGATATATGTGGCCAAATCATAACCAAGAACTTCCTTAATCTGGGGAATGAAACAAGTAGTCTTGTCCTAGAGGTAGAGAGGACAACCCCCAAGATCAATGAGGGAAGATCAACCCCCAGGCATGTAATAGTAAAACTCACAAATCTTAGAACCAAGGAAAACAGTTTCAAGGGCAGTAAGGGGGAAGAGATTCCTTACGTACAGAGGGAGGAACATCAGAATAATGTCAGACCTATCCACAGAGACCTGGCGAGCCATAAAGAGTTGGCAAGACATATTCAGGGTACTAAATGCGAAGAATATGCAGCCAAGAATTCTTTATCTGGCAAGACTGTCATTCAGAATATATGGAGAAATAAGAAGCTTCCAGGACCAGCAAAGACTGAAGGACTACATGACTACTAAGCTGGTTCTGCAAGAAATATTAAGGGGGGTCCTATAAAAGGAGAAAGACCCCAAGAGTGATACAGAACAGAGGTATTCAGAGACAATCCATAGAAGCAAGGACTTCACAGGCAACATGATGACAATAAAATCTTATCTGTTAGTAATCACTCTCAACCTACACAGCCTAAATATTCCCATAAAATGGCATAGGGTTGCAGATTGGATAAAAGGACAGGTCCTGTCCATATGCTGTCTATGAGAGACTCATTCTGAACTAAAGATACATCCAGACTAAAAGTGAAGGGATGGAGAACTATCTTTCATGCCAATGGATGTCAAAAGAAAGCTGGAGTAACAATATCAGACAAATTAGATTTTAAGCTAAGGACAGTAGTTAGAGATACTGAAGGACAGCATATCATTCTTAAAGGGTTTATCCAAAAGAAGATTTAACAATTGTAAATATCTATGCCCCCAACATGGGAGCAGCCAACTACATAAACCAACTGTTAACCAAAATAGAGACATATTGATAATAATATGCTAATTGTGGGAGACCTTAACACTCTACTCTCAGCAATAGACAGATCAACTAAGCAGAAAATCCACAGGGAGCCTCACTTTTCTTAGCTGGCAAATGGTACTAGTGTTCTACCTTCCTCAAGGTCATTGTGAGTGCTTCACAAATATTCCAGGCCTACACTGTTGTTGTCCAACTCTTGGCCCCCATGAAAGGTGTTAATGTGTTCTCAAGGTGAGACCCTCAACAGAGAAACCAGCATCAGTTTGTCAACAACTCATGATCTCTGGGTGGTCCACCTCTCCCTGTCCAAATGGAAATTTTTCACATGTTTCCAAGTCACTGAATCCATAGATTTTCCCACAGACTCCTCAAAATTCTAGTCCAAAGGGTCCAGATCAAGAATTTTATAAATATTCTACTACTTTATTTAATATTTGTTTTAGATCAGTGCTTGTAAACACATACATTTCACACACTACTGGAAATAAATTCAAGTATTAATCAATAAAACACTAAATTTAACATTTGTCTAGTGACTATTACAGGAATTGCAAATATGCCCTCCCCCTCCCCACAGTGCCACTCCCCACACTTAGATATGTGCTGCCATTTTGAATGGCTAATGATGAAAGAACTTTCACTGCTAGCATTTTCTCCTCCTGGGGTTCTACTTTTTATCTGTCTAATTTTATCCTGAAAATTCACTCATTCATTCATTCACCTATCTAATATTTATTGAACATCTACTATTTTTCTGTACCATGGTCAAAGCTAGAACTAGTCAAAGTCTACACAGTGCCTGCTTTTGAGAACCTTACAGGCCAGAGGCAGACACAGAGAATGGCAGTAAAGTATGGGAAGTGTGGGATGGGGGTAAGTCCGTGTGTTGCTACTGGGGAGAACAGAGGACAGACCTCTTTTTCCTTCTGCTGGGTCAAGGAGGGCATCTAGTAGGAAAAACAGTCTCAGCTGAAACCAGTCCTCTCTCTGTCCCACCAGGAATCTGCAGGACACACTGTTGTACTCAGCAGTATTCATCCTGTCTCTAGGTTTCAGTAGCCAGTTTCTGGTCTGTACTGGAGAGCAGGGATGGGGACTGAGGGTCACAGGGATTTCTGGAGTTTAGTATAAGATAAAGGCAAAAACAGTGAAGAAGAAGTTGACCCTGTTCTGTGCATTAAATGTGTAACAATTGCACCATGAAAACACTCTTTATAATCACCTTCACTGTGGTGATACTACCCCATTGCACAGGACCCCTTATCAAGGACAGAAGTGCCAAATACTAGGATAGCACTTGATATATATCTAAGACTAATCTTTCTAATTTACATATAGCTGCTCTTAAATTCTCCAAAAACCCTATGAGCAAGGTCCATATTATAATAACCATTGGAAAAGGTGAAACAAAGTTCCCCAAAAGCCACACAACTTCCCCAAGGTCACAGAATGGGGAAGCCATGGGTCTGGATAAATTTTTCTCTAGAGCATACACCCTCCACACCCTACTGGTCTCCCTGCTTCAGATTGTTACACATAGAGTAGCAGTTACTGTTGATTTGCCATAGCCACAAAATCCCCTGGGTTTGTGCTCATGGATGCTGAGTCTTCTTCAGGGAAGAAAAGGCCATTTATGAAGGGGGAGAAGGACTAGTCACAAGGAGGGTGGTTTCTGATCCTTATAGTGGCTTTTTTCCACTATACAATGAGATCTCCCTATTTGGTAAGCATGGGACATTGAGCACACTCTACCTACTCTCTAGCTAGATTGTTATGTCTATGAGTTTCTTAAGGATGAGAACACAATTGCTCATGTCTGTTGTCTCCAGCCCCATAATAAGGACTCAATACATTTTAATATTTTCAATGAATTATCTCAGGTGGAATTTTAAAAAAGAAGACCAAGGACTCCTCATACACTGCTTAAATTTCCTGACTAGTCCTTTATAAATAGAGTGGGATTCCCACTGTCTTCATAATAAGGTTTGAGGTTCTCCTCTGTGAGACACCACTCATCCCCATCTTTAAGAAGCTCACAGCCTATGGACAGAGACAGCATGGTGTTAAGAGAGCTATTCCCATTGACCTACAGTAAAATCTCAGTGTATCTGGGTTTGAGACTTTGGATACATTATTTAACTTGTGACTTATTTTATTCATCAGTAATATGGGTTTGATTATGGTACTTGCCTTGCAGGGTTGCTGTGGGTATTAAATTATATGAACTCTTTAAGGTACTTAGCATAGAGTAAATGCTTAAAAGTTGGGAGATTGATAGAGAAAGAGAGAGAGAGAGAGAGAGAGAGAGAGAGAGATTCATAGCTTATGGAAGCATAGCAAAAGGAAGGACCCAGGAAAAGAAAGGTTTTTTAGAAGATGGAGCATCTAAGCCATGTCTTGAAGGAAGAGATGGACCAGCAGAAGCCAGGGAAAGGAGAGTGTGCAGGAAAGCTTTGGGGGTACTAAATAGCATGGCTCCTTCAAGTGTTAGAGAGCAATTCTGTGTGGCAATGTGGGGGGAAGGGAAGCAGGAAGTAAGGCTGGTGACATAGGAGGGGATCCTGTCTGCCACACTAAGAAGGTTGATCTTACCCAGCTGACCATGTGTAACCATCAGGAGTTTGGAATGGAGCAACATGATGAGATTTCCTGGAGCCAATGTGACAGATAGGTGTGTGTGAGTGGGGAGGGTAAAAGTCAGTGTGATAGTCAATGATGAAGGACATGGGGAAGCAGAAAACACAGATTTAAGTAGATTTCACGAGATCAGCAGAAACAAGGGCCTGTGTCGGTGGTGGGGGATGACTGCAGGGCTTCTAGCTTGGGTGAATGGTGTGAAAATGAACCCTGAATGAGAAGTAGGATTTGGACATAGGTGATGAGTCTAATTCTGGATGTGTTGGCTCTGGGACATTCTTAGATCATCTAAGTGAAGGCTTAATCCTCCATCCCTTCACATTCTTCCCTCCTCCAAGTGTTCAAATTGACACCATGTTGCTAACAAGAATTATCTGGGGGAGGGAGAGAGGTGCTACAGGGGGAGAGAGTAGAAGAAGGTGTCAGAGAGGTTTGACTTTGATCACCTAGGAGCTGACCTAGAAACCCCACACTTGTCCTATAGGTGCACTTTAATCCCTGGCTTGTTGGCATGAATGTTTTTGTCCCCAGGAATTGGACCAAGAGAGACACATAGCTCCTTTGAGCTAAATCTCTTCCCTGTGCTGAGGAAACTCCAGGTACCCCAGCTACTAGCACTAGAATTGAGTTGCTTTTCTAGAATTTTCTAGAATTGAGTTGTTATAAAGAATTTCTAATAGTTTCTAGCCAATGAGAAAGAACAGAGAAACCTCTTTTCTCTTTCCCTTTGCCCACATAGCTCCTACTTTGTGACCTCACCTGGAGCATTCACTGGCCAAGGAGTTCAGTTCCCACAGCTGCACCAAATCATTTGGCATGTAGCCTTGTATAGAAGGTTGTCCCTCAGAGTACCAGTGCTGCTCAGGCATCCTACCAGACTTTGGAGGGTACAGGAGAGAAGAAAGGAGAAATTACAAGTTTATAAGACTCTTCTTTGGATCAATAATAATTAAGAACCTATATTTCTTATCTAATTTATTTCAATTTTTGCTCTCAGATTGGAGCCCAGGTAGCTGTCGTGGGACAGGACAGGGAGCATGTCCTATGGACACCCAGTGTGAGATGCCAAGAATGATAAGCCAGAGAGCAGAGATACTACCATCTTTGTATTTATTTATTTTCCATTGTTGGAAAAATTTTGATGACTGCTTCAATCTCCTTACTGGTTATGGGTCTGTTCAGTTTTTCTATTTCTTCTTGATTCGGTTTTGGCAGTTTATATATCTCTAGGAATGCATCAATTTCTTTCAGATTGTCAAATTTGCTGGTGTAAACTTGCTCATAATATGTTCTTATAATCGTTTGTATTTCTTTGGTGTTGGTTGTGATCTTTCTTCTTTTATTCATGATTGTATTAATCTGGGTCCTTTCTCTGTTCTTTTTGATAAATCTGGCCAGGGGTTTATCAGTCTTATTAATTCTTTCAAAAAAACAGTTCCTAGTTTCATTGATTGGTTCTACTATTCTTTGGGTTTCTATTTCCTTTATTTCTGCTCTGCTCTTTATTATTTCTCTTCTCCTGCTATGTTTAGGCTTTCTTTGATGTTCTTTCTCCAGCTCCTTTAGGTGTAGGGTCTAATAGGTTGTGTATTTGAGTCCTTTCTTGTTTTTTGAGAAAGGCTTGTATTGCTATATACTTTCCTCTCAGGACAGCCTTTGCTGTGTCCCAAAGATTTTGAACAGTTTTGTTTTCATTTTGATTTTTTTCCATGAATTTTTAAAATTTCCTGGTTGACCCATTCATTCTTTAGTAGGATGCTACTAAGACTCCATGCCTTTGGGTTCTTTCCAAATTTCCTCTTGTGATTGTGTTCTAGTTTCAGAGCATTGTGGTCTGAAAATATGTGGGGAATGATCCCAATATTTTGGGACCAGTTGAGACCTGACTTGTGACCCAGGATGTAATCTGTTCTGGAGAATGTTCCATGTGCACTAGAGAAAAATGTGTGTTATATTGCTTTGGGATGGAATGTTCTGAATATATCTGTGATGTCCATCTGGTCCAGTGTGTCATTTAAGGCCTTTATTTGCTTGTTGATCTTTTGCTTAGATGATCTGTCCATTTCAGTGAGGGGAGTTTTAAAGTCCCCAACTATTATTATCTATATGTCTATATGTCTCTTTGATTTTGTTATTAATTGGTTTATATAAATGGCTGCACCCCTGTTAGAAGCATAGATATTTAAAATTGTTAGATTTTCTTGTTAGACAGACACTTTAAGTATGACATAGTGTCCTTCCTCATCTCTTATTATAGTCTTTGGCTTAAAATCTGATTTATCTGATATATGGATTGCCACCGTAGCTTTCTTTTGATGTCCATTTGCATAGTCACTGCCCCCGCCACTTTAAATCTGGAAGTGTCTTTGGGTCTAAAATGAGTTTCTTATAGACATCACATCAATGGGTTTTGTTTTTTAATCCATTCTGATACCCTGTGTCTTTGGGTGGGGACATTTAGCCCATTTACTTTTAGGATAACTATTGAAAGATATGAATTTAGTGCCATTGTATTACCTGTAAGGTGACTGTTACTGTATATTGTCTCTGTACTTTTCTGATCTATGTTACTTTTAGTCTTTCTCTTTGCTTAGAGAACCCCTTTCAATATTTCCTGTAATGGTTGGTTTGGTGTTTGCAAATTATTTTAGTTTTTGTTTGTCCTGGAAGCTTTTAATCTCTCTTTTTATTTTCAATCACAGTCTTGCTGTCATATTCTTGGCTGAATATTTTTCTCATTTAGTGCTCTGAATATATCATGCCAGTCCTTTCTGGCCTGCCAGGTCTCTGTGGATAGTCTGCTGCCAATCTAACATTTCTACCTGTTACAGACCTCTTGTCCTGAGCAGCTTTCACAATTTTCTCTTTGTCACTGAGACTTGTAAGTTTTCCTATTAGGTGATGGCATGTTGATCTATTTTTATTGATTGTGAGGGGGTTTCTCTATGCCTCCTGAATTTTTATGCTTGTTCCCTTTGCCAAATTAGGGAAATTCTCTGCTATAATTTGTTCCAATATACCTTCTGCTCCTCTCTTTCTTCTTCTTCTTCTGGGATTCCAATTATTCTAATATTGTTTTCTCTTATGGTATTGCTTATCTCTTGAATTCTCCCCTCATGGTCCAGTATTTATTTGTCTCTCTTTTTCTCAACTTCTTTATTCTCCATCATTTGTTCTTCTATATCACTAATTCTCTCTTCTGCCTCATTTATCCTAGCAGTAAGAGCCTCCATTTTGGATTGCACCTCACCAGTAGATTTTTAAATTTCAACTTGGTTATATTTTAGTTCTTTTATTTCTCCAGAAAGGGATTCTTTAGTATCTTCCATGCTTTTTTTCAAGCCCAGTTAGCACCTTGATAATCATCATTCTGAACTCTAGTTCTGACATCTTATTAAAGTCCATATTGATTAGGTCCCTAGCCATCAGTACTGCCTCTTGTCTTTTTTTTTTTTTTTTTTGAGGTGAGTTTTTCTGCCTTGTTATTTTATCCAGTTAAGAATAGATGAGTGAGAGAACAAAATACCAAAAGGGTAGCAATGACCCAATAAAAATATATACTAACCAAATCGGCAGAGACCCAAAAACGGGGGGAGAAAAAATGAGGATATGAGGATACACACACACACATACGTGAATAGAACAGAGCCACATACTTGATTTTGGTTATTTTTGGTCTGTTAGAAGAAGCTCCTTCCCAGAATTTTAAAGAAAGAAAGAAAAAAAATATATATGTTGATATATGATATATATATATATATACACACTATATATATATACACGATATATATACATATATATGTATATATGATATGTGTGTGTGTGTATACACGAAAATAAGGGTAAATGTGTTGAAGGGATAGAATATGACTGTAAAGATAAAAATTTTAAAAGATTCTAAAAAAGGAATTGATAAGTTGGTTGAGGAAAAAAAAAGAGGAAAGAATGGATCAGGCTGGAAACTAGAACAAAGCTGCGTGCCAGATTTAGGGTATATTTTGATATATTAGAAGAAGCTATCCGAAAATTTTAAAGAAAAAAAACCCTATATGTATACAAAAGATAAGTTTAAGTACAATGAGGTAATAGAATATGGCTATAACAATGAACATTTAAAAAGATTTTAAAAATGGTATTGATAAGATAAAAATATAAGGTAAGATAAGATAAAATAGGATAAAAGAGGAAAGAAGAAAAATTTAAAAATAGAATAAGAAAAAAAATTAACTTTGAAAGACTAAGGAATCATGGTAAAAAAAAAAAAAATCCATGAATTCTATGTGCTGTATTCCCATAGCTCTGAAGTTTTGCAGTTCTTATTTATCAGTGAACTTGGTCTTGGCTGGATGTTCTTGTTGATCTTCTGGGAGTAGGGCCTGTTGCATTATTTCTCAAATGCCTTTGCCCCAGGCAGAATTGCACCACCCTTCCCAGGGACTAGGCTAAGTAATCTGCTCTTGTAGCTTTTGTTTCCTGAACACTTTCTACACAGCTTTGGAGAATGGGGATGAAGATGGTAGCCTCCCAATCTCCAGCCCCATAGGAGCTGAGAGCTCAGGGCCCCACTCTTCAGTGCAACCTCAGAGAAAAGCAGTCAATCACTCCTATCTCCCTGGTCTCTGGCCGCACTTTGTGCTCACCCAGGCTGTGACCCAGCATTTCTATATGGAGTCTCCAAACCCAGCACATTCCTGCAGCGTGCTTCTGTGCTGCTCCTTCCAGAGGATGAAGGAGGGGTTCTTCCCCCATCTGCCACTTGTGGGGTCCCTGCTGAAACAGCAGTGGCCTCACTGTGCCTCGGGTCATGTGCCTAGGGTAACCCTGATCTGAGAGCCCACTCCTTGGCTCTGACTCTGCATCCAGCTTCCTTGCTCCAATACTTGGGAGCTCTGTCTGCCATACTCAGACACTCCTGGTCTTTCTGTGACCTCACAGGTCCTGAGACCACACAGTCTCCAAGAGGGCTCCACCCCCTGCTTAGCCTCTGGAGTGATGTCTCTTAGTGGAGCCCACTTCTAAAAGTTCTGATTTTGTGCTCCACTGCTCCACTTCTTGCCGAGAGCTGGCGCCTTCCCCCATGGTCCATCTTCCCATATATCACCTCAGATTCACTTCTCCGTACATCCTACCTTCCAGAAAGTGGTCTCTTTTCTATTCCTAGAATTACTGCTCTTTTTCTCTTTGATCTCCTATTGAGTTTGTAGGTGTTCAGAATGGTTTGATAACCATCTAGCTGAACTCTTGGGACCCAGTGATATTTAGGTTTTCTACTCCTCCATCATCTTGTCAATTATAAGCATTTTAAAATGTATTAAATGTGTCCAGCATGCCTCTTGATCTCTGGATGTATTCTCCATTCTTTTTCCTTTGTGTATATTTCTTTGACTTCTTTTACAGTTCACTAATCTTGTATTTGGCTATATCCAATATGATTTTAAATCTATCAGTTAAATATTAATAATCAATACCTAATAACTGATTAATACTCAGATATTGCATTTTTACTTATGTATAGGTTCCAATTACACATGTCAAAATAACTGTCTTCATCTAAATTGTTGAACTTTTCCACTATTCATAACTTTATTATCCAGAGTTTTATTTTTTATTTTATTTTTTTTTTTTTATTTTTTATTTTTATTTATTTGTTAGAGAGAGAGATACAGAGCGCAAGCACAGGCAGACAGAGTGGCAGGCTAGAGGCAGAGGGAGAAGCAGGCTCCCTGCCAAGCAAGGAGCCCGATGTGGGACTCGATCCCAGGACGCTGGGATCATGACCTGAGCCGAAGGCAGCCGCTTAACCAACTGAGCCACCCAGGCGTCCCCCAGAGTTTTAAAAGGTTTTGCTGCTAACTCTAATACCTGAATCATTGGGCTGTTTTTTCTGTTTATTAGGAGGTTTTTTTTCCCTTCTTTACTTGCCTAGTGATTTTTTGTTTTATCCTGTGCTACATATTGTACATAAAGAACTTTAAAGACTGTAGGTGATGTTTTGACTTTTTAAGTTGTTGTTTTCATTTTCCTTCATTATGCAGAAGGGGAAAAGACTCTCTCTTCAATAATGGAATAAGTTGAATTTGGGCTAGATTGTGGTTTAAATAAGACCCAGTTTTCAAAAGGTTGGAACAGAGACCTATATTGGGAGGTGGCAAAAATATGTGGGGACTTTTTCTGAGTTCTTTTCCAGTCTGGAAGGCTTATGGAGGCTGAGAAGTAGATGGAACTAAAGGGTATTATGCTAAGTGAAATAAGTCAATCAAAGAAAGACAATTATCCTATGATCTCTCTGATATGAGGAGTTTGAGAGGCAGGAAGGGAGGTCATGGGGGGGTAGGGAGGGAAAAAAATGAAACAAGATGGGGCCGGAGAGGGAGACAAACCATATGAAACTCTTTATCTCAGGAAACAAACTTAGGATTGCTGGGGGGTAGGGAGGTAGGGATGGGGTGCCTGGGTTATGGACATTGGGGAGGGTATGTGCTATGATGAGTGCTGTGAATTGTGTAAGCCTGATGAATCACAGACTTGTACCTCTGAAACAAATAATACGTTTCTATGTTAATAAAACAAAAAATCAGTTGGGGGAGGGGAGCAAATGTTGGCATGCGGAAAAGTATCCAATGGGTCAAAAATAAAGCAAAAAGGGAGCAACTGAGAAGCAAAACCCAGAGGGGAAAATGGAAAACAAGGGACAAAGTGGCATATGTAGGCCTGACCATACATTCAATGTCAACAGACTAACCATTTGATTACAAAGCAGAGATTGTTAGACCAGATAAAAAGACAAAACTCATACTATGTAGAAAGCAGAAACTCTAAATATAAAACAAATAGGTAGAAAGAAAAGGGAAGGAAAATGTACACTTAGCTTCCCTCTGCTTTGCTCTTGTCCATCTAGGGTGTCCAATGCTGCCTCTCAGTGTTCCAAAGCCTCTGATGCCAGCCTAGAAACCAAAGACTCAAAACCCACAAGTGTCTTAAGAGGGAGAATGGCAGTGTTCTCAGGTAGGCCTTGTTCCTTCTGGCATGCCTTCATTTCCTGAGTTTAGCAAGACTTCTTCAGGAGACTTCACTCTGATTTTTAGAAGATTTAGGTCTATTTCTGAAGGACTACAGTCTCCATCACTGACCTCAGCAAATGTCCAGGTGTGAGTTCATGGTATTTCAAATATCCAACTTGTTGCATCAGCCTTGGGAGCAGTTGAAAGACTTGCTAGATATTCTTTCTTCCAGCAGGGCTGGGCCAGGCCCTGCCACTAAGCCATGCCCATTGGGGAAAAGACCTTGTGATCTTGAGCTCACCTAGCAGTGTTCTTTTCTCTCTGGAATTTTGGTGCCTTAAAAATATATTTGTAATTTATCTTGTTCTTTATTTCTAGTATTCCTGCTTATTTCACTCATTGCAGAAGAAGTGTTTTCCCATGATGACCTGCTACAAGTGATCCCATTGGAGTTCACCACAATATTGAGGGTTGAGGGAACTGGATAGGTATGGATGAAGATGTGAGCTGAAGACCTTCACCTACAAGCACAGGGTGAGGTGGAAATATTTCAGCTCAGCGCATGGAATCCTTCCAGAATCTTCCAGGGCATGGCAGGTTGGTAACAGATTCCCATTTGCTAAAGTTCATGTTCCAACCACAATGCCATGCTGCCTGCCTCTTGGATGAGTCCCCAGGAGAGAGTTATCCTACTGCAGAAGAGAAGTTATTTCTGGTTGGTGTGATGTACACAGCCAAGATGAGATTTTGAATTGGAATGTGTTTAATCTGTGGCTCTGCCATTCACTAAGATGTAGTTTGGGATAAAGGATGTAAGCTTTTGCATCAGTTTTCCCAACTGTGAAATGGAGAAAATAGAGTTAGGTATCTATCAGGGTTGTTGTAAGAATGAAATGCAGAGTGTGGAGAAGGTATCCTGTCAGCTGCAGCCCTGGTCCAATGGGAGCTCTGTCCAGCTTTATAAAAGCACAGATATTGCTGTTCCTTAATCTGGTAACCATAGGAGTCTAAGTCTGGGAAAATGAGAGTATCATTCTTTTATATTCTAAATTAGTAATTCATTTACTGGTTCCAACAGTTTTCTTCTTGGATCAAAATGGCATTCAGAGGTTAGGTCTTTCAGACTTAAAAATTGTAAGGAAGACTGACAGGGGCTGATGGACCAGAAGCAGTATTTTGGACTTGGATCATTGGGAAAGTCTGAGAAGTCAAATTCAATCTCAGACTGGTTTGAAAAGCAAGGCATCTATCATGTTTGGCCATTTTCCTGGAAGGCATATCCTGAGGGGTCCCTGAGGAGCAGCAGAGGGAGAGGTCCTGCGGCCGCACCATCAGGCAAACCTCAGCAACTCCAGACCATGGTTAGAATTGCTGAAATGAGCCCTTTCCCTACTGGATCAACAGCCCAGTTATTTTGTCACTGAAATAAAGTGTCCAATTTCTCCTGCAGTTTTTAGGAAGCTGTTTTCAGCTGAGTTTCCAGCTGGATTTATTTTTAAAGCCTGTTCGTCAGGTCATGGCTGAAACATGCTGAAAGGCATCCTGGGCAATTTTCCCTCTGGCCCATGCTTATCCACTCTCCTCATCCCAAGGTACTGGGCTGCATGGGAGGCAATGGAGAACTTGGGGAGGCTGAGCAGGTCTCAGCCAGTCAGGCCAGGCCTTGCCAGATGTTCTGTGCCAAGACTGAGGCTCAGAGTGTGACCTGGGAACTGCTGATAGAGATGGAGCCAACACATCACCATTTCCTGCTTCAGTCACTAAAGTTGGCTGTGGGGAGGGCATAGACATGGCAGCCGCACTCGCATGGAATGCTTCTCCCACACCATTTGTCTGTCCCGTCTCCTCATATACCCAAGTGTGGCTCTTCTGGGAAACAGTCTGTGCCCTGGGTCCAAGTGTCCACCTGTCCACTGGCACCCATGCTGCCCAGGCCTCCAAAATCAAGGGGTAACGGCACAGTGCTGAGCACCTTGCTCCAGTCAAAGGCATGAGCTCTAAATGATGGCACTGTGTCACACCAGTGCTTTGATACTTTTCATCACTCCTGCCTGGGGCTGTCCTTATTCTCAGACTTGAGATAAGAGAGAAGAGGTAGTAAGGCTGCAACTGCTTAAAGTAGACAGTGGATTTCCTGCACCTCTTTCTGGGCCAGACTTAGCAAATTAAGGGCCGGATAGTAAATATTTTAGACTTTGTTGGCCATATGGTCTTTCTCACCACTACTAAATGCAGCTGTTGTAGAAAAATCAGCCATAGGCAGTCTACAAAAGCATGGGTGTGGCTATGTTCCTATAACACTCTTTACAACATAGACACTGGGATGGATTTGGTCTGAGGTGTGGTGTGTGGAGCCCTGCTCTGGGCCTGCACCAGCCCCCTCACACTGTTTGGTGCAGAGGTTCCCAGGAGGTGCCCACCCCATGCTACCAGTCAAAAGCCTGCAGCTCAGCCTGGGCCACCCACACTATCCTAGGGAGAGACATATTGCAGGATGGATGCCACTGTCTGGGAGGGTAAAGAACCCGTTTTCTGATCCTGGCTTGTATCTACCTTCCTGGTACGGAAGATTCTCTGAGACCTTCAGGGTTTATGGCCCTGAAATAGAAGGGCCCATGGCCAGAATCATTTTCACCATCTCTTCTTTCTACTTTGCTCTGGCTCTCTTCCTATCAACCCTGCTCTGTTCACATCCAGAAATTGGCTTCTTTAAATTTTGTTTCTTGTTTAATTGTTTATGGGAAATTTAACTTGATATGACATGCACTTATTAAACATCTGTCTTGTGCAATGCATCAAGCTGTATTCATGGACAAAAAGCAAAGCAACAGCAGTGAAGCAACAGTGTAAGGACAGTAGTGAGAGGCTGGCTGAAGACAAGAGAGTGCACACAGAAGGGTGCAGTAGGTAGATCCAGGCTAACCCTAACCCTCTCTCACCAGGTCTTGAGTCACTCTATCCAAACAGAGTGAGGCACCTGCAGGTGGATCAATGGGCAGCCAGGGCTCTCATGGGAGCACCCATCTGTGTGATCCTTGACCCTATGGTATTGGCGAGGACCTTCTGATGGGGATTTCCCATTTCCAATTACATCCACACACCTTGTTCTCTTGAGCCTGGCCTTGTTGCGTAACTTACTAGTGATGTGGCCTTGAAAATTCTATTCAGTCTCTCTCTGTGCCTTGGTTTCCTCCTCTGTACTGGGGACAATAACTCCTGCTTCATAGGTTGTTTTGAAGATTAAGTGAAATGATGCTGTGGAGTGCTTACATAGCTCAGTAGGATCCTCAGGGTGTGGTTACTGCGCTTTCAGCCCAACCAGTTATCCTGCGAGACAGGCAAAGCAGGTTTCACTTTCATCAGAAGAGAGAAGAATGATTCAAGACTCAAGAATAAAATGACTTGTACAAGTCAATTAGTAGGTGAGATTCTCCCCAAATCTGTTCCGTCAGTAGATAAACCATGTTATATCCATCAAATAACATACTCTTTAGCTATTAAAAAGAAGTGAGTTAATACTCTGCAGGTACTGATCTGGAACAATCTTTATGAAATTGCAGAGAACAAGCATCTAGGGAACTCATGCCATGCTCCAACCATATCTCCAGTGCGCCCAGCTGGATGCAGGCCTCCTCTATTGGTGTGGCTTAGGGATGATTTCAGGGGTTGCTTTTGGCACAGAGGATAAGAAGGGCAATGGTGGGGTGGTCAGCTCCGCTGGGAAGGAGGGAAACAGTCTTGAGGACAACCAATTAAACCTAATTTAATCTGTGGAAATATTTGATTACACCAATGTAATTTATTATGCAAAGTTGCCCTTTCTGACAAATGGAAGCTGCTTCGGTAAGTAGGATTATAACAGAAGGGGTTTCAGCAGGCAAACAAACGCAGCTGGGAGCCTGCCCACGGCTCTCTTCTCCACATCATGTGCATCAGGCAGACTCAGGGAGTATGTCCTAGAGGGAGTCAGAACTGCATCCTGTGTGACCTCGAGTACACCCCTCCTCATTGCCTTGTCTGTTGGCACGGCTTAATAAGAACAGGGCCTATAAATTTGCCCAACATTTTAACATTCACAGCAATCCTTCACATCCAGTCTTTTCCCGATTCTCACAATAATAAATCCCCTTAGAGTAACCAATCTTTCCATCGAATTGGTATTTTTATATTTTTAAAGCCTTTTCATATTTACGCTCCTGCTGGTGCCTCACAATACATCTGTGAAGTTAGTGAGACAGGTATTCTTATCCTTGTTTGAAGATGAGGACAGGAGGCAGGGAAGGGTTAAGTGTCTGCCAAATCACCCAATGAAGTCACCCAGTTGTGGAGTTGACTCTGGAACCGAGATTTGAGCCCCCAGTCCAGTGATCCTCCTTTTGCCTCATGCAAGTTCACATCACTGTTCTTTAAAACCATGGACTCCTATCCCAGGAGATGAGAGGGGCAAGGCCAGATCTGGTTAGATCAGTGGAGGAAGGCTGCCCTTCTCCTCCTCAAAGGAGGAGGACTTCACAAGGCATATGAGGTCCAAGTATCACCAGAAGCCCCTGCCAAAGCTGGTCCTTAGTAGTATCTAGCGGAGGGAGGAACGCTGTCTTTTTCAGAAGTAATGGATTGCAATAGGAAGAATATGAGTCTTGCAAGCAGGAAAACTGGCCTGGATGTGGTGTCTAAAATACCCATCACTTTGGGGTGCTCAGTTGGTTAAGCAACCAACTCTTGATTTTGGCTCAGGTTATGATCTCAGGGTCATGGGACTGAGACTCCCATTAGGGACAAGTCTGCTTGTCCCTCTCCCTCTGCTTCTCCCCTCCGCTGCCTCAAAAAATAACATCTTTAAAAAATAAAATACCCACCACTTTTTAAAAAAGATTTATTTGTTTTAGAGAGAGAGAACACAAGCTGAAAGGGCAGTGGAAGAGGGAAAGAGAATATCAAGTAGACTTGTACTGAGTGGGGAGCCTGATGTGAGGTTCAATCCCAGGACCCTAAGATCATGACCCGAGCTGAAACCGAGAATCAAGACTCAAGAATCAAGACTGTGTCCCCCAGACACCCAATACCTGCCACTTTTGAATATGTATTGTGTTCGGTGTGATATATATTTGTTAATTCTTCCTCACAAAACACCATGAATAAGTGGAACAAAGCCCATATTCAGGTAGGAAAACCAAGTCCCTGAATGGCAAATGGTGCGCTCAAAGCTCCCAAGCTCACAATTGTAAAAGCTGGGGTGAGTCATATCTCCTCTCTGGGCCAGTTTCCTCATCTGTTCTGAGGCTGGATGTGCTACTTTGCTCTGGGAGGACACCTGGAGCTTTAGTTGTTGTGCTCTGGACCTCATATTCCCCAAGAGGAAGCTGACAAAAGTGACCACAAAGGGCAGGCAACCTTCCACTTTATGTTGGGGGGATGGCAGTGAGGAAAGCAGGGATGGGGACCAACAATGGGGCAGGTCCTGTGACACTTGGACCCCATGTGGATTATTAAGTCCTTTGAGGAGGAGAGGGGCAGTCTTCCTCTCCTGGGGTTAGCCAGATTAGGCCTTGTCCACTGAGCAGACAAAGGACCTTTCTGCATTGCCTATCTCCTACTGTCAAAAAGATGAAGTCTTCACAGATTGCTTTGCAAAACTCTTCCTATTGATGAGGAAACTAAGGCCCGGAAAGATTAATTAACTTGCTCAAGGTCACACAGTAGGTTAATAACAGACCAACAGAACCAATTCCAGACTGAGGTGTCTTGATATCTGTCAAAAGATGTCTCTATGACTCAACTTTCCAGGATCCTCTCTGGTCGTCATTTTTCTGGGCAATTAAATTGCTGGTAGAAGAAGTGAAGCTATAAAAATATTGGGACAATTTCATTTAAGCAGAGGTTTTTGGTGTGGAATTTTTAGAGAAGGTCATGGATAGTGCTGTCCAAGGCTAACAACTTTATGCCAGCTTGGGGTTGTCAGTGTTCTCGAAGCATCCCCAAGTGCCCTCTTCTTCCAGGATCCAGAAAGCACTTCCAAGCCTGCAAAGCCTGCAGCAGGGACCAGGCCCTCATTGCCTCTAGGATAAAGAATGTCCCCTGTTGGGACAGCTGCAAACACCAGGTAGAGAGAAAAGAAAGCAGACCCCTAGGAACGGAACTGTATGAAACTTGCCGTAAACAGGAAGGAGGGGGAGGCTTCTGACAAGTTTGGGAACTAGTACAACCCACGGACTTAATTGTTTTCCTTTATCTCCATGTGTTGATGCTTATTTTTTGGCTTGTTATCTGATGGTTATTTAATCTATATTTTATAATTACTTCCTTTCTGTCTTCACTCGGCTGGTCATGCTGTTTTCTTGTTGCATTGAAGTACTGACCTACATTTTGCAGGCACAAAAGTCAGTTATGTTGCCAGCATTCCAGTGGTGTTTAGTGACATGGCTCAGTAGTGGTCTGGATGCCTAGACCCCCCGACCTCCCGCCTTGGTAACTCTCCTGTCCCTGAATTTTGCCCATTTCTTGTCTGCTAGGACCCGAGAAGCTGAGGAGTCCAGAGAAGAGGGAAAAGAAGCCTTCTTTAGGAGGTTTGTTTCCTAGGGAATGGAAGGTCTCTGGGGGGCGGGGGGAATGAGAGGTAAGGGATAAGGTGGGCCGTGTGTCTGGCATGGGGTGGAGAGTGGTGGGGCAGGGAATTGTATTGGGATAGTTTCAGGGGCTAGATTTCATGGCATGTTGGTACACAACATACCATGATTGCTTGAACTGTACCTTGGACAAGTAGAAACCACACTCTCCAAGTGGTAATTAATTGTGTAAGAGCCTGACAAGTTCTAGGGTGCACTTATAGGCAAAATGGGAAAAGTAGTTAAAATCAGGGCTTTTTCAGAAAATTCAGGCCATGCTGTTGCTATTCTTAGGCAGTCTCTTGGGTTTCTATAGCCAGCACAAAAGGAAAGAAAATTCTGTGACTGAGTTCCAAGTCTGGATTCGCTATTTCCATGCTGTGTATCATTTGGCAAACCACTTGACCTCTCTGAACCTAAATTGTTATTTATCATGGGGATCATAATGTCTGAGAGGATTATTATGAAGATCCTATCAGCTAAAGTGTAGATAACCTTTTCTATCTGAAATTAGGAACCAGAAAAATTATCTAAGAAGATAATTGTTGATCTACTTTAAAATCTGCACTGTCAGTAAGTGCTATGTCTAACTCGAGATGCAGCAGATTCAGATCACGCTGTCCCTTTTGCTGCTACAGCTGTTGCTGAACCTAGGAATCAAAGAGCTCTGGATGGTGAGGGACACTTGTCTGTGACTGTGTTTCGTAGACTCAAAGTGCTAACAAATACTAGCTCATCCATTCAGTCATGTAAATGCATGTTTATCAAGCTCCTGCTGTACAAGGAGCATTGTGGAGGAAACTGGGAATGTATTGGCCAATGAGCTCCCAGCAGTCCTGCTGTGTGAAGCCCCCGGCTGGCCCAAGATGGAACAGGGTAGGCTTGCTGCCAGAGCTGAGAGGACAGGACCAGCCTTGGTGCATGCTCAGAAGAGCACACCTAGTCCAGATCTGGGGTCAGAGAGTGCTTCCCAAAGAGAGTGACATCCACACTGGAAAAATGCGGGGAGGCAGAAGCAGCCTGTGAAAGTCTCCAGGGCAGATTCCTTCATCTTCTGGTTTGTCCATCCTCTCACTCATTCATTCAACAACTATTTATTGAAAGCCTGCTGTGTGCCGGATGCTGGATCTACAGGGTGGTATAAGGCAGGAACTTGTCTCTGCCGTCACCAAGCCTCACCCTGGCTGGAGGAATGCAGGAGTTCAGGGAATACTAGGTATTACTACAGATAAGCTCCAAACCTGGTACCATAATGATACATAACTTCATTATTATTCACGTTAAGTTCAAAATGTGTTCTTTGAGTTCATATGCATGAGGATGACAGAGAAGGGAGGGGAGCATGGAGGATGGTGCTGGGCCATGTCTCCCATCACTTCTGCTCTGCACATGAGCTGAGCACATTTACCTACCAGCCAGGAGCCAGGGAGGCCAGTTCATCTGAAGGTCCTGGAGGAAGACAAAAGAGATTTCCTGAACATGTCTGCCTTAGGAGAGTGATAAAAATCTAGACAATTAACATGATTTTGGCCTACTAACAACTGCTATGAAGAAAGAGTGATTGACAGGAAGGGACCATCCCTGTGTGCCCAGGTGACTGTGGGTGTCTTTGTGACATATGGCTGTAGGTCTGTGTCCTTGCTCCTCATGTGTCTCTGTGTGTTGTGACACTGCTGTTACCTGCTCAGGTCAATTCAGGAGGCAAAGCTCTGCTCCTGCAGGCCATACACAGCTGCACTGGAGATGTGCCCTGAGGTGTGACTGCCTGAGAGTGTAGGACAGGCATTGAGGGGTCTGGGAAATGCGGACTCTTGATTGAGTCTGATGGGCATTTGGCTCAATCAGGAATTGGGTCTCTACTACCCACTCCTAAACCTGTGCCATGTGGAAGCTACGTATTTCTCATTGGCCCCTCCATCCTTCTCCTAGAAATTCCGGTTACAGCCAGGAATTTGGCTGCTGCTGCCTCCTGCAGGGAGCTGGTCTGGATGTGCCTAGAGTGAGGGGAGGAATCAGTGGGGTCAGTGTCCCTGCCCCTACCCCATGGCAGGCCACAAAACTCTGAGCCAAACTGGCAAAGCGTGCCCTTTGCAGTCAGTACTGTGCAGAGATAATTGTGAAGGTCTCACTGAAATCATCCATTCTAAACATGAAGGAGATGAGACAAGCCTTGACAGGCTAGGGGTGGCGATGGCACCACGTGGAATCCAGTCTGTTTTAACATTCAGAGAGCTGGAAGCGATTTCAGTCTGAGATAAATGAAACGAGAGAAGCATATTCCTGATGCTGACTCACACAGCACTGTATTTGGAGCCTTAATGATGATAAATCAATGATCTAGAAAATACAATCCCTTTCCTGTTAACCAGACAGGCATACACATTCTCCCCAGACTGCAGAAGGTAAGCACCCAAATTTTCAATTAGGATTTCATATCCCACGACTTTATAATTGTGAATAATTAAACTGGAACACAGCACACATACGCATCAGTGCCTCAAACCGAAATGCTGGGCCGTGCAGAGACTTGGTGCCAAGCCCTCCTGGCGGATGGAACCCTTCCTGAAGCAGAGACTGCATGGGGTCAGGAGGAGGGGAATGGGTGCAACCCAGCTGAAGGCCACCTGGAAAATGGGGAGGAACCTTGGTGCAGGCCCCTGCAGCAGATGCTCATGTCTCCGGGCTCATCCCTCAAGCTTATGGGCACCCTGTGGAGACCCTGTGGGAGGTGGTCTGAGTTACAGCAGGGAGTCTGGGGGATTTCTACTCCTTCCTCACAGAGAGCATCCCCCAGCCCTCCGTGTCCTTCATCCTGTGATGCTGTTTGCCATCTAGTCTCTGGGGAGGGACATGTGGACACTGTCATTTTTTGCAGTGGCAGCTTGCTGGCAGGGAGGGTGTCAGGAGCAGCTGACTTGGTTCCTAAAGATTTGAGCCCATCCCTGGCGCCTTCATGCTCATTCCAGTATCCTTCTTTCTGTTTAAGTGCCAGGCTTATGTCTCTGAAATGGGCATGAATGTTCCTATTTTCCTGTCTGCAGTCCTGTGCATATCACATGAATTCATGGAAGTGGAAATGCCTTGTAAATGCCCACTTTGTGTTTCTGAAAGAAGGCTGCTTAGGCTACTCATCTGGGGCTTGTACTACATGTAGATCCATGGCCTGAGACTCTTCATACCAAGATTCTCAGGAAAGTCTCCTTGTGCGTGGTGGGCAGAAAAATAGCCCTGAGGATGTCCATGTCCTAACCCCCAGAATCTGTAAATATGTGACCTTATATAGCAACAGGACTTTACAGAAGTGCTTTATATTAAGGATAACTAGAGTGTCATGGATTAGGACAGACTCAGTGTAATCACAAAACTTATAAAGTCAGAGAATTAGTGTCATATGGGACAAAGAAAAAGTGTCACATTTGGGTAATAGATGTGAAACCTAATGAAATACGTTGTGTAAACTTGAATCTAATAAAGTGACTCTGTGGGGGCGCTGAGGATGTTCACAGGAGAAGTGAGAGAATGTTCTAGATTGAGTGTAAATTGCAAGTCAATATGAGGTTGGGGGTAGGAAGCCGGTAAGGATAAAGGGGAATGGCACATGCAAAGACTGCTGTGCTGGGGAACACGAGACACACTGGTAAGTGTTTTCTCAAATTATCTCTCCATCACCCCACAACTGCCTAAAGATATCAGAATTTCATTTTTCATGTTTCTTTTGTGCATAGTTCTTGGGACTAGGACCTAATCATATTCAAAGGGAGTTTGAGGGAAAGTCAGATGGAGAGCTTTGGAGAAGGTTTTCTTTCTTGATAAAATAGTTGTAAGGAAGAAAAGTCTCTTTTCTTTGTTTCTAAACAAGGTCCTCTCATATATCAAGCTGGGAACTGATGAAACCTTTCTGCAAACATGAACATCTCCGAAGATGGAGAGTAGAAATATGAAAGGTGGGCTGCCCCTTGATGTCATTGTTTAGCTGCTCCACTAATCCAGGTGGGCACTGCCTGGCATGCAGACTTGTGGTTAGAGTCTGAGAGAAGGACTGTCCTTATAATTATGTCTCTGTTAACAGATTTTCCTATTACAGCTGAAAACACACTAACTGTGGTGAGGGAAGAAAGGTATGATAATGGGAGGCAGGCTGTTAAGGAACTAATGCTACACTGTCCACCCCAGATTTGTGTGTAGGTACTCCACATCTGGGGACATGTTTGGAGCAAAGTTCCTGACCCGGCCTTCAGCCATCTCAGACTGCATTAATACCCTCTTTTGGATGGCAGATTTCATTCACAGTCCAGTGCATAATGTCTGAATCTAAGATAAGAGCTGCCTCTGCCATGGACTGTTCACTTATGCCCTATAACACCAGGTCAGAGTGGGCAAAAGCCGGCCCTTCTCAAAAGCTCAGGTGCCATGGATACGTTCCTACCATCTGTTTAGAAGTTGAAAAAAGTTACCTAAGCAAGCAAACATACACACAGTCTCATGCACACATAGGAACACACACATTCATGTATACATATACACACTCCCTGTATATACACACATGTAGAGGTACACACATACATGAAAACTACAGATATGCATACTCACACACATATGCATGTACACACTTTAAGGGATTTCCTGTCAAATTCATAACTGTGTCTTTGGTTGCTTGAAATAATTAAGAACCAGAGAGAGAAACAATTTGAAATTTGGTCTCAATTATTTGAAATCTGTTTCTTACAAAGTCCAAAACCTGTAGAGCAATATTTTTTTAAAAGATTTTATTTATTTATTTGAGAAAGAGACAATGAGAGAGAGCATGAGCGAGGAGAAGGTCAGAGGGAGAAGCAGACTCCCCATAGAGCTGGGAGCCCAATGCAGGACTCGATTTGGGAACTCCAGGATCATGACTTGAGCCGAAGGCAGTCGTCCAACCAACTGAGCCACCCAGGCGTCCCTGTAGAGCAATATTTTAAGGATTTATTTATTTTATTCGAGAGAGAGAGAGCAAGGAGAGGAGCAGAAGGAGGGAATCTTCAAGCAAATTCCTTGCTGAGCATGGAGCCTGACATGGGGCTTGATTTCATAACCCATGAGATCATGACTTAAGCTGAAACCAAGAGTCAGACATTTAAATAACTGAGCCACCCACGTTCTTGCATATTATATATATCCTTTTAATTAAAGAATAGTTGACATATATTAGCTTTAGGTGTAAAATACAGTGATTTGACAATTACATACATTATGAAATATTTACTATGATAAATTCAATTGTCAACTGTCATCATACAAAGTTATTGCAATATTACAGATCACATTTCCTAGGCTGTACCTATTTATTTTATAACTGGAAGTTTGTGCCTCTTAATCCCCTTTCATCTATTTTGCCCACCCACCTCCCCCAAAGCAGCCATCAATTTATTCTCTATATTTATGAGTTTCTTTATTTGTTTTGTTTTTTAGATTATACATATAAGTGAAATCTTGTGGTATTTATCTTTCTCCATCTGACTTAGTTCACTTAGTATTATATTCAATTCTTTGTTGTTGCAAATGGCAAGATTACATTCTTTTTTTATGGCTGAGTAATATTCCATTATGTATCCATACCACCTCTTCTTTAGCAGTTCATCTATGGATGGACACTTGGGTTGCTTCCATATCTTGGCTGTTGTAAATAATGTAGCAATAAATATAAGGGTGCATATATCCTTCTGAAATAGCTTTTTTTTCCTCATTCATAGTAAAACTTTATTGAACAGAAAATCCAGCAAAGGTTTTCACCTCTGCAAAGTTCCCCTTGGTTTAAAGTAAAGCACTGCATTTTTGAAATAGCTTTTTTTTTGTTTTGTTTTCTTTGAGTCAATATAAAGTAATAGAATTATTGGATTATGTGATGTTTCTATTTTTAATTTTTTGAGGAAGCTCCATACTGTTTTTCACAATGTTGCAGCAAATTATACTTCCACCAATAGATCATGAGTGCTCCTTCTTAACTATATCCTCACCAATGCTTGTTATTTCTTGTCTTTTTGATACTAGATAATCTGACAGGGTGTGAGGTAATATGTCTTTGCCATTTTTATTTGCATTTCCCTGACGATGAGTGATACTGGGCATCTTGTCATGTGTTTGTTGGCCATCTGTATGTCTTTTTTGGAAAAATGTCAATTTAGCTCCTCAGCTCATTTTTTAATTGAATGATGATGACGATGATGACTTGGTGTTGAGTAGTGTTAATTCTTTATATATTTTGGCTACTAACCCCGTATCAGATATATCATTGGCAGATATCTTCTCCCATTCAATCGATTGCCTTATTATTTTGTTGTTGGTTTCCTTTGCTGGACATAAGCTTTTTAGTTTGGTATAGTACCAATTGTTTATTTTTGCTTTTGTTTCTCTCACCTGGGGAGACATATCTAGAAAAATATTACTAAGACTGCTGTCCAAGAGTTTATAGCCTATAGTTTCTTTTAGGCATTTTAGGCATTTTTTATGGTTTCAAGTCTGTAATCTATTTTGAGATTACTTTTGTGCAGAGCACTTGTAACCCAGGTCACAGTGCAGAGACAATCCACACCATATTTCCTGTCCCCTAGCCTTCTTTGTGGCATGTTAATGCAGCATCATTACAAGGTGACACCACATGAGGCTGAATGGCATGCAGGCCCTGAGGTGGACTCAGTGTGGGGGAGAAGGCACAGGGCTGAAAGTGAAAGGATTCTCACCTTCACTGACATGTCCTTCACCTTGGCCCATGGTCTGGATGAATGATAAGGTAAGACTGTATCTGGGCCTGAGGTCTCTTCTTTCCCCATTTCCCGCTTTCTTCCTTTTTTCCTTACTCCTTCCCTCCCTTCTGTCTTCCCTCCCTTCCTCTTCCTTCCTTCCTTCCTTTCTTTCTTTCTTCTTCTTCTTTTTTAAGATTTTATTTGTCAAAGAGGGAGTGAGAGAGACAGAGGGCGCAAAAGTAGGGGGAGTGGCGGGCTCCTTGCAGAGCAAGGATCCTGTTGTGGAATTCTATCCCAGGACCTTGGGATCATGACCTGAGTTGAAAGCAGAGGTTTAACCAACTGAGCCACTTTGCTTTCCTGCTTTGTTTCTTAAAAGATCCTTATAAATCAGGTGACATTGACAACTTCCCATAAACAAGGACTCTGTATCTTACTGACTTTAATGGTTAAATAATGCAATTCTTCCCTCTAAGCCTCTAGAATTCCTATTCTATTGCCATCCATTTTTCTTTCTTTCTTGGATGTTTTTCTCTACCTTCCTTCTTTGCTAAATAGAATGTTTCTTTATGTAACCCATGCCTCACACCTGGTGAGGATGTATTTCTGTCCAGTGGCGGCATTTGGTTAGCTCTCCAGCAACACTGGCCAGGTCACAGCCCTTGCTGGGAGACAGACCTGGGGTCATAGCTCTTGCTGGTGGTCAGGCCTGGGAAACCAAGGGACATTACCTGTTTCTCTGCTTTTCTGGAGTTCTAGTCATTCTTTAGCTCTGTCATCTTACAAAGCCAACTTTGTGGTTCTTAGGACATACTTTAGATTTCACCATAGATCTTGCACAGGGGGAATCTTGTATCACAGGGTTTTTGTGTTGATTGAATACGATAATGTAAGAGAATGTGATGTAACATGTAGAATACAATGCAGACGTCTGGTTTTATACCTGTATAGGAAGAACAGAAAGAATGGAGCTCCCTTGGCAGTTGGGAGAAGAAAGTAAGCCAGCCCAAGTAAGGGAGGGTCACAATATCTTATTATCTGTTTGGAAGATGCTCTCCATTTCTAGTGATCAGCACCCTTCCATCCCTCCTATGGCATCCTGGTACATAAAACAATGCCTCTTCCCCCCCCCCCCCCGCCCTCCCAAGGCACAATAGGGCCCCAAAAGCAGAGGATGGAGGAAGCTGCTTTGTGCCAGGAACTGCTGCAATTATGTCACAAGCTCTAGTGTATTTCATCTTCCTGGCAGCCATGGGTCATCATCTCTGCTTTGTAGATGAGGTCCCTGAGGCAGGGGAGTGATGCTTCCCATCTAAGGTTGCACAGCTAGCAACTAGAGAGTCTGGGATATGAGGTAGTCTGACTCCATACAGCATGTTTAATAGGACACTGCCTCTGTGCTAGGCTGCCCTGCTATGGGATATCTCATCTTGGATGTCACACTGGCACCTCAAACCCTAGGGATATATAGAAATCAACACTTTCTGTCTGCAAAATGGTTTAGGGGCCAGGAGAAGCTGGCTCAATGAATATTAAGAGAGCTGAAGAGAACAAGACAAATGGGTCTAAAACTTGGGCCTCCTGATTTCTAATCTCTCAAAGTACACCTTCAAATCCTGCACCTGTGGCTTTATACCTTGCCAGAGGTGTCAGCTCTCAGCCTCCAATTCCTAACTCTGTGGAGACAAAGGAGTCAGTTGCATAAGCAAAAAGCTCATGGGTAGAGGGAAGAAGATGGGTAATGGTTGGTAGGAGAAGAAAGTGGTTCAAATGGAGAAGATGGGTTTGGATGGGAAGAGAGGAAGGATGGCAACAGTGATGGGGATGAGAGGAAGGAAAGAAGGTTAGGATGGAAAGGGAGGAGGCATAGTGATGGGGAAGTGGAAGGGGATAAGGGTAGGATGAAGGGAGGAGGAATAGTGATGGGGTAGAGGGAGGGGAGGAGGGGCTGGCTGGGAAAGGAGGAGGGACAGAAATGGGGAAAAGAAGAAAGAGAGGAGGAGGGTCTGAATGGGAAAGGAGGAGGGACAGTGAGGGAAGAGGAAGGGGAATAGGAGGGTGGGATGGGAAGGGAGGAAAAGTGGGGACAATGGTGGGGAGACGAGGAGGGGAAGGTGGAGGGTCTGGATGGAAAGAGAAGAGATGCAGTGATGGGGTAGAGGAAGGAAAGGCAAAAGGCATGGATGGGATGGGACCAGGAGGAAGAGAGGGGTGGAGTGCAATATGGGATGGTCCTAGGGCAGGCAGCACCTGCAGACACCCAGAGAAAGCAGGAGACAGGACAGGGAAAAGTGCTACATCGGTAAGTGGACATGAGAGCCACCTGGAGAGTAACACTGATGTTGAAGTAGCAGTTGGCTCCCTGTCCACAGATGCACTATAACTTCATAGGAAATTCTGAAGAAGGGCTCTGAAATTCTGGGGCTTAAGGATAATGGTTTGATTGACAGGAGGATTGAGGAAGACAAGGTTTGGGGTTTGTCCGGTCTGGGAGTCAGGAGAGCTGTGTCTCTGTGGGCCAGCTCTAAACCTCTCTGGTGGGCTGCCTGGGAATAGAGGGTGCACCAGGCTAAGGAGCAGATGACCTGTGTTCTGGGTCTGGCTTTGCTTAATCTGTGTCCCAGGGCACTGACCAACATCTCTCTGTGTTTCAGATTTCTGTTTTGATGAACGAAGGTCTTGGGTGAATGTGATATGGTTAATTCATGTGCCAACTTGGTTGAGCCATGGTGCCAAGATACTTGGTCAAACATTATTCTGGATGTTTCTGTGAGAGTGCCTTTGCATGAGATTAACATTTAAATCAGTGGATTTTGAGTGGAGGATATTGTACTCCATAATGTGGATGGGCTTCATCCAATCAGTTGGAGGCATGGGTAAGTACAAAAGCCCGACGTCCCCAAGTAAGAGGAATTCTACAGCGGACAGCTTTCAGACTCAAACTGCAAATTCCACTCTTTCCTGCTGGCTCACCCCACGTATTTTGGAACTGCCACCTTCCATAATCACATGAGCCAATTCCTTAAAAACAAATCTCTGTAATATTGGTTCTGTTTCTCTAGAGAACACTGATGATATGGCAAGCAACCCTAGAGCCCTTTCCCTCTTTGCAGGTGTGTGTTCCTAATGATGAGGAAGCTCAGACTCATCAGAGGGCACCATCTCTCTGGTTCAGGGGGCCCTAACAGAGGCAGATGACAGAGCCCTTGGCAGACCTCCCTGTCCATTGTGAGGAGTGATGCTCTGTGAGTGCCATTCTGATGGGGTCTCCCCGTTCTTCCCATTCTTCCATTCCCTGCCTGACATCAGCTTGGCCTCTACAGAAGTCTGTGAAGACTCAGTCAACAAGTGTGAAGGTCTCTGACTACATTCTCCCTTTTGGCTCTCTCCCAGGGAGCAATCACTCAAGTCGCTATCCTCTCCCTCACCGAGGGAGTACCAAACTTATAGTAAGAAACACATAAGTCTTGGTCCTTTTGGGTTGTTATTAAAAAAATACTACAGACTGGGAAGCTTGTAAACTACAGGAATCTATTCCTCGCACTTCTGGAGGCTGGAATTCTGAGATTAGGGTGCTAGCATGACTGGGTTCTGGTGAGACCATCTTCTGAGCTGTAGACTGTACACTTCTCACCATGTCCTCATAGGAAAGAGAGGGATGGAGAGCATTCTGAGGCCTCTATTTTCTTTTCCTTTAAAGATTTATTTACTTATTGGAGGGAAGGGAAAGAGAAGATCCCAAGTCATTCTCCACTGAGTGCAGAGCCCAACTTGGTGCTCAACGCAGGGCTGGATTTCAGGATCCTGACCTGAACCGAAATCAAGAGTCAGAGACTTAAATGACTGAGCCACCCAGGTGCCCCTCAAGGCCTCTTTTACAGCAGCATTTATCCCATTGATGAAGGCTCCACTCTTCTGACCTAATCACCTTCCACCTCCTATTACCACCACAATGGGAATTAAGATTTAATGTATGACTGTTGGTGGAACTATAAGTTGGTGCAGCCACTTTGGAAAACAGTGTGGAGATTCCTCAAAAAGTAAAAATAGAGCTACTCTATACCCCAGCAATTGCACTACAAAATAAAGATGTAGTGAAAAGAAGGGCCATATGTACCCTAATGTTCATGCAGCAATGTCCATAATAGCCAAGCTGTGGGAAGAGCCGAGATGCCCTTCAACAGATGAATAGATAAAGAATCTATGGTCCATATATACAATGGAATATTATTCAGTCATCAGAAAGGGTGAATACCCAACTTCTGCATCAACATGGATGGGACTGGAGGAGATTATGCTGACTGAAATAAGTCAAGCAGAGAAAGTCAATTATCATATGGTTTCATTTACTTGTGGAGCTTAAGGGATAATATGGAGGACATTAGGAGAAGCAAAGGGGATACAAAGCATAAGAGACCGTGGACTCTGAGAAACAAACTGAGGATTTTAGAGGAGGCGGGGTTGGGGGTTAGGTGAGCCTGGTGGTGGATATTAAGGAGCACATGTATTGCATGGAGCACTGGGTGTGGTGCATAAACAACAAATTTTGGAACACTGATAAAATAAAATAAAATAAAATAAAATAATTGAATCTTGGAACACTACATCAAAAACTATGAGATATTGTATGGTGACTAATATAACACAATAAAAATTTAAAAACCCCTCCTATAGATAAAAAAAAAGGATTTAATGTATGGATTTGGGGAGCACAAACATTTATACCATAGCAACATACTTCAGAGAATTCACTAATGTGGTGTTTTTCACACTCAGCTTATCAGAGCTGTGGTGATTTCAAAGAGGAGCCTCAAACCAATCAGAAAATGTGTGTGCATGAGGATGTGTACCTGTGTGTGTGTGTGTGTGTGTGTGTGTTTCTGCTTCAAATGAAGCAGCTCTGTTTTAATCAGTCTTACCTGGTAGGGCAGAGTTTTATCTTTTGTGAAGATGATATCTGGGATTCTTATCACCCTTGGAGAAGTAAGTACAGAGAAAAAAACAAACAAACAAACAAACCTGTGAGTATTAACCACAGTTCTTGTCCTTCAGAGACTCGGTGCATGGTAGAGAAAGAGACCGATGGTCCATGGAATGCTTCCCATGTGGCAGGCACTATGCCAGGTGCTTGGAACACAGCACTGAGGAAGGCAGATGTGACCAAGCACATGCAAAGCCGGCATGCTGGCATTCTCACTGGAGGAGCAGACAAGAAACAGGAAAGGGCTACAGGCACACCTCAGAGATAACATGTTTGGTTCCAGAGAATTGCAATAAATCAAGTATCACAATAAAGTAAGTCAAGTGAAATTTTTTTGTTTCCCAATGCATGTAAAAGTGATGTGTATACTATGCTATATTCTGTTAAGTGTGCACTAGCATTATGTTTAAGAAAAAAATGCACAGGGGTGCCTGGGTGTCTCAGTTGGTTAGGCGACTGCCTTTGGCTCAAGTCATAATCCTGGAGTCCCAGGAGCAAGTCCCACATCGGGCTCACTGCTTGGCAGGGGGTCTGCTTCTCCCGCTGCCCTCTCTCCTCTTGTGATCTCTCTCTCAAATTATAAAATCTTTAAAAAAAAAAGAAAGAAAGAAACAATGCATATACCTTAATTAAAACATAGTTTATCACTAAAAAATGTTAACCATCATCTGAGCTTCAAGTGAGTCATAATCACTGATCACACATCCTGTAACAAATATAATACTAATGAGAAAGTTTGAGATATTATGAGAATTACCAGAATGTGACAGAGACACAAAGTGAGCAAATGCTGTTGGAACAATGGCACGGATCAACATGCTCAATGCAGGGTTGCCACAAACCTTCAATTTGTAAAAAATGCAGGATCTGCAAAGCTCAGTAGAGCAAAGTGCAATAAACGAGGTTATGCCTTAATTGAATAGCCTGTGAATTACAAGCTGGGAAAATGCTGTGTTGGAAATAAAAAGGGTAACTGTACAGAGTGACAGAGAGAAAGGGGCCCATTAGATAGGGGAGTCCTGGAAGGTCTCTCTGAAGGGGGTGCTTGAATTAAGACTTGAGGTATGACAAGAAGGTAGCTGGGGGATCATGTGTGTATCTGTGTGTGTGCGTGTGCGTGCACATGCGTGCATGCAGGCCTGCACACACAAGCTTGGGAAGGGAAAGAGCAAGGAGCACAGTTGTGCAAAGGCCCAGAAACAGAAAAAATTTGATCTGTTTGAGGGAGGAGGCTGATGTGAATGGGGTTGTGAGTCATAGAATAGAGTGCTGAAATATGAGGTCCTGTAGGGCTGGATAATTTAGGATGGAGCAGGCTATAGGAGAAGGTGAGTTCTTTTCCTGCACTACAAACAGGGTCACCCCTGGTAGCAAAGGACTGGGCTGGAACAGGGAGAAGGAATTTCTGCCATTTGAGCTGGAGTTTGAAGACCAAGGAGAGTTTGCTGGATGAAGAGGTACACAAAGGAGTCCCTGAAGCTTGGGAAAGTGGGCACAGGTTCTGGAGAGGGAAGCACTTGACAGTGGAGGCATCAGGAAGGGGTACAGTTTGGGTTGAGAATTTTGGACTTTATACTGGAAGGAATGGAGAACACTCGAAGGTTTTTACTTGGCCAGAGCTCCCCTTAAATCAGGAGGTGCATTGTGCAGGCTCTCATCCCATGAGGAACGGATGTGGGCAGTCTTGGCTGTGACCAAGGACAGAATGGGTTGGGGTATAGACATGTGTGAGCTCCTCAAACACGCAGGTGCTCTGTGCATCAAGAGGGGGTGGGAAGAGGCTCTCTTGGAGTCCTGCCAGATGTGTACCTCAGGGAGAAACAGCTTAGGAATCAAGAAATAGGTGTTCTGTTAGGTTACAGGGAACCAGTGCTGGTCCTGGCCCAGGAATGACACAGCTGTGGTCCCTGTATACATCTGAGCACATACACATGGGGCTGGAGAAATGTGCATCTACACATGTCCAGATGGATCAAAGATTGTGCCCACATTGAGCATGTGTCTGAATGCACACCCATGGTGACATTGCTGTTCAAGTGTCAAAGACAGGGTGTCTACATGGAGTACTAAGTACACTGTTGCCTTGGTGTTCTTATATGTACTTCTCTCCACATAATGATTATAACATGACTTAGCAATTATTTAGCATGTGCCAGGCTGCATTCTATGTAGTTTTCAGGCCTTATCTCCTTTATTCCTCCCAGCAACACTGGGAGGCAAGTTCCATTGTAATTTTACAGAGGCAGAAAACGAGTCACAGTGAGGTGACATAGTCTGCCAGTGCTTGTTGTCACAGGGCCCGTTAGTGCTCCAGTTCATGCTTTTGATGAGAATGCTCATCATCTTCGTGCACACACGTCAATGGACATCATCATGCATGTGTGCTACTTCAACAAGGGAAGAGAAAAAAAGCAAGAGCTGTATTTAATTCTTTTAAAAATATTTTATTTATTTATTTGCTAAAGACAGCACATAAGCAAGGGGAACAGCAGAGGAAGAGAAAGAGGCTCAGCAGGGAGCCTGATGCGGGTCTTGATCCCAGGACCCTGGGCTCATGACCTGAGCTGAAGGCAAATGTTTAACCAACTGAGCCACCCAAGTGCCCTTATATTTAATTTTTAAAAATATTTCTCAAATAACGGTCTTCTCTGATTTTAGATCTGGAGCCCGTGGGTTTGTAGCAGCCTAGAAGTCTGTACCCAAAACACACTTAGTCTTGGTGCCTCACTTCAACTATAGGCAGAGAATCCTCATTTAATAAATATACCCTTTGCCTGGTACCTTTTGGATCTGCATAAATACACCCACCTTTGCAAATAAAACAACCGGCCCCTAGTGTCTCCTGGCCCATCAGAGCTGGATGCTTCATCAGGAGAGTTATTTCTCTGATTGAGAGACTCTTTAAAATTTATCTCAGCACTTCTAATAATCCCATTTCGCCTGACCAGAGAAAAATCTGACTTGGGAATTGAACTGTGGATCTGTTAATTGAGGGTTGAAGCTGGAAGCTTTAACATGTACCCCCGAGGAGAGGAAGAACTTCCTATTTCTCTTCATGTTTTCTAAACACATTTTCTTCTCTTCATTCCATATTTCTCTTGGCAAGTGAAAGGATTTATTTTTCAACCACTGCAAAGGGCAGTAACGGACCTCCACAAGTTAGGATGGTGGAGAAAAATCTTCACCAGTCGGAATGAGCCAAAAAGTGGTATTTATGTGAAAGATAAAATATACTTTGCAAGAGAAGTGAGAATAAATGGGTTGCTCTATTTTTCCAGAAAACCAAGCAGAACCAAGCAAATCCAACATAATGTTCAGGTATGTACACAGGTATCTATTGCCCCACTGGTCCAGAATTTGGGTTTTGGAATCTATAATGGCAACTTGGTGTCCTTGGTGCCAGGCAGGTAGAACTGATGATAAAGTCATTGTTTTGAAAACAGAGGTAGGATGCAAAAATTTCACCTTGCAGAACACATTTTTCTGCAGAGAGCTGAAAGTATTTTAAAATAATTTAGTATTTCCCAAATTCATTTTGTTCATACTTTGCTATATCTCAGGACTGCAAAAGCATTTTGATTTAAAATAAAAGAGACTCTAGAGTCTAAGTCTGGTGACATCTGCCTCAGGGGCATGAATATTTAGCCCCACCAAGCCTGACCCTGCTGCCGCCATGTGGTCATTACCTGGAGTCACAGCACACTTCCCTTGAGGGATTTTGCCTCTGGAGCCATTCAGGAGCCCATCACCCACTGGTTACGGGTGGTGCTTTAAATGAAAAGACTTTACACCAAGTTCTACGCAAATCCTCGTAGGCATAAGGAAGCCTGTGAGCCATCTCAGGAGGTACAGTGTTCTAGATTTCCTATGTCATTTCAAAAAGAGGATGGTTGTGTGTTTTGTTAAGTCTAACTGCATTCCCTTCTGTGACTATTTGAACCCACTTTTCTTCACACAGATCCCTGGGAACAAAACGCTATTTTGTTCTGTCCCAGTACATGGTCACGCTGCTCTCCGACAAGTTTCTCACCCATCACTTCTACAGTTCAGTTGTTGGCCTTGTTAATCAACTTCACCAGGCCATAATTTGCATTCAACAAGAGTTATCAATTCTAGGTGTATATTTTGATGAATTTTGACAAATGTGCAAAGTAGTATATCTATCACCACAATTAAGTATGGAAGATTTTTCTTATGCCCCAAATTAGTCCATCCCTTCCTCTGACCCTGGGTATTGGCAGCCATTGATTATTTCTGTCGCTGAATTTTTTTTCTTTTGTAGAGCTCATCCACATTGAATCACACAGTATAAAGTATTCTGTGTCCATGTTCTTTCATTTAGCATAAGGCTTCTGAGATTTATTCTTATTGTTATATACATCAATTGGTCTTTCTTTTAAATTGCTGATTAATTTTTCATTATATAGATATGTGACATGTTTTGTTCATTGTGTTTTTCCACAGTTTTAGGCTATTATAAATAAAGCTGCTATGAACATTCCGGTAGAAGTAAATACATAGGATTGTGATTGTTGGGTCATATGGTAAGTGTATATTTAACATTTTAGCAAACTAGTGATTAGTTTTTCACAGTGCCTGTACATTTCATTCCCACTAGTAATGTACAGAAGTTCTAGCTGTTTCACATTCCTGACAAAATTTGGTATTGTCAGTCTTTTACATTTTGGTTATTCTAGAGGAAGTGAAGGGGTACTTCATTATGGTTTTAATTTACATTTCCTCAATGTGTAATGACGTTGAGCATTTTTGTCATTTACATATTTTCATTAATAAATACCAAATATTTATTATGTTATCTACATTCTGATTATTGAGTTCTGAGAATGTTTTATACTTCTGAAATCAAGTATGTGTTTTGTATATATTTTCTCCAGTCTGTATGTTGCTGTTTCTTTTCTTAATGCCTTTGGAGAAGCAAAAGTTTTAAATATATGAAGTCCACTTTATCAAAATTTCTGTTTATACTCCACATTCTTGTGTCATGTTTGAGAAATCTTTGCCTAAGCAAAGATCACAAAAAAATGTTCCCCTCTATTTTCCACTAGAAGTTTTGTAAGTGTGGATCTTACATTTCAGTCTATGACACATTTTTAATTACTTTTTGTGTACAGTGTGAAGTTAAATAAAGGTTAATTTGCCTATTTTTGCATGTAGATATCCAATTCTATAGCAGAATTTGTGGAAATGTCTACCCATTGATACCTTAGGGTCTTTGTAAAATTAATCAATAATATATGTCTATTCTGTACTCTATTCTATTTCATTGATCAGTACCATACTGTCTTGATCATTGTAGGTTAAAAAGGACTCTTGAAATCAGGTAATAAAAGGTTTCCATTTTTGTTTTATCATTGAAGATTATTTTGGCTTCTTTAGGTTTTTGCATTTCCTATAAACATTTTTTGACTGACTTCTTTCACTTAGGGTAATATTTCCAGGGTTCATCTATTTTGTAGCATCTGCCAGTACTTCATGCATTTATATTGCTAAATAATATTTCAGATCATGCTTATGTCACTTTTTGTTTACCATTCATCAGTTGATGGACGTTGGCATTGTTTCTATTTTTTGGCTATTATAGCTATTGCTACTATAAATATTTGAATACACATTTTTGTGTGGAAGTATGCTTTCTTTCCTCTTGGATACATACACACACACACACACACACACACACCTTTGAGTGGAAGTTTTATATCACATGGTAACTGCATGTTTTAACAATTTGAGAAACTGTCAAACTTTATTCCATAACATTGCATCATTTTATATTCTCACCAGCAATGTATGATGATATCAAATTTTCCAATTCTTGTCAACACTTAAATTGTTTGTCTTTTTAACTATAGACATTTTAGCATGTGAAGTGGTATCTCACTGTGGTTTTGATTTGCATTTCTCTAATGACTAATGATCATGATCATCTTTTCATGTATTATTGGCCTTTTTTTTGTTTGTTTGTTTGAGAAATGTCTATTCGGATGTTTTGCTCATTTTAAAGTTCATTTTGTCTTTTTGTTACTGAGTTGTGGAAATTCTATTATAATCTAGATACAAGTCCCTTATCAGATTTATGAATTGCAAATATAACCTCCTATTCTATGGATTGTTTTTTCACTTTCTTAATAGTGTCCCATGAAATGTGGAGAAAGGGGAACCCTCTTACACTGTGGTGGGAATGCAAGTTGGTGCAGCCAATTTGGAGAACAGTGTAGAGATTCCTTAAGAAATTAAAAACAGAGCTTCCCTACGGCCTGCAATTGCACTACTGTGTATTTACCCCAAAGATACAGATGTAGAGAAAAGAAGGGCCATCTGTACCCCAATGTTCATAGCAGCAATGGCCACAGTCGCCAAACTGTGGAAAAAAGCAAGATGCCCTTCAATGGACGAATGGATAAAGAAGATGTGGTCCAAGTACACTATGGAGTATTATGCCTCCATCAGAAAGGACGAATACCCAACTTTTATATCAACATGGATGGGACTGGAAGAGATTATGCTGAGTGAAATAAGTCAAGCAGAGTGAGTCAATTACCATATGGTTTCACTTATTTGTGGAGCATAACAAATAACACGGAGGACATGGGGAAATGGAGAGGAGAAGGGAGTTGAGGGAAATTGGAGGGGGAGATGAACCATGAGAGACTATGGACTCTGAAAGACAATCTGAGGGTTATGAAGGGGTGGGGGATGGGAGGTTGGGGGAGCCTGGTGGTGGGTATAATGGAGGGCACACATTGCATGGAGCTTTGGGTGTGGTGCATAAACAATGAATTCTGTTTCACTGAAAAGAAATTAAATAAAAACAGTGTCCCATGAAGGACAAAATTTTGATAAAGTTCAATTTATTTATTTTATTTTGATTAAAATATAATTAACATACAATGATATATTAATACCAGGTGTACAATTCAACAACTCTACATATTTCTTAATGTGTATCAAGATAAGTATATTCTTAATCCTCTTTATCTATTTTACCCTTCTCCAACCCACTTCCCCTCTTTACTTAAGAGTTTAAGTACCAATTTTTTCTCTGTACTTCAGTCTACCTTTTGTTTCTTCTTTCTTTGTTTTGTTTCTTAAATTCCACATATGAGTGAAATCATATGATATTTGTCTTCCTTCATCTGGCCTATTTTACTTAGCATTATAGTCTCTAGGTCCATCCATGTCATTGCAAATGGCAAGATTTCATTTTTTTAATGGCTGAGTACCATTCCATTGTATATGTTTACCTCATCTTCTTTATCCATTTATCTGTGAATGGACACTTGGGTAACTTCCATATTTTGGTTATTGTAAACAATATTGCAATAAACATAGGGGTGCATATATCTTTTCAAATTAGTGTTCTGGTTTTGTTTTGGTAAATACCCATAGTGGAATTACTGGATCATATGGTAATCCCGGTTTTAATTTTTTGAGGAATCTCCATATCATTTTCCACAGAGGCTGTTCCAATTTGCATTCCCACCAGAGTGAGCAAGGGTTCCTTTTTCTCCACACTCTCACCAACACTTGTTATTTTTTGTGTGTGTTTTTTTTTTTTTTTTTGATTTTAGCTATTCTGGCAGGTGTAAGGTGATACCTCATTGTGGTTTTGATTTGTTTTTCATTGATGATGGTGAAGTTGAACATCTTTTTGTGTGTATGTTAGGCATCTATGTCTTCTTTGGAAAAAGGTCAGTTCCTGTCCTCTGCCTAATTTTAATCAGATTATTTATTTTTATATTTTGATTAAAAGTTGTATATGTTCATTTTAAATTTTGGATATTAACCCATTATCAGATATATTATCTGAAAATATCTTCTCCCCTTCAGAAAGTTGTATTTTTGTTTTATTTTTGGTTTTTCTGATGTGCAAAAACTTTTTATTTTGATATAGTCTTAGTAGTTTAATTTTGTTTTTGTTTTCCTTACCTGAAGAGGTATATCTTAGAAACATGTTTCTACAACAATGTCAAAAAAATTACTCCTTATTTTTTGTTCTAGAAGTTTTATGGTTTCAGGTCTGGAGAAATAACAACCAACACCACACAACTGTAAAGGATTATTATGGAATATTACGAAAAATTATGTGCAACAAATTGGACAACCTAGAAGAAATGGATAAACTCCTAGAAACATGTAACCTTCCAAAACTGAATCAGCAAGCAAAAGAAAATTGAATAGACTGATTACATGTGATGAAATTGAATCAGTAATTTAAAAAAACTCTGAACAAATGGAAGTCCAGGGCCAGAGAGCTTCACAGATGAATTCTACCAAACATCTAACACAGAGTTATTACCCTGTTCTCCTCAAACTATTCAAAAGAAGAAGGAGGAGGAGGAGGAAGAGAAGGAGGAAGAGGAGGAGGAGGAGGAAATTCATTCTATGAGACCAGCATTACTCTGATACCAAAACCAGATAAAGACACTACAAAAAATAAAATTGTCTTTAATAATATCTCTGATGAACACAGATGCAAAAAAACTCAACGAAATATTAGGAAACTGAATTCAAGAATACATTAAAAAATTATTCATCACAACTGAGTGGGATTTATACCAGGGACTGCAGGGTGGTTCAGTAGTCACAGCTCAATGAACATGATACACCATTGATACACCATTTTAGCAAGAGAAAGGATGAGAACCATTTAATCATCTCAATAGATGCAGAAAAAACATTTGGCAAAGTACAACATTCATTTATCATAAAGACTCTCAATGAAGAGGGTAAGGAAGGGACACATCTCAATATAAAAAAGGCCACAAACTGAGGTTGTGGAAAGGGATATGGGTAGGGGGATAAGGTAACTGGGTGGTGGGAATTAAAGAGGTCATATGATGGGCACTGGGTGTTATATTCAACTAATGAATCATTGAATATTATATCGAAAACTAATAGTGTACTATACCTTGGCTAACTGAATTTTAAAAAGGCAAAAAGTGAAAAACCCACAACTAACAACATACTTGATAGTGAAAAACTGAGAGTTTTCCTCCTAAGATCAGGAACAAGGCAAAGATGTCCACTCTCACCACTTTTATTCAACATAGTACTGGAAGTCTCAGCAATAGCAACCGAACAAGAAAAAGAAATTGGAAGGAAGAAGTAAAATTTTCACTATTTTCAGATGACATGATACTTTACATAGAAAACCCTAAAGATGCCACCAAAAAACTACTAGAAGAAATATATAAATTCACTAAAGTTGTGGGATAAAATTTAATATACATAAATCTGTTGCATTTATATATGCTAATAGTGAAGTAGCAAAAAAGACATCAAGAAAACTATCCCATTTACAATTGTACCCAAAATAATAAAATATCTAGGAATAAACTTAACCAAAGACATTAAAGACTGTATTGTGAAAACTATAAAACTGAAGAATGACATAAACAAATGGAAATACATTACATATGCATGGATTGAAAGAACCAGTATTCTTAAAATGTCCATACTGCCCAAAACAATCTACAGATTTGAGGCAATGCCCATCTAAATACCAATATTTTTCACATTACTAGAACAAATAATCCTGGTTTGTATGGAAACTTAAGTGACCCTGAGTAGCCAAAGCAATCTTGAAAAGAAGAACAAATTTTTGGAAGTATCACAATTCCAGATTTAAGATATATTACAAAGCTGTAGTAAACAAAACAGTGTTCTGTTCTAGACACACAGATCAATGAAACAGAAAAGAAAATCCAGAAATAAACCTACAATTATAGTCAGTTAACCTACCACAAAGGAGGCAATATACAGTGGGGAAAAGACAGTCTCTTCAACAAATGGTTCTGGGAAAACTGGGCAGCTACACACAAAAGAATAAAACTAGACCACTTTTTTTTTTTTTTTTAAGACTTACTTACTTAACTAATGAGAGAGAGAGGAGGGAAAGAAAGGGAGAGAGAGAGAGAGGGGGGCTTCCCAGCAGACTCCCTGCTTAAATGCTAGATCATGACTTGAGCCAAAATCAAGAGTCAGATGTTTAACCAACTGAGTCACTCAGGTAGTCAGTCCTGGACCCCTTTCTTACACCATACAAAAAATAAAATGTTTTGCTGCTATTTTGTTGAGGATTCTGCATGTTTCTTTATAAAAGATAATTGCCTGTGGTTTTCTTTTTTCTCTTCCATTGGTCATATATACCTGCTTCTTTGCATGGTTTAGTAATTTGTGACTGGGTGCTTTTTGTATTGCATGTTACATTGTAAGTACCTGGATTTATTGCATTCTTTTAAAGATAAGTAGACTTTATTTTACAGGCAGTCAAATCACTTTTGCGTCGGTTTAGTTCCTTGGAGGCCTAACGTTAAGTCTCCTTTGGATGGGTCCATAGTAACCTACTCTAGGGAAAGTTCAGCCTTACTGCTGAAGTTTGTCTCCTCCAACATCTCCACTGCATGTCAATGTCCCACTGAATGTTGGATGTTTACTGAAGACTCTTTATTATGGCTGGTTGTAATTTGCTGTGGACTGTATGTTATACATTTAAGCCTTAACCTACAATATGATGGAATTTGGAGGTGGGACCTTTGGGAAATAATTAAGTCTTGAGGGTAGAATGTCCTCATAATTTGTTTAGAGACCTTATATGAATAGACCTGAGAGGTTGCTTCCTCTGTCTCTTCTCTGCTATGTGGGGATACAGTAAGCTGATAGCTGTCTGCAAACCAAGAAGTATACACTTACAAGATAAAGATCCACTGCTGCTTTGATCTTGGATTTCCAGGCTTCCAGAACTGTGAGAAATAAATATTTATTGTTAAGCTACCTAGTCTGTGGTAATTTATTATAGCAGTCCAAGCTGACTAAGACATAATTGAACTTTTCTCCCTCTCTTACAGGAGTACCAGGAATTTTCAATTGAAACTTCATGATCATTTTCAGTCAGTTATGGAGATTCATTCTAAATATTCACATCTTAGTACTCAACAGAGTTTCAAGGATACTCTATGCAGATTTCTGGAGCTCTTTTATCCATGTAACTCTGGATGAATGTACCTCTCTGGCTCTAATCTCTGTATTCTCAGCTCAGTAGGGCCAGCAGGTTCTGTTAGGATTTCCCTTCCCACACTGAATCTTGAAATTCTTTCTGGACAGAACTGTAGCACAATCATAGGGCTCATCACCTGCATCTCTATCTTCTCAGGCATCACCAGCTCTGCAACAATTGTTATTAAATGTCTCAAAACAGTTGTTTCATATATTTGGTCCACTTGTTTATGGCAGAAGGTTAAATATATTTCTTGTTGCTTCATCATTGTCAAAACCAAAATTTCATCATGTTTTTTAAAATGTAGTCCTTGTCAAAAATAATGAAAAGGCTACCTTGAAAGGTAAAAAGAAAGTTTCTGAACACTCCAGGAAAGGAAACCTCCATATTTAAGGTCTTGTAGGGTTGTTACTAAGAATGGGGGATGATTTGATAGTCAAATGATTAATTCTAGTACTGAAATTGTCTCTGGTTTTTCCTTGCGAAAATGGCAATAGATTAAGTTACCCAAGGGATTAATGCAGCAGCAGACAGTGAATAAAACAGAAGCTTAAATATGATTTCAAAGCATATTGAAGATGAGCTTCCTTATTCCCTTATTGGTAGTATGCTCCATTAATATTAATTGCATGTGTGGCTGAAAAAGCAAATGATTGAATTAATACATGTGTTATGAGCTTGAACTCTATAATAAAGAGATCTTTGTACTTTAGAAAGTTACAGATCTTACAATGGTTGGTGGTTTAGGACTAGAATTTCACAATTAATAGTATTCTAAATAATTTATTTTATCCATCATTATCATCTTAAATAGAAAGGTTAAGTGACTTGCCCTGGGACACATACAAATTAGTGAAAAATCAGGACTTACCTTCAAGTTTCCCAACACCCATTTGAGTGCTCTTTCCAGTACATCAGCTTTTAAAGGTTTAGATCACAGCCAACACTTAAGAGTCTCAGGAGAGAGCATAGGCTGGGGATCAATATGTCACAGACTCAGGGTCTGATCTATCCTGTTTAAAGTGCTGTTACTGTTCCATGAAAAATATTTTTCTTCTTGCCACTCCTCATCTCCCAATGAAATCAAATTCTCCTTGTAAAGAGAGGTCCTTTGCAACAGTTCCTTCTATTTCTCATATGAAGCTTTTCCCCGCTTTTTGTATTTTGTAGAAATACTAAAGTATTTCTACTTTTGTAATATAGATTTACAACCATTTGTAGCCTTTAAACAGGAAAAATGAGGGTCATTGTTGCCAAATCTCCCTCTTTTCCTGTTCCTTTGGACTCTACATGCAAGGGCAGAAGTGCGCTGGCATGTGGTACAGGATATCTCAGTCGGTGGGGTGTAGGAAATTGTACTTTAAATAAGTCTTTATGGGAGACAGAATTTTTCTTACCCAGGAGGTTGGGCAACCAAAATCTGTTGTCCAAGCTAACATTTTTTCTCTTAGAGACATCTTGACTCCTCTTTTCATTTCAGCCTGCATCACCAAATAAGAAACATTTACCTAGAGGGCTAATTCTGAAACTAAAAGTAAAACTCTGAAAGAGCTTCCTAAAATGTAAATATTCTTAGTAATTATCTCAGGATTTTGCCTTACTTTTAACTAACACATTAGTCATTGCTCTGCTGTTACTTAACACTTTGGGGTTAGAGGGAATAGGAACAAGAAATGGGAATAAGGATGGAGTGAATGTGACCAAATGGGCCTATCATGCGGGAGGCTGGCAAGATGAAAAGAAATGTGGTATTTCAGAGAAGATGCCCAGACACAGCTTGCTTCTTATCATTTATCCTTCTGCTTAGAGCCTGCTCTGGCCTACAAACATTTACCTAGGCAACCTAACTGTGCCTTTCAACATTGTTGGGTTCAACTCCTATGTCTCTTATGTCCTAGACAATCAATTTCTTATTCACTTTTAAAAAATTTTCCTGGAAGAATTCAGATTCCCCAGGACACCCTGTTCTACAATTTAATAAGCTTTCCTCTCTGAAATCTTGCATTTATTTATGCTTGTTTGTTTAACAACTCCAAATCCCCCTAAAGCTAACTTTGTTTATTTCTTCTGCAAATGGCTATTGGCACAGCTGAGAATATGTTTAACCTCTCTGTACTCACAAAGGATTTTGAAGTCAGCATGCCAGTGTTTGTATTCCTCTTTTCTCTTTGTTTACCACATCTATCTGTTTGCTGCACTACCACAGCAGGGTACGATAAAATATGGAGTTGATATACTACACTCAATAGCAAGCAATGTTACAGGAGACACAGGGCAGCAGACTGCCATTGTATAATCTAACGTAATATAATTGCTGTTTTCCTCATGTGAGGGTGGGCAGGTGGGCTGCACAGAGTTTCCAGCAGCAGGGCTGCAGTTTGCTTGTCAAAGGTCTGGACATGCCATACTTATTCTTCAGTAGTCAGCTCATTGTCCTGTGTACTAACACTTGCCTGAATGTGCTGCTGGGTCCATCTGCCCTCCAGATCCAGGCCTGCAAAATTCTGTGTGCCCTGTTCTTGCTGTGCTCTAGGCTCCACCAATAGAGAAAATGTATAACAAAGGAGAAGGGGTGAGGAGAATGAGGCAAGGATGTCAATTCCCTCTCTCTCTTCCTGTAGTGTCATCATGGGGGTGCTGGCTGTTTGCTCTCCTCATGAAGGCATAGTTCTTGGTAGGGGGCTCTTTCCACATGGCTTCTCTCTCTAGGTTCCAGTCTTGCTTCATTTTCCTCCTCAAGTGTAGAACAGGTAGGTTCGGGGTGGGGAGCCCTACTCTTGTTTAGTCTTGGGAAACTTGATTTATTTTAGTGTTTTCTCTATACTCTGTCCTCTTTGGTATCGATAGTCTTCAAATGACCACTTTGAGTGTGCCTGAATCTATTTTCTGTCTGATACAATTGGTGTCTTACAAAAGTTTGACTTTTGTTAGTGAATGACTAGCCTAGCAAAAGATCACCATGACTCAGTGGGCATGCTAGGGTATTGCTGGGATAGAGAAAAGAGGGAATTTGTAGTACAAGTCCCAAAACAGGGAAACACTTTGTATGGTTCCCTTTCTTTCCCTTCTTCCAACAATCCCAAATGAAATTTGGAGAAATCATAGTTAAGGGCGGGTCCTCCAAGGTCTGCCTGAAAATATGGGGGAGAGAGGGACACTTCTTTTTTGCTTGGTGCAGGTGGAAGTTTTGTCAGATATTAGGAAATTTATTCCTTCTTCAGGTTCCAACTAAAGAAATCGTGGCAGTGAAGAAGAGCATGGCTCTCCAGTCAGACCCCTGGCTCTAATTCCAGCTCCTCTACTTATGCTCCAAGTCCTTGGAACAAGCTATTTAACTCCTCCCTGTCTCAGTTTCATCCTCTATAAAATAGGCATGATTCTACTAACTGCTTCAGAAGACTGAGGATTAAATGAGGTAATAATGTAAGGTGCTTAGAACAATCTTAGTGCAGAGTCAGTGTTCAATAAATGCTAATAACTCTTCCTTCTCTTCCTACTCTTCTTCCCTTACTTCTTCTTCCTCCTTCTTTTACCCAGCTGTCTCCAGGAGACATTGGCCAATCTAGGACACTAGGGTTTGGTGGGGGCTCTACATTGGTTGGGTGTGGTTTCTAAGGTTACAAGTTTCCATCCTGAATTTCTCTCCATCTTTTATGTCACTGCAGAGAGAGGAGTTTTATCATTCCCAGGCTCCATTTTACTGAAAGCTCCCTCCTCAAAAGGGCAAAATTGAATGCAATGATGGAAAAGAAATGCAAGTTCTCCACATAACTTAGCCACAGAAGAAACTATCTTAGTGTTTAAGAACACATCTGTTTTTGTAATGGGCCACCTGCTTTCTTTATGGGTTTACAGGAAACCTTGCTTAGAGGTGATAATATTTATGGGAAAGTTCTTGTACTTCATTCAGCAGTCAAATAGGGAAAACAAAACAAAACACTTTTTTTTTTTACATCTAAAAAAATTTATTTTACTTTTTCAGTGTTCCAAGATTCATTGTTTATGTACCACACCTGCTGCTCCATGCAATACGTGCCTTCCTTAATACCCACCATCAGGCTCACCCATCCCCCCAACCTCCTCCCCTCCCAAACCCTCAGTTTGTTTCTCAAAGTCCACAGTCCCTCATGGTTCGTCTCCCCCTCTGATTTCCCCCAATTCACTTTTCCTTTCCTTCTCCTAATGTCCTCCATATTATTCCTTATGTTCCACAAGTAAGTGAAATCATATGATGATTGACTTTCTCTGCTTGAGTTATGTCACTCAGCATAATCTCCTCCAGTCCCATCCATGCTGATGCAGAAGTTGGGTATTCATCCTTTCTGAAGGAGGCATAATATCCCATTGTATATATGGACCATATCTTCTTTATCCTTTTATCTTTTGAAGGGCATGTTGGCTCTTTCCACAATTTGGCAATTGTGCCCATTGCTGCTATGAACATTGGGGTACATATGGCCCTTCTTTTCACTGAATCTTTATCTTTGGGGTAAATGCCCAGTAGTGCAATTGTGGGGTCATAGAGTAGCTCTGTTTTTAATTTTTTGAGGAATCTCCACACTGTTTTCCAAAGAGGCTGCATCAACTTGCATTCCCACCAAGAGTGTAAGAAATTTCCCCTTTCTCCACATCCTCTCCAACATTTGTTATTTCCTGTCCTGTTAATTTTGGCATCATTAGCCATCAAGGAAATTCAAGTCAAAACCACACTGAGGTACCACCTTACAAAAAAATACCTTTTGATCCTCATGTGCCTTGAACTTCCAAAGCATGTTCCATCCACTCTGCACTTGTTTTCTCTGCCCAAGAATTCATATGTCATTTGGGTCCCTGTTTGGAGGGTACTTTCCCAAGGAGTCTATACTCAGGTGCCTTTCCAAGGGCTTCAGCACTGGCCTACTTGCTACTCTTTCTGCTCACCTCACCTGGCTCTTCTTCCTACTGAATTTTGAATTGTGTGTTTGTTTATTGTTTTCCATCTCCACTAGAATATAAACTCCTTGGGAACAGAAAAAGCTTTTCCTGCTTGTTCACCAGGTGTCTGGAGATGTAGGAGAATGTCCATTATCTCTCTGTATTGCCTCTGCTCTGTGTTATGGGAGGCGGAACCATTCAAAGGCAACCATGGAGACTCCAAACCTCAGGCCTCAGTCACCTCCAAGGCAGGCTCTAGAAGACCAGAGGGTCTTGGTCATTCTTGGTCTTGGCAGTGCTCCTTTGGGCCTACTGGTCTATTTCTCCCTCAACCAACACTGCTAGCCCATGGAGATTGTACCATCCCTTATTGATTTCCCTAAACTTGCCTACATATATCTTTTTTATTAATCCTCATATTACACCTCAAACTGCCCATTTGTTTTAAGCCTGAAACTGACTGATCCTGACAACTGTTCTTGACATAAATCAAAGGCTCAAAATATTGATTGAATATTTCCAAATGGTTGGAAGCTAGGGAGAGAAAATATACTTGTTCCACAATTCCAGCAAGAATGCTTTCTTAAATGGAAAGAGATTACCATAGTGTCAACTAACATATAGATAGGAGATGTATTCTCAAATTATTTCAGCATGTAGAAAAAACTGGTTTCAAAGGAATTATGTTTCTTGTATTTCTAATCAACCAGAACAGAGAATATATTTATAGATGAGGCTTTTCAAATGTCTGAAATAGCTCCTTTTTAGTGTTTTTGCTGCTACTTGTACATTTTTTCTCATTTTATCTTCTTTAATCCCTAAAAGTTCCAATACACATGTTTTCATCCAAGTCCTCAAGGAGTTGAATTAATTAACTTAACCCTTACACCATCTGGGATGCCACAGAAAGAAGCATCCTTCCACACCCCCAGTTTCTCTGATGTTGCCTTTTTCTTGATTAACAGCTAACCAAGTTGTGCTAGAAAATATGTTAGTTCTGATTCGGGAATGAGTTTTGGATTTACAAAGCATAGTCTCCAGAATCTCTAATAATTAACTTTCTGGCGCCCTCGGCCCACAAGAACGACAATGAGCCTGGTATGGTGTTAATGCTTCATTCCCTTTATTTCGTCAACTTCCTTAGCTTATATGCAGCAGGATGACCAATAAGGGGCCAAGCAATGGGGAGAGCCAATGAGAGTCTTGTTACTATGCTGATTAAATTTGAAACAGCCAATGACTATGTCCTCCTTTAGGCGGGCTTCACCAGAAAGTTCGTTGTTTACTTGCAGCATATTTTGCTGGCAGTGAGCCAAGCGCCATCTTGTAATGGCGGGGACTTTCCCGGCCGGAGGAGGTCCCCGACATCTCCCCCTTTTTTGTTTTATGGCAGAGATCGTGCCTGTCTTAGGTCGTCAGTAGCAGAAAACATCCTTACCCATCATCAGACACAAGATATTGATGATCTCCGTCCTGTCTTAGGTTGGTATGTTTCTCTACTGATCTTACCCATCTTTGACTACCAATCTAGCATGCTTAGCCATATCTGGGGAGATGTCCCAGCCTCTATTGACATAAGGGCTTGTACTATAGCTCGGCTCTGCTCTCACTGCCGTGTTCTCCATTGGCGAACTTTTCTGAATAGAAGCAGAATGACAATAAGGAGGACAGGAAGACCAATTGTGCCAGCCCATTGTTTGAACTGGAACATTTTGCTGAATGTTTGAAATAGTTCTGGAAGGGAAGCTGGTTGCACACCCTCCTGTGGGAAAACACAAACAGAACCTCTGCTCCAGATTAATACAGGATCTGGGCCTTTCCATTGTCCCATAAGGATATCCTTCCAAAGAACTAAGGGCTTGGGGAAAGAATCCATACGGGCTGAATGCCTTTTAGCTGCTGCTTGACCGTTTTATCCTAGCAGTTTTCGTTTTTAACGGTGTGCCATTGGCCTTTAGAAGGTCCTTTAGGGAACCCTCTAACCTCGACTTTGACAGTCCAGATCCCATAATTAGAATCCCAACCTAATGCCTGTTCCGCGTATACTCGCCGCTAAATCCCGGCTCTAAGGCCGCCCCACTTCTTATTGCGGATTTGTACAAGTTTCCCACCACCTTTGTCGTGGTTTTACCCCGCTTACCTGCGGACTTCTTCCTTGCAAGGTTTTTCTATTTTTCTTAATATTTCCTGGGTTTCAGCACCATTTGGCGCCCTCGGCCCACAAGAACGACAATGAGCCTGGTATGGTGTTAATGCTTCATTCCCTTTATTTCGTCAACTTCCTTAGCTTATATGCAGCAGGGTGACCAATAAGGGGCCAAGCAATGGGGAGAGCCAATGAGAGTCTTGTTACTATGCTGATTAAATTTGAAACAGCCAATGACTATGTCCTCCTTTAGGTGGGCTTCACCAGAAAGTTCGTTGTTTACTTGCAGCGTATTTTGCTGGCAGTGAGCCAAGCGCCATCTTGTAATGGCAGGGACTTTCCCGACCGGAGGCTGTCCCCGACAACTTTCCAAGTTAGCTTCCCCAGGCCCTGTGCAGGTGAGGTAGGCTGGAAATTTTAATGGGGAAGTGTCCACAGCAGATATAAAGCATCTTCCTTTCCATTTCACTAGCTATGTGCCAAATTACAAAGCTCTGAGGAAATTAAAATAGATCCTCCTGAAAGAATTCAGTGCAAATGTGACAGTAGTTCTAGCTTGGGTTTTGAATTTCCCTTAAACCATTCACAAAAACACACAGGGGAGGAAAACCAGAAATGTAAGACAATATATACAACAAAACTAATTGACAAGTCATCCCTTGGACCCACAAAATGTGTTCAGGTACAGAAAGCCTCAACTGTTCCAAGTCCTCTGTGGTGTCCATATTGTTTGGGATGAAACAGGAAAGTAAGAGGGTGTCTGATGGACCTAATAGCAGAACTCATAGCAGCCAATAGGTGAACACTGGTAAAAACAGTGGGTAGTTTGAGAAGAGCTGCTGGAACTAGGATGCCTTTGGCCTGCTTTAATTCACAAATGAATGCAGGGTATGTTCTGTAACATTTTAAGGACTTGAGCAATCTGGGCCTCACCAACTATGAAACTAATCAGCTCAAGAGGCCTTCTGGGATAGAGATTCACACGAGGATACAACCTACTGGGAAGAGAAGCCAGACCAAACAGAGGCAAAGAAATGGGAGGTTCAGATAAAAGTTGGGAAAGGGATGGGTTTTCGTGACCACAGAAAATACAAAGCCAATGTTCTGCCCATTTTACTAAAGCAGCAGCAGCAGAAAAAACAAAAACAAAAACTGTACACATGAAGCTAAAAATGTTCTCCTGATCTCCCTTATAAAAGTCTATAAAAACCAGTTTAATATAAAAATGAAGAATAGAAAGAGATGATGGTTGAATCCTAAATAATGTTCTTAAGAGAAATGTAAGGAACAGGGTAACATCCCTACAGTCAAAGAAAGAATATCATAAATACAGTCTCGTAAAATAGAGGAAACTATAATCTCATATTTTAAAACAAGTTCCAAATGCTTAAGGGAATAATGTAAGATATGAATAATCAGTATAAAAAAAGAATTAGAAAAATCTCAGAAAGGAGGCAATGTAAGCAAAGAAAAAAGTAGATAAATTTAAAGATGAAGAATGAACTGAAAGAAAGGGAGAGGCTGAAAAGGAGAAATTAATCATAACCTTAAATTTACTCAACAAGCACAGATAATTTCCAAGATTTTAGATTGGAGTGTGGAAAGTAAAATAATAAAGATTCTATCATGTAACATAGAATATCTTTATGAACAGAGGTGGAAAGGTATGAAACACAGAGCAAAAGCCTAATAAATTGGGTCACATTAAAATGTCACAATCAGGTAACACTGCATACCGACTGGAAACATGCTGCTTTCAAGTGTTGGAGAACACATGGAACAACTGGAATTTTCATTTCTGAGGGATATGGAATACGGATTGGTCAAACCAGTGGGAACATTGGCTGTGAACAGCTGCTGAAGTGTAATGTATGTATATATTATGGTGATCCAGAAATTACCCATCAGAAACACACAATACATCAAAACTCAGCCACATAAAAGACTGGATGTGGCAGCATTATCATTAGTAGTATCAAATATTACAACCCAAATAGAGAAACTACCCAGATATCCATGAACAGTAAAAAAATATTATAGTGTATTCATATGATGGACTACTACACACAAACAAGTATACAAGAAACTGATGCTACACCTAACAATAGGGCTGCATATTACAAACAAAATGCTGAGGAAAAAAAAAAAAAAGCCAGACACAAAGGTGTATATACTGCTCTAAATCAGTTTCTGATTTAGAGAAATCAGTCACCTCTAAATCAGTCAAAATGAATTTATTTTAGAAGTCAGGACAGTGTTACTGTTGGAGAGCTTGAAAGTACTTACTAGAACAGGATTGGGGATTCTATGTATTGTTCTTGGAGTTGGTTGTTTATATGGGTGTGTTCTCTCTATGAAACTCATCTGAGCATACATATGTTGTTATACTTTTATGTAGGTATGTTACTTATCAATTTTAAAATTTATGAAAAAAATCATGAATATTGAAATATATCTTGATATCTCTGTAAAACTTACATAAAAAAAGTCAGCAGTAGAAACGCACGACTGCACTTATGTATTTAAAGTTAGATTCTTACTCACTCTGATTATCTACTCCTCAGTAACAAATAGGTACTGCTATTAAAAAAACAAAAACAAAAACAAACAACTCTATTAGGATTCTATTATCAGTCCTCATTAGGATTTAAGCATATATTAGTCAGGTATCCATTAAAAAAGTATTTTAGATGAAAATTTCAAGGTGTTAATTGATCCCTCAGGGACAAATGAAGTTTCTTTCCTTTTGTAGTTTCTTTGAAGCTTTGATTGGCTTCAACAAAGAGGCAACCATTGATGTAAGTTGAGTCCCAATATAACTGTTTGAATGTATAAAAGATCTTAGTGAATATACTCAAAATGAGATTGACCTGCATTTCATGGAATTTATAAAGTTTCTTTTTTTCTGAGATTTATAAATTTCCTTTACTCTGTGGAATATTTTCTCAAGGCTGTATGGTAGATTCTAATTTAGAGATGACCATCAGATCATCCTGTATTAGAAGCTGTAAGTGACTTTGCAAGCTGACACTCTACCACAGACTAAGTACATTTATATGATGGAATAGTATATACATCCTTAGGTTGGAGATTTCAGCTCAGTGTGGACACCATATTTAGACAGTATTACAAGTGATGTGTGTTCCAGAGCTAGGTAAGAGTCACAGTTAATTTCCCAAGGCCCTGTGGATATAATGACTAAAATGGAGTTAATTTTATATTTCCATCTCAGAAGAAAAATAAATAAGCTACAAATATTCAATAATCACAAACACTTGCAATTATCTTTTATAAGGCCAAGTCTTCACCAGGTGCTTGGGATACCAAAATGAACAGATCTTGCCCTCAAAATGAATTCATAATCCTGCAGGGAAGACAGACAAGCAAACTTGCAAGTGGAGTTTCACAGAGTGAAGGCTGCCACTGTGCTTATGTACCATTTAGTTCCTGACTGTTTGACATCTCTCATCATATCAGCAGCACAAAATTCTCCACCTTCTATTAGGATGAGGATGGAGGAATGGAGCCTGAATTTAATACATCCCTGGCAACTTGGACATTGGCCAGCCTGAATCACATACCATATGCTCCCCTCTCAGAGATGACACAAGTGGGCACTCTACAAAAACAACCCAACAAACTTATAGTGTCTACTGTGCAGGCTCTATGTTAGATAAGGGCGTGTGTGTGTGTGTGTGTGTGTGTGTGTGCGTGTGTGTGTGCTTACCACAAAACTGTGTATTCTAAAACTTTTTACATGAATTCTGATCCTGTTTTCACAATTTTGTTTCCTTTAGGTCCAATTTATTTTCCTCTTTCCAATATTCATGTATTTTATTTCTTTTTCTTTTCTAAGACACTGATACAATATTGAGCCACCCCAGGCGCTGCTAACACTGATACAATATTGAATAGCAGCAATCAAAATAGGCATGCTTTTCTTCTTTTAAAAATTCTCTGTAAAGATGATATTTGTTTGGGGGTTAAATCTATAAAAATGGCAATTTTATACGATTCAACATTATAGATACAATTTATAAGATTAATAATATTTCTTTCTATTCCTAATTTGTTAATCTATTTTCTTTTTTAAAATTTTTATTGTGTTATGTTAGTCACCATACAATACATCATTAGTTTTTGATGTAGCGTTCCAAGATTCATTGTTTATGCACCACACCCAGTGCTCCACAATATGTGCCCTCCTTAATACCCACCACCAGGCTCACCCATTCCCTCCCCTCTTCTCCCAAACCTTCGGTTTGTTTTTCAGAGTCCACAGTCTCTTGTGGTTGGTCTCCCCATCCAATTTTCCTCAATTCACTTTTCATTTCCTTCTCCTAATGTCCTCCATGTTATTCCTTATGTTCCACAAGTAAGTGAAACCGTATGATGATTGACTTTCTCTGCTTGAGTTATTTCACTCAGCATAATCTCCTCCAGTCCCATCCATGTTGATGCAGAAGTTGGGTATTCATGCTTTCTGATGGAGGCATAATATCCCATTGTATATACGGACCATATCTTCTTTATCCATTTATATGTTGAAGGGCATCTCAGCTCTTTCCACAGTTTGGCAATTGTGGCCATTGCTGTTATGAACATTGGGGTACATAGACCTTTCTTTTCACTGAATCTTTATCTTTGGGGTAAATACCCAGTAGTGCAATTGCAGGGTCATAGGGTAGCTCTATTTTTAATTTTTTGAGGAATCTCTACACTGTTTTCCAAAGAGGCTGCACCAACTTGCATTCCCACCAAGAGTGTAAGAAGGTTCCCCTTTATCCACATCCTCTTTAACACTTGTTGTTTCCTGTCCTGTTGATTTTGGCCATTCTAACTGGTGTTAAGGTGATATCTAAATTTAGTTTTGATTTTAATTTCTCTGATAGCTATTGATGATGAAAATGTTTTTGTGTGTCTGTTACCCATTTGCATGTCTTCTTTGGAGAAGTGTCTGTTCATGTCTTCTGTGCATTTTTTATATGATTATCTGTTTTTATGGGTATTGAGTTTGAGGAGTTCTTTATAGATCTTGGGTATTAGCCCTTTGTCTGTAGTGTCATTTGGGAATATCTTTTCCCATTCTGTGGGTTGCCTCTTAGTTTTGTGGGTTGTATCCTTTGTTGTACAGGAGCATTTGATCTTGATGAAGTCCCAAAAGTTCATTTTTGCTTGTTTCCTTTGCCTTTGAAGATATGTCTTGAAAAAAGTTTCTGTGGCCTATGCTGAAGAAGTTACTTCCTATATTCTCCTCTAAGATTTTGATAGATTCTTAATTTATCAAAAGAACATTGAGTTATTTTATCCATTTCAAGTTTATCTTTGTGTGTGGTATGAGAGAATGGTCTAGTTTCTTTCTTCTATACATAGCTGTCCAATTTTCCCAATACAATTTATTGAAGAGACTGTCTTTTTCCCACTGGATTTTTTTTTTTTACTGCTTTATTAAAGATTAGTTGCGCATAGAGTAATGGGTCCACATATGGGCTCTCTACTCTGTTCCACTGGTCTATCTGTCAGTTTTGTGCCAGTACCATGCTGTTTTGGTGATCACAGCTTTGTAGTAAAGCTTGAAATCAGGCAATGTGATGCTCCCGTCTTTGTTTTTCTTTTTGAACATTTCCTTAGCAATTCAGGGTCTTTTCTGGTTCCATACAAATTTTAGGATTGTTTGTTGCAGCACTTCAAAGAATGCCAGTGAAATTTTGGTTAGGATGGCATTGATTATATAAATTGCTCTGGACAGTATAGATATTTTAACAATATTTATTTTTCTGATCTATAAGCATGGAATGTTTTCCCATCTTTTTATGTCTTCTTCAATTTCTTTCACAAGTGTTTTGTAATTCCTTGACTACAGATCCTTTACCTCTTTGGTTAGGTTTATTCCCGGGTATCTTATTGTTCTTGGTGCTATAGTAAATGGAATCAATTCTCTAATTTCTCTTTCTATATTTTCATTGTTAGTGTATAGTAAAGCAACTGATTTCTGTGCATTGATTTTGTATCATGCCACATTACTGAATTGCTTTATGAGTTCTAGTAGTTTGAGGGTACAGTCTTTTGAGTTTTCCATAGAAGGTATCATGTCTTCTGTGAAGAGAGAGAGTTTGACTTCTTCATTGCCAATCTGGATACCTTTTATTTCTTTTTGTTGTCTGATTGCTGTTGCTATTATTTCTAGTACAATGTTGAACAACGGTGGTGAGAGTGATCATCCTATTCACTGTGGGTTTTACAAAGATAGATTTTATGAAGTTGAGAAATGTTCCGCCTATCCCTATACTTTGAAGAGTTTTAATCAGGAACAGATGCTGTATCTTATCAAATGCTTTTTCTGCATCAATTGAGAGGACCATGTAGTTCTTCCCTCTTCTCTTATTGATTTGTTCTATCGCATTGATTGATTTGTGAATGTTGAACCACACTTGCATCCCAGGGATAAATCCCCTTTGGTCGTGGTGGATAATCTTTTTAATGTAGCCTCTTTTAATGGATCTTCTTAGTTAGGATCTTGCTGAGAATCTTGGCATCCATATTCATCAGGATATTGGTCTGAAATTCTCCTTTTTGTTGGGGTCTTTGTCTGGTTTGGGGATCAGGGTAAAACTGGGTTCACAAAAAGGTCTGAAAGTTTTCCTTCTTTTTCTATTTTTTTTAAATAGCTTCAGAAGAATAGGTACTGTTTCTTTGAATGTTTGGTAGAATTCTCCAGGGAATCCGTCAGATCCTGGGCTCTTGTTTTTTGGGAGGTTTTGATCACTGCTTCAATCTCGTTACTAGTTATTGGTCTATTCAGGTTGTAATTTTCTTCCTGATTCAGTCTTGGAAGTTTATAGGTTTTCAGGAATGCCTCTATTTCATCTAGGTTGCTTAACTTATTGGCATATAACTGTTGATAATAATTTCTGATGTTTGTTTCTATTTCTTTGGTGTTAGTCGTGATATCTCCCCTTTCATTCATAATTTTATTAATTTGGGACTTCTGTATTTTATTTTGGATTAGTTTGGCCAGTGTTTGATCTTACTGATGCTTTCAAAATAACAGCTTCTAGTTTCTTTGATGTATTCTACTGTATCTCTAGTTTCTAACTCATCGATCTCTGCTCTAATCTTAATTATTTTCCTTCTTGTGTGTGGGGTTGGATTAATTTGTTGTTGAATCTCCAGTTGTTTAAAGTGTAAAGAGACTTGGTGTATTTGGGATTTTTCATTTTTTGAGGGAGGCTTGGATGGCTATGTATTTTCCCCTTAGGACCACCTTTGCCATATCCCATAGGTTTTGGACCAGAATATCTTCATTCTCATTGGTTTCCATGGGTTGTTTACGTTCTTCTTTAATTTCCTGGTTGCTCCAAACATTCTTAAGCAAGGTGGTCTTTAGCTTCCAAGTGTTTGAATTCCTTCCAAACTTTTCCTTGTGGTTAAGTTCCAGTTTCAAAGCATTGTGGTCTGAGAATATGCAGGGAATAATTTCATTCTTTTACTATCTGTTGAGCCCTGATTTGTGACCTTGTATTTGGTCTATTCTGAGGAAAGTTCTATGTGCCCTCGAGAAGAATGAGTACCCTGTTTTTTTAGGGTGGAATGTTCTTTATATATCTATGAGGTCTCTCTGGTCCAATGTGTCCTTCAAAGTTCTTTCTTTGTTGATTTTCTGCTTGGATGATCTGTCTATTACTGAGAATGGCATGTTAAGATCTCCTCTTATTAATGTATTCATATCAATATGACTCTTTATCTTGATTAACTGTTGTCTTGTGTAGTTGGCTGCTCCCCTATTGGGGACTAAGTATTTACAATTGTTAGGTCTTCTTGGTGGATATATCCTTTAAGAATGATGTAGTGTCCTTCTTTATCTCTGACTACAGTCTTTAGTTGAAAATCTAATTTATATGATATGAGAATTGCTACCCCCTCCTTCTTTTGAGGCCCATTGTCATGAAAGATGCTTCTCTGCTCCTTCACTTTCAGTCTGGATGTATCCTTAGGTTCAAAATGGGTCTCTTGTAGACAACATATGGATGAGTCCTGTCATTTTATCCAATCTCCAACCTTATGCCATTTTATGGGAGCATTTAGGCCATTCACATTGAGAATGATTATTGAAAGATACATTTTTATTGACATTATGTTGCCTGTGAAGTCCTTGTTTCTATAGATTATCTCCATAAATTTCTGTTCTATGACACTCTTGTGTTATTTCTTGTAGGGCCTGTTTGGTGGTCCCATACTCTTAAACCTTGCTGGTCTTGGAAGATCTTTATCTCTCCATCCATTTTGAATGTCAGTGTTCCTGGATAAAGTATTCTTGGCTGCATGTTCTTCTCATTTGGTGCCCTGAATATGTCTTGCCAGCCCCTTCTGGCTTGCTAAGTTTCTGTGGACAGGTCTGACATTATTCTAATGGGCCTTCCTCTGTACATAAGGAATCTCTTCACCCTATCTGCTCTCAAGTGCTTCTGTGTAAAATTATGATTCTTTAGTTTCCCAATCAGGTGTCTTGAGGTCTTTCTAGATTCTATGATCTTGGTGGATGACCTTTCTGTCTCTAGGACATGAATGCTGGTTCCATTCCCCAGATTGGGAAAATTTTCATGAAGAATTTGTTCAACTATATCTTCTGGTCTTCTCTCTTTCTCCTCCCGCTTAGGGATCCCAATAATTATGATGTTGGGTCATTTCATGGCATCATTTATTTCCCTAATTCTGTTTTCATGGCTTCTAAGCTGTTTGTTTCAGGCCTCCTCCTGATCCTTTTTCTCTATCATTTTGTCCTCTAGATCACTAATTCTATCTTCTGCCTCAGTTACCCTAGCTGTTAGAGAGTTTTGATTAGATTGGATCTCATTGATAGCATTTTTTTCTTCCTGGGCAGCTTTCACTTATGCCATAATCAATTACATATTATCATTAATGGTTTTCTCCAACCTAGCCATTGCCTGGATAATTGTAACTCTGAATTCCCTTTCTGACATACTGTTTATGTCCTTATCCAATAGCTCTGATAGAGAGGGTACAGTCTTTGAATTTTTCCTCTTTTTGGCATTCCTTCTCCTAATCATTTTGGTGAGAGGTGGTTGAGGGGATGTGTAGCTGAATATATCAACCATGATCCAGTGAATGTGCTCCCTGGAGTGCTTCTGATCAGTTGGAAGTCACCACAAAAAAGGAAGAAAAAAAAGAGGGGGAGAGAGAGAGAAAGAGAGAGAGAGACAGGAAAAAAAGAAAAAAAGAAAAAAAAGAATATCCAGCCAAAATGGGCCCCAAAGATGAAATTTATAAAGTATGCAAACAAGAACGTATAAACAAAAAGACGGACAAAATTATATGACAAGATAAAAAGAAAGAACTCAGCCAAAATGAACCCCCTGGATAAGATTTATATAATACCAGAACAAAACGAAATACACAGAAACATTGACAGAGGAAAAAGATGGGAGGGTAGTTATAAATCCTCAATGTGGGCGAGGAAAGTTATTTTGATTCTTCCTGGGTGTATCTTGATATCTTTGTTAAAGAACTCAACTTTCCAGAGATAAAGGGAGATTAAAACTGGTTTATATGTAGAGGTAGTGTTGATTCAGGAAAGAGGATTACCTTGAAGCTTATATATATATTAAAAAAATAGAAAAGTAAAAGAAAAACACAGGTATATGTATGAAGAAAGTTCAAGTTAAAAGGTTATTACAGAAGGGCGCCTGGGTGGCTCAGTGGGTTAAGCCGCTGCCTTCGGCTCAGGTCATGATCTCAGGGTCCTGGGATCGAGTCCCACATCAGGCTCTCTGCTCAGCAGGGGGCCTGCTTCCCTTCCTCTCTCTGTGATCTCTTCCCTTCCTCTCTCCTACTGTGATCTCTCTCTGTCAAATAAATAAATAAAATCTTTAAAAAAAAAGGTTATTACAGAATTAGTTGTATTGAACCTCTCATTTTACTGTTTTATTGGGACCTTGTGGTGGTTTTCCTCCCATTCTTTTGGCTGGCTTTCCGGGGGAGGGGTCTGCCACATTGTTTTTGTTTGTTTGTTTGTTTTTGCTTACTTAAAAAAATTAAATTAATTAATTTATTTTCAGAAAAACAGTGTTCATTATTTCTTCACCACACCCAATGCTCCATGCAATCCATGCCCTCTATAATACCCACCACTTGGTCCCCCAACCTCCCCCCCGCCACTTCAGACCCCTCAGATTGTTTTTCAGAGTCCATAGTCTCTCATGATTCACCTCCCCTTCCAATTTACCCCAACTCCCTTCTCCTTTCTAACACCCCTTGTCCTCCATGATAATTGTTATGCTCCACAAATAAGTTGGAGTTGACTCTCTCTGCTTGACTTATTTCACTCAGCATAATCTCTTCCAGTTCCGTCCAGGTTGCTACAAAAGTTGGGTATTCATCCTTTCTGATGGAGGCATAATACTCCATAGTGTATATGGACCACATCTTCCTTATCCATTCATCCGTTGAAGGGCATCTTGGTTCTTTCCACAGTTTGGCGACCGTGGCCATTGCTGCTATAAACATTGGGGTACAGATGGCCCTTCTTTTCATGACATCTGTATCTTTGGGGTAAATACCCAGGAGTGCAATTGCAGGGTCATAGGGAAGTTCTATATTTAATTTCTTGAGGAATCTCCACACTGTTCTCCAAAGTGGCTGCACCAACTTGCATTCCCACCAACAGTGTAAGAGGGTTCCCCTTTCTCCACATCCTCTCCAACACATGTTGTTTCCTGTTTTGTTAATTTTGGCCATTCTAACTGGTGTAAGGTGATATCTCAATGTGGGGGCATCACATTACCTGATTTCAAGCTTTATTACAAAGCTGTGATCACCAAGACAGCATGGTACTGGCATAAAAACAGACACATAGACCAGTGGAACAGAGTAGAGAGCCCAGATATGGACCCTCAACTCTATGGTCAATTAATCTTTGACAAAACAGGAAAAAATATACAGTGGAAAAAAGACAGTCTCTTCAATAAATGGTGCTGGGAAAACTGGACAGCTATAAGTAGAAGAATGAAACTTGACCATTCTCTTACACCGTACACAAAGATAAACTCAAAATGGATAAAAGACCTCAACGTGAGACAGGAAACCATCAGAATCCTAGAGGAGAACAGTACAGACAAAAGGTTGATATCCAGGATCTATAATGAACTCCTCAAACTCAACACACACGAAACAGGCAAACATTTCAAAAAATGGGCAGAAGATATGAACAGACACTTCTCCAATCAAGATATACAAATGGCTATCAGACACATGAAATATGTTCATCATCACTAGCCCTCAGGGAGATTCAAATTAAAGCCACATTGTTTTTCAGTCAGTCTTGCTTGGATTGAGTCCTCCTGCTCCCTATCAAGGGGCTGGGCTCTGTGGAAACCGGTTTTTCAGGCTTTCATTCTTTGGAGGTTTTTGTTCTTTGGAGGCTTTTTGTGGCTTTTCAAAGGCTTAGTGGAAAATAAGCTGCACCCAGACCTCCATCTCAGAATGAAACCTCAGTCTTCTCACCTCTGGGTAGTCCAGAACACACAGACTCCCCTTCTGCAAACTCTGCTGAGCTGTGCAACCTCCCACAGGCAGTGCACATCCCCAGCCATGATCTCAGGGTTTGCCCAAAGGGCCTGCTTGTTTCTGCACCCCTGTGCAACCAAATTGCAAGAGATATTGGTCCAGGGAGCTGGCTTCCAGTGGCTGCCTTTGCTGGGACTGCTGTCTGGGGTCCAGACTGCCCGAGAGATCCCAACCAGAGATAGCCCAGGCTGGGAGTCTTCAGACTCTTGGTTGGTCCTAGAGACCAATGGCCAGGGCCTGCAAAGAGTGCTCTCAGGAGAGAGTGGGGAGCTTGGTTCAGGTCCCTGTCACACAGTATGAATGCAGAGTGCAAAAGTCTGTGGTTCTAGAGAGCACCAGCTGGCATCCATACCAGACTCACGTGTGCTGGTGGGAAATACACCTAGCCCAGTGCTGGTGCAAGCAGTGAAAAGCTGGGGGCTCAGGGACCATGGCCTGGAGGCTTCGTTGCACTCTCTCTGACATGGGTGGTCACCAGTGGTGGCAGTCCTGTGTCCATGGTCTTATGCCCATGCCCGTGACTGTCTGATTCCACCAGTTGTCCCTTAAGATTGTTTGCTCTTTTTGAGTGCTTTTAACCAGATGCCAAGTTAATGGTGGTCCCCAGTCATAGGGAACTCTCATATTAGGGTATTACTTTCCAGTGGGTTTCACTTCTGGTGACTCTCTCTCCTTTCTGTTTATCCTCTAATAGCAGTCCGATCATTCCCAGTATGCTTTACCTCTTCACTGGAGTCTTCTGCCCCAATAGAGATCCAGAAGTGTATCATCCTATATCTCAGGCTGATTTCATGGGTGTTCAGAGTGTTCTGGTAGATAATTAGCTCACTTCAGGGGACCAGTTGAAACAGGGTCTCCTACTTTTCTGCCATCTTGCCCCTTTTTAAATTAAAAAAAAAAAAATCTATTTATTTATTCGAGAAAGAGAGAACAAGGGGAGGGTCAGAGGGAGTGGGAGAGAGAATCTCAGGCAGACTCCCTGCAAAGCACAGAGCCTAATGTGGGGCTTGATCTCAGAACCCTGAGATCATGACCTGAGCTGAAGCCAAGAGCTGACCACCCAACTGACTGAGCTGTTTAGGCATCCCATACCATTTTTCATCCTCACCAGCAATGTATGAAAGTTTCTGTTGTTCCACATCCTCTCCAAAATTTAGTATTGTCAGTGTTTTGGATTTTGGCCATTCTAATAGGCATGTTGTCTATATATTGTTGTTTCAAAATACAATTCCTTATTGACATATGCTGTTTAACATCTTTTAATATTTTAATTTGGCATCTATACATCTTTTTTTTTAAATATTTTTATTCATTAGAGAGAGAGAGAGAGAGTCCTAGTGGGATGAGGGGCAGAGAGGGAAGCAGACTCTCTGCTGAGCAGAGTCCCCAATGTGGGGCTCAATCCTGGTACTCTGGGATCATGACCTAAGCTGAAGGAAGATGCTTAACCAACTGAGCCACCCAGGTGCTCCCATCTGTATATTTTCTTTAGTGAAACTTAGTGAGATCTTTCACTCATTTTTTTAACAGAATGTCCATTATTTCATCATTCAATTTTAGGAGTTCCTTGCATATTTTGGACACCAGTACTTTATCAGATATGTATTTTTCAAATATAGTCTCCTAGTCTGTAACCTATCTTCTCACTCTCTTGGTAGTGTCTCTCACAGAGCAGAGTTTTTAGTTTTAATGCTGTCCAACTTACTAACTTTTCCTCTTATGGATTTTGGTTTTGGTATTGTATCTAGTAAGTCACCACAAAAACCAGGGTCACCTAGATTTTCTCCTATGTTATCTTATAGAAATTTTATAGGTCCGCATCTTACATTTATATCTTTGCTCCATTTTGAGTGTTTTTCTTTTTTTTTTTTTTTTTTTGTATGTCTGTGTCTAGATTCATTGCTGTGTATGTGGACATCCAATTGTTTTATCACCATTTGCTTAAAGGGCTATCCTGTCTTCACTGAATTGCTTTTATTGTTGTGTTAAAGATTAGTCAGGTATATTTTAACTCTCAAGCTAGTTCACTCTGAGCCTCTGCAATTCATCTATTATAGTTAAATGTTCCTACCAGGGCTGGCTACAGTACGGGCTTCTGCTCCTTGGCTTCAGCTGCTGGTAAGCTGTGATTCTCTGCATCTGTCTCTCTCTCCAGTTATTAGATCAGCTTTTCACCTGAGACCTCAGCTCTCTAATACATCTAAGAGGAGGTGTTTTGTGTTTGTTTGGCTTTTTTTCTTGTTGTGAGGACAGGAACATGGCTTCATTTGGCCTGGCAATGGAATTTTGAATCTGCCTCTTTCCTCAAACCCATCCCTGTTCCTAATTTCCCTTAGCCTAGGAAAAGTGATGATTTTTTTTTTCACTTACAGGAGGAAAAAATAATGTTATAAAGTGGGGGCATAACCATATTTCAACTCATCTTGTTGTTTGAAAATGGTCTTTGGCACTTTGGAAACCCAAGTGGGTCTCTGGTGGGGAGAGTGTGGAAGGTTGCCAGCAGGTTTTGCTCTTCTTCTTTGAGATGTTTCTCATATTTGTGTACAACTTTATTAACTTATTAAGCAAATCTATATTGTTGTCTTCATCTGCAAGAACACAAGAAAAAAACATTTTCTTGTTCTTGACTTCTACCTGCATACACACTCAATCTTTCCATTTAAGAAAGTTTCAGGAACCTGTCCTTCATCCCTCATCTGCCCTGTCATAGTGCTCATTTAGAGGGTCTCAATAAATCCTTGGTGAGGTGATAAATGGATAAATGCTCACATCTCCTTTCTTTAGAGTAACAAAAGCAACCTTCCACACTGTAGGCTTCTGATCAGGATGGGCAGCCCACACGATTTTTAGGGCCCAGTTCCAAATGAAAATGGGGGACCCTGTTCACACATGATTATGAATTTCAAGCTAGTGACAGTAGAGCATTAAAACAAACACAGGGTCCCATGTGATTATATGGCATGCATACCCATTCAACTGGACTGCCTCTGAATCATGTCTTCCTCAGGCTAAGCTCCTGGTCTCCTCCACTTATGGCACAGTCCCTCATGTGACATGGTCATCATCCATACCTCCTCAAGTTTCTGTTATCCTGCACACTGGTAATGCAAACAAACCACTTGCAAATTTGTCCTTGCTGTGTGGTACTCTGAGCAATGAATCCCATTCCTGAATGTTTGTCCTGGAATTGAATCAATGGTTGCCCTGCCCACCTGCCCTAGATGTGACTGCTGAACTTTCTAGCAACACAGACTTAGACTCATTTCTGGAACCTACATTATGTTGTTAACCATTGTCAGCCTAGTCTCAAGTACAACCCTTACATTCATACTTTACATTGAGTTAACCAGCTCATGCTTCTATAGTTGTTGAGGTCTTGGAGCTAAGTGCAGAACATTGCCACAAAAAAAATCATTTTTGTTAATTTTTATACATTCATGACCTTCTCAATTCTGTGATTTCCATTGGCCAACTTGAAGACTCCCCTAACAGTTAAAATTCACCTCATTTAGATCATTTTTTTATTATTTTATGTTAGTCACCATATAATACATCATTAGTTTTTGATGTAGTGTTCCAAGACTCATTGTTTAGGTATACCAGCCAGTGCTCCATGCAATACATGTGCCCTCCTTTATACCCATCACTAGGCTCACCCGTCCCCCTCTATCCCTCCCTTCTAAAACCCTTTGTTTCCCAGAGTCCACAGTGTCTCAGAGTTCATCTCCCCATCCATTCCACTCCCCCTTTATTTTTCCCTTCCTTCTCCTAATGTCTTCCATGTTATTCCTTATGCTCCACAGGTAAGGGAAATCATATGATAATTGACTTTCTCTACTTAACTTGTTTTATTCAGCATAATCTCCTCCAGTCCCATCCATGTTGATGCAAAAGTTGGGTATTCATCCTTTCTGATGGCTGGGTAATACTCCATTGTATATATGGACCACATCTTCTTTATACATTTGTCTGTTGAAGGGCATCTCAGCTCTTTCCACAGTTTGGCTATTCTAACATTGCTGCTATGAACATTGGGGTGCATAAGGCTCTTCTTTTCACTACATCTGTATCTTTAATAAAAACATTAACTATGAAGAAATATATTCCTTTTCTAACTGACCCCAAATCTGTCTGCCCAATGGTGCAGCAAAGTCAATCATGGAGACATCAGGTATACAGTGAGGAAAGGGTTCATTTGAGAGATGGCTAAACAAGGAGACAGGAGAGCAAGTTTCCCCTCTTCTGCTTCCATGAAATGGGAAAGAACATGTTTTTTTTTATAATCATAGGGGTTGAGATTACATACATATTGATGAAAAGGCCAAAGAAACATGATAATTAATAAGGAGAGATGGAGTATGTACATCAAGTAAATATATAATAACATATATCCGATGTTCACTTTGGGGCGGGCACAAATGAGGCAAAATTCAGCCCCTGATGTTAGGAGGTTATCTTAGGATAAGGGAAAGGAGCTATAGGCATGCTCTGAGAACAGTACAAACCAGATGAGTTCTTGGGCTGTGTGACAATGCCTTGCATAAGGAATTCAGGGCCTTGCTTGTTCACCGGCTGGTTCATATCATTGACTTCTGGCTTCTGTGGAGACAGCTAGTGTTTTTGTTAGTGGGGTCTGAAAAGACATGATAGGTGACTAGGGAGAAACATTTCTATGAAAAACAAGCTTTAATTTTTCTGCTAGTTTCAATCTTCACTTTGGGTATAATTTCCTTTTGTTTTTAATCTTTAAGAGATCTTGGGGAAATAGAAACCAAAGTCCATCCTTTTTCCAAATATCTGTTAAGGTTCAGTTAGCCAGAATAGAAATGTAGGTGAGGCTCCTGCTATCAAAGGACCTGTGAATTAGTCAGAGTTATGGTACATATGAACACCCCCATCCTGGGCCTTGGATGGGAAAGGATGAGTAGGTGTTATAACTATTGCACACTGGATTATCAGAAGAGGGAAGATGGTTTTTGTTTGTTTGTTTGTTTGTTTTTTAAATCTGCTGATTGGGAAACCAACCAGAGCACATGGGTGCTGAGATGAGCTTTAAAGAACTGGCTATACTTGAAGACCCAAAGAAGAGGGTTAGGTGAGTTTTCTAGGCCAAGAGATGAGTGAGGACACAGAAGTCACAGGGTACATGTAGGAGAGAGTGAGGGCCAATGTGGCAGAGACAGATGTTATGTGAGAAGGTTGCTGAATTTAATATGGGGCAGTACTTAGCATACAAGGACTGAAATGTCTACAGGGCAATGTCTATAACAGTCATCACCTGGCAAGCCTGGGGCCTGGATGTCCTGTAGGAATTCAGCACGTCCAAAGGGAGCTGGGGGAGGTAAGAGGGCAGCCTGAGGGCCAGAGGGACCCACACAAGTGTCAAGGACAAACATCCCCATTTTGCCATGCTGCCAAGGGCCCTCTAGGGACAAGATACTTGTCTCATTTGCTGACTGGTTTGTACTTCCTGGCCCCCTATCTAGGTGCCTCTATGTCCTTCTCTAAATTCAGTAGCTGAGTTAGTGGCTCTCTAAGACCCAAGTAGAAGAAGTGTGTGCTAGAGATAGGTGGTAGCGCTGGGAAGGAACATCAGACTAGCTTCTTAGGATTTCATCTGCAAGGTTGCCCTTCTCCTTCTCCTGGATGCCTCTTCTTCCCACCCTCCCTTTCATGGATGCTTATAGCAGGCTCCCAAACTTCTGATTGGGTCCCTCAGACATCTTCCTCAGTTCAGAAGAGCTCCGGGATAGGGGCTCAACTCCTGAGGGTTTGCTGGCTTCCCTGATGGCTGGATGGGCTGAATGCCTCTCTTTTCATAAAACTTTGCTCTCAAAAACACTTTGCAGACACATTATTAGTCTACCTGTGTCTGACAGAGATCTAGCTCCAGTCGTCTTTCCCTTCTGGGTAGTGAGGCATCCCTCATGGCTGCTGTGGCTTCCTCCCCACAGCCATGCTCAATCTCTGTCCCTGGCAGCTGTGGCAGAAAAGGAGGGGGCTCAGACCCAGATCTTAGAGGCATGGGGCAGCAACATTGACATGCTTCCAGCAAACACGAATTTGTGAGCTGTGTACAGAGCCCCTGAATGCCATCTGTCTCAGACTATGTCTTTAGGCAGATACGGTATTTGAGAAAGCAAAACCAGTCACCCATGGTGTGTTTCACTTGCTGCCTGGAGGTCTGCTACACATGGAGCCATGTTTAACACCCTAGGAGACAGGCAGACCTACAGGAAAAGCAGCAGCCCAGGGTTTCATTTATTGAGAATCTAATGAGTCCAGACACTCTGCAGGCATTTTCCCAGTGTTCCTTTGGGAAAACTTCCATAGGCCCTCAGGTCCAGCTCAGGGTCCCTTCTTTGTGTTTTTCTATCACCACAGTCTATAAGAATTTCCTATCCTTTTACTGTGCTGAAATATCTATGAAGGAAAGAAGTGGATTTGTGCCTTTCTTAGAACAGGTTGTTAATAAATTTTGTATATATTGTATATATTATTGTATATATTGTATTGTATATATTGAATCTTTCCAACAACTCCAAATCATGGATATGATTAGCCCTATTTGAGATTTTTGTTGTTGAATATTCTGGGCAGGGACCAATGCATGTCTGACTCAACAGCTCAGGTATTTTCATTTGCCTGTGGAACCCTGTCATGAAAGGAGGGCACAAAGCATTCTGGTCATTGTACTTCCAGGAAGGGATACTGTGTTGAATTGCCTGGCTGCCTTCAAGACTGACTTCAACCTGCAGAAATACTGGTTGACACTTCATTGACCCTCTCCAACAATAACCCTCTCCTGAAGGAAGGTGGCCCACCTAAGATGATCCCCTTCACTGGGGACAGCTGCATCCAGAGATTTGTGAATTCAGCATTACAAAAAGCCATAAGATACTCTTAATCATAGGAAACAAACTGAGGGTTGCTGGAGGGGAGCAGGGTGGAAGGATGGGTTCACTGGGTGATTGGCATTAAGGAGAGCATGTGATGTAATGAGCACTGGCTATTATGTAAGATTGATGAATCATATACCTGCACCTCTGAAACCAATAATACATTAAACATTAATAAAACAAAACAAAACAAAACCAAAAACCCCAAAAAGCAAAGCAAAGCAAAACAAAACAAAGCAAAAAACCCACAAAGGCCTTTCTGGCTTTTGTGGGGACAACTCCAAAGGATGTCTCAACTCCAGAACTCCTGGTAAGATAGGCTGTTGAACTCTCTCTTGCAGTTGAATCACTGTTTAACTTCTGTTTATGGCCAAAATGATTTCTCTAATCTCTTATGGGTGTTATTCCAAGAGCACCTTTCAATAAACTTTCTGTATGCAAATCTTAGAGTCTTGGAGTCTGTTTCCCTGGGAACTCAACCCACATCAGTTGGTACAGGATGTGATCTTAGGATGCAGACTCTAAAATGAGGATTTTGGAGATGCATCATCCACTGAGGCTGGCAGCAAGGGCCCATTTCGTAGTGAAATGTTAAAACTCTCACTGGTGATGATCTGGGCTGGGATAATAGTGGAAGAAAATACATTTGTGAGGACATTTATACACACTAGAAGTAGCAGTATCAGGTAATAGAGACATTTGGGGGAAATCATAATTATTATGGATGATGGAATTTGATGGTCTTTGTTGGATCATTCAGTGCATTGGAGGAAGACAATAAAAGGTAGGAGGTAATTAATCACTGGTAGAAGGACACATGTGGAAGCAAGAGTGTCTCCTTTGCACTGTATACAGACACACCTTTCCTCTGCAGACATCAGACCTTTCCTCTGAAAATCAGACCCAAACTTTCTATGAGTAACAGAGCTCCAAAGAAGTTGGAATGGAATTCTCAACTTCTTTGCCATGTTCAGGTTGTCTTGGCCTGGTAAGACTTCACCCTGATTAGAAAAGCATGGGGCCCTGAAACTGAGAGTAGAAATACTTAGGTCGGTGCTCTTGAAATATTGAACTTTAGGATTCTTTGGGTCTTCTGGATCTTCAGAATTCACGTAGTCCTCCTGCCAGAAGGCTGGTACTTGAGGGCATTATAAAGGCTGCTGCCTTGGAAGGCAACAACTGTAACACACCCTCCAGATCGTCATACCAATAATTAGGGTCCCATCATGATGTGGAAGTGTTGGGTTGGCTAAAGAAAGAAAAGGACAATATGCTGATGTAGCTGAACCAAATGTGTATGGCAGATTCTGGAAGTCATGAGACTGAATCAGTGAACTGGATCAGGGGAGATTACATACAGTTAGTAAGGAAGAACATATTGATACAAGAGTAAACTCCTCTGGTACAGAATTTCATATCAGGCCATAGGCCCCATGGTGCTCTTATGTTGCTATATTGGCTAGAAGTTTGGGCAGAATGATAGTCCACATTAAGAGAAATAGAAGTGCCAGAACTTCTAAGCATGTGGCAGAAGAAGGGAAGCCTCAGAAAAGTGGGAATAAAAGTGGATAAATCAAAGAGGACAAAACCAAAGAGTTGATTGTGTTTGAAGAACACTCTGAGGACATTTAATTAATTAAAATAATAAGAAATGCACTGGTGAGAAGGGGTACTGAATAACACTAAGCATTGTTTAAAGATCTAGAGGTCTAGGATGTGCCTGAGCATCATCTCCAAAATTAAGAACAACTTATTACAACAGTACTTCCCAGAACCAAGAAGAAACATAACAAACATAACAACTTTTAGGTTTCTTCAGGCTCTTTTTTTTTTTTGACCTTCGAACTTTTTATTGGCCTCCTGCTCCCCAAAGTGTACCCTGCTTCTGCTCCCTCAACGCCTCAGAACTTTGGTGTCATTGGTCTCAGACATGACCTTGCCATCCACAATCTTGCGGGTAGAGGTTTTCTGGATGGTTTGCATGGAGCTGCTGCTATCCAGGGCGTCACTGAGATTGAAGTCCTCCCCATCTTCCAGCAGGCGACGGTAGGTAGCAATCTCAGCCTCCAGCTTGACCTTGACATTCAACAGGGCTTCATACTCCTGGGCCTGGCGCTGCCCCTCTGCCTGGGTCTGGGACAGTTCAGACTCCAGGTGCAGCAGGACCCCATTGAGCTGCTCCATCTGCATGGCGCAGCGGGTTTCGACCTCCCTGAGGCTGTTCTCTAAGCTGGCCTTCAGGTTTCTCATCGAATCCAGGTTGATCTCCAAGGACTGGGCAGTACGTCTCAGCTCCGTGAGGGTCATCTCAGCCTCTCCTATCTCTGAGGTCTGTGTGGTGATCACTGTGGTGCTTTCCTCAATCTGCTGGGACCAGTATTTGTCCAGGTCCTCTCGGTTCTTCCGAGCCAGCTCATCATACTGGGCCCGGATGTCTGCCATGATCTTGCTGAGGTCCTGAGACTTGGGGGCATCCAACTCCACGGTCAACCCAGAGTTGGCAATTTGGTTCTGTAGACCCTTTACTTCCTCCTCATGGTTCTTCTTCATAAAGAGCAACTCCTCCTTGAGAGCCTCAATCTCTGTCTCCAGCTGCAGCCTAGTGACATTGGTGTCATCGATGACCTTGCGGAGCCCGTGGATGTCACTCTTCACAGACTGGCGCATGGCCAGTTCCGTCTCATACTTGACTCTGAAGTCATCAGCAGCAAGACGGGCATTGTCAATCTGCAGAACGATGCGGGCATTGTCCACAGAACTTGCAAAAATCTGAGACCTCAGCTCCTCGATGGTCTTGAAGTAATGCCCCCAGTCTCTGACCTGGGGTCCCTTCTTCTCCAGGTGTTCCCGGATTCTCACCTCCAGTCTCTGATTATCTGCCTTCAGGCTCCTCACCCTCTCCAGGTAGGAGGCCAGGCGGTCATTCAGGTCTTGCATGGTCTCCTTCTCGCCCTGCATGCCCCCTATGCCGGCCAGACCCCTGGCCATCCCGGCGGCCAACCCCGTGGCCAGGCCCCCGGACCCCCAACCGCCCAGGAAGCTGGTGGAGCGGGATACAGAGATCCGGGAGCCTGAGCCTCCGGCGCCTGCATAGACGCTGGCCGCGCTGCTGACAGGCCGGACCTGGTGGCTGGGCGACTGCATGGAGCCCAGGGATCGATAGTTGGAAGAGAAGGTGGAGTGGGTGGTGAAGCTCATGCTGTTTGGAGAGTAAGATGAGAGGCCAGAACTCGGGCTCGGGCCAGGAACTTTTCAGGCTCTTGAGGCAACAAATCTACACCTGGAAATCCTGTTCCTACTCCATATGGAGTGTGGTCTAAAGAAAGGCTATATGTGGTTTCTGGCAAGCCCCAATAGGAACATCATATTGGAGACACCTAGGGTTTGGGATCAAGAACACAATATCTGAAGCAAAAAATTATATGCACTTTGGAAAAAGAGCTTTTATCTTGGCTTGCTACTGTACTCTAGTAGAGATGAAATTTAAATGTGGGATAATGGATGAGCATGTGGCCAGGACCATCCAACATGAGTTGGATTTTATTAGATCTACCAACTCATAAGGTCAGGAAGGACCAACAGCAATGCACTGTAATATGGATTACAATATGGTAAAATCAAGGTACCTCCAGGTTCAGGTGAAAGCAGGGCTAGAGAGCAAAAGGGAGCTACATAAGTAGGTGAACCCCCATATCATCCTCCAAAGTTGTACCTGTATCTCACCTTCAGATCACACGTGTGGACAGTCCTGTATGACCAGATGGCGGAGTCTAAAAGGATCAAAAATTTTCACAGATGCTTAGGTGGGTGCAAGATAAAAAAGGACCATAATACTCTATAAGATCCCAGATGGGGTCCTTGAAAAACAGTGATGATGGAAAAGCTTAACACTAGGAAAAGTTTTAATAATGCACTTGGTCATCTACCTTGTGTGGAAAGGAGAGAGGCCAGGAAATATATATGGTTTCATGGTCAGGGGTAAATAGTTTGACTAGTTGCTCAGGACCCTGAAGGAGGATAAACTGTAAGACCAGAACAAGGAGGTGTGGAGAAGAATCATGTGGATGGACTTACAGTGGACAGTATTGAGTAAACATTAGCATCCACCAAGGAGCATTTGCTACAGAAGAGGATAAAACAAGAGGATAAAAGCAGAGAGAGCGATTTCTCCATTTGACATCAGATAGCTCCTACTATTGGCCAGCCTATTCATCTGTTAGTGCCTGAGTGGAGTAGCAGAGATGGGAGAGGTGGAGGTTATGCAGGACTCAGAATATAGGACTTTGCCTTACTCAAGCAGATTTATCTGTTGCTACTGCTATACTTGGAAGCAGGAGAGACCAGCCGAATCCCCAATACTGCACCATTACTTGAAGAGACCCGCCACTCAGTGATAAGCTGATTGTATTGAACCCTTTCCAACTTGGAAAAGGCAAAATGCATTTTCAGAGGAAGCAGTCCATTCTGAGTAAGGGTTTGTCTTTTTTGCTTATAGTATCTCAGCCAGTGACCCTGTTTGAGGGCTTTCTTAGTGTTCATTCTACTAACACTGGTTCCTGCATTATATCACACTGAGCCAAGAGACCTACTTTGAACTTCTTGTGTCAGAGGCAAGAAACAGAGACACCATTCTGGCAGGAGGAATGGTTCCTCATTACTTCTCATCTTTTGCTCTATAGCTTCCCATAGGACCAACTGAGGCCACTGTTGTAACTGCATCAAGGTTCAAGTTTTCCTTGTGCCCAATCTTGTTTCCCTTACCCCTCACAGACACTGTTGTTAATAAATCTCCCAAATAGGGAAGTCTTGTTTCAGAATCATTTTCCTGGGAAATCCAACCTGTGACACATGCTTTATCAGTACCAGCCAACTCAGTTCCACAGACAGTTTCAGCTGGATGAGAGCTCCATAGGGAAGCGGCAGGGATAAAAGAACCGCTGTCAGCCACACTAGGTAGAATACTTGGACAGACTGGCACAACAGGATTTTGAGTGGTGTGTTTTCAGGAACTAAATGAACCTTACTCCTTTTCCCAGATTTGATTGAAGAGAAGGGAATGGCTGGCCAGATTGCCTTGTGGGGATGAAGTGTGAGTGCCCCAAAACAACTCTAGTTTAAAATAGGGCACAGATAGCGTGGAGCACTGGGTGTGGTGCAAAAACAATGAATACTGTTATGCTGAAAAGAAATAAATAATTAAAAAAATAAACCCCTAAATCCTTAAAAAATAAAAAAAATAAATAAAATAGTAGCTAACTGATGTATCAGAGATTTATAGCAGAGGAAAGAGGGCTGGCTGATCAAAAACAACAAAAGCAAATAGGTAGGGTTTCTGCTACCTTCTAGGCCTGGAGGGAAGCTCTGTCTATTGACACATCAGATGGCAGGTTCCATTCTTATATTCAGTTTGTAGGGATTTGAAAATTGCACTTTCCCTTTGAAATCTCATTGACTGGTGTATTTTTTCTCTTCCTTAGGGTTGTGTGCACTCTGAGGATAGGAACATGACTTCTTTTCAATTTTTCTGATAAATCCCTCCTCCCAGGATAGGGTGACATTCTTGACTTCTGTCCTCAGTTTCCCCACATCAGGCTGGCTTACTGCTGAATGTCCGGTATCCATCACCATTCTTGGCACAAAGATGTGTGAATAACTGGGTGCAAGTGTAGAAAACACACCCTTTCTGCTGGACAGATGTTCAGCTTTTCACTGTAGAGTCAATAAGACAGGCTTCTTACTCAGGGTTGCAACTGCTGTGTAGCTACATGGAGAATTGGTCAGAAGGAGGTGACGATTTACCTCCACTGTAAGAATACCAGCTGATAGGGCTGCATGTGTGTATGAGCCCAGCTGTCCCTTAGCTCTGTCTAAGGGCTCTTTTCCTTTATCATACTCTATATACCTTATGTTTTATGTATTGAGCGAGGAGATACATCTCATCAGGTGAATTAATTTGCCACAAAGGATGATAATGCCATTGTATTTAATGCCTGTGTCTGTATTTTGAAGTGTAATACGCATATGGGTGTGGTTTCCCAAAGAGGATCCCAGGGTTCTTGTCTGTGGCTGTGTACTCCTTCTAGGGAGTCCCTGACTGAAACTTTCTTCTAAAGGAGCTGAAGTCAAGATCTGGGCAAACTCGGATGGTTGATTCCCATACTTCTAGGAAAACATGTTGGAGTGGGGACACAAACATGCAGAACATAAGTTAGAGTGGGGACTAGGTGGGGAAGGCATGCAATATAATGATGGTTTCCTTCTGATACTCATTATGATCTTGTTAAGACCCCTCAGACAGGGGAAGAAAGCATTCTGTCACAATGCTCTGCACCAATGACAAAGCTGAATAGAGTATGACCACCCTGGGGGCCCAAAGGGCTAGCCCAGAGCTGACTACAAGTGAAACAATGACCATACAGGTGGAGGTTGTGCCCCCTGTAGACTCCAACCAGAGGACAGCCATGTATCAGAGGGTACAACTGTGGAAAGTAAAAGCAGGAATTCCTTTAAGGTCCTATGGTCCTAGGGAGATAGTTAGGCTGAAGTGTCCATTTGTCCTTAACCAAAATCAAGAGATCCCCTGAGAACCAGTGGTTATCTGAGTAGTCTGGGAGCTTCAGTAACTGCAGAATGCCTTCTGCCTCCCCAACCCCCGCCAAGAATCTTGATAGTCCAAGGTCTAGGGAAGCTGTCATAACAGAGTTGGAGCTCAAACTGGAGATAAAGTTGCAGAATCATGTTCATGACCTTCATTAAAGTACTTCTAATTCAGACAGTTTGCCTTCCAGCCCATGCCTTTTGCCTGAGTGTGTGTACTTATGTATACTTAATATATACTTACTGTATTTAAATATAGGAGGCCAAGCTGCTTCCCACATCTCCACATTTTTTATGTCTACATGCAGGCCAGAAGGACCTCCTGAACTTCAGGTCCCAAGAAGTCAGAAAAAGGATGTATTCTTTATTTCAATGGATTTGTTCCATGAGTAAAGGAAAAGTTAGTCAAGTCCCTAGAAAAAGCTAAAGTTAGTGTCAGCCTCTGAGCAAAGGCCATGCCCGATTCAATCCAGACTGTTCTGTCTGATAAGTGAGAAAACTGAGGTCCAAAGCATATGCCAGGCCTGAGTCTGATCCCAGAGATAAGATGGGGCTTGAATATGCAGAGAAGTCAACATGAGGAACTCCAGTCCAGCTGATGCTACTAGCTGGACATTGCTGTGATTATAGGCTGCACTCATTCCTCAAGCAGAGCAAAGTGATCTTAGAAAGTTCAGCTGGGACACAGACATACCAGAAAAGAATAAATGATAATAGTAATAATTATGCACATGCATTATGAGTTTGGTCATAAAAGTTATGGAAAATATACATTTAATTGAAATTATGTATTCTATACAATTTGATTTTTTGCTCCAATAAAAGCTATTATTTGAACAAAATAATAGCATACTTATATTTCTTTCTGTTTTATAAAGTTTCATAACTATTTATTGAATATTTACATGTCGCAGGCTATTTTACTATGTATTTTAAAATATATAAGTGTGGGACCTTTATTTACTTATTTCTAAAGGTTTTGTTTTAATCATCCAGTGCTTATTATGACAAGTGCACTTCTTAATCCCCATCACCTATTTTAACCATCCTCCTACCCACCTCCCTCTGGTAACCATGTTCACTGTCCATTGTTAAAACTGTTTCTTGGTCTCTCTTCCCCTCACTCTGCTCTTTGTTTTGCTTCTCAGCATTATACTCTCTAGCTTCATTCATGTCACTGAAAATCACAAGATTTCATTCTTTTTTATGGCTGAGTCATACTCCAATTTATCTATATCTATATACCTATGCCTATATCATCTATCTATCATCTATCATTTATCACCTCTTCTTTATCCATCAATCTTTATTCATCAATCAATAGACACACTTGGACTGATTTCATATCTTGACTATTGTAAATAATGCTGCTATAAATATAAGGGTGCTTGTATACCTTAAATTAATGTTTTTTCATTCTTTGGGTAAATAGTAGTGGAATTACTGGATCATATGGTAATTCTATTTTTTTTTTAATTTTTTGAGGAAACTATATATTGTTTCTAGAGTAGCTGCAACAGTTTGCATTCCCACCAACAGTGCAAAAGGATTCCCCTTTCTTTGCATCTTCACCAACATCTGTCATTCTTTGTTGTTGATTTTAGCCATTCTGACAAGTGTGAGGTGATATCTCATTGTAGTCTTGATTTGCATTTCCCTGATGATCAGTGATGTTGAACATCTTTTCATGTGTCTATTGGCCATCTGCATGTTTTTTGAAAAAATATCTATTCATGCCTTCTGCTAATTTTTTACTTGATTATTCAATTTTTGGGTGTTGAGTTTTGTAAGTTCTTTATAGATTTTGGATACTAACCCTTTCTTATCAGGTGTGTCATTTGCAAATATCTTCTTCCATTCCATAGGTTGCTTTTAGTTTTGTTGATTGTTTCCTTTGTGGTGTAGAAGCTTTTTATTTTGATGATTTCTAATAGTTTATTTTTGCTTCTGTTTCTCTTGCCTCAGGACACATATCTAGAAAATAAGTGTCTGGACCATCTTTAGCCACAGCTGATGTTAAAGAGGTTAGTTACTTCCTGTGTTCTCCTATAGGATTTTATGGTTTCAGGTCTCACATTTAAGTCTTTAATCTATTTTGAATTTATTTTTATGTATGCAGTAAGAAAGTAGTCCAGTTTCATCCTTTTTGCATGTTGCCGTCCAGTTTTCCCAACACCATTTTTGAAAAGATTGTTTTTTCCCACTGGGTATTCATTCTTGTATTGTTGAGAATTAATTGACCATATAGTTGTGGGTTCATTTCTGGGTTTTCTATTCTGTCCCATTGATCTATGTGTCTATTTTTCCCAAACAGCATGACTAAATATCCAAACAATAAAATATATTTGTAATATAACTTGAAGTCTGGAACTGGGATGCCTTCAAATTTACTTTTCTTTTTCAAGGTTGCTTAGGCTATTCAGGCTCTATTGTGGTTCCATACACATTTTAGGATTATTTGTGAAAAATATTCAGTATTTTGATAGAGATTGCATTACATGTGCAGGTTGCTTTGAGTAGTATAGACATTTTAACAATATTTGTTCTTCCAATCTATAAGCATGGAACATCTTTGCATTTCTTTGTATTTTCTTCACTATTTTATAATTTTCAGAGTAGACGTCTTTCACCTCTTTGGTTAAGTTTATTCCTAGTTATCTTGTTTTTTGGTGCAATTGTAAATGGGATTATTCCTTAATTTCTATTTCTGCCACCTCATTATTGATGTATAGAAATGCAAAATATTTCTGTATGTTGATTTTGTATCCTGCACTCTACTGAATTCATGTATCAGTTCTAGCATTTAATTTAATTTAATTTAATTTTATTTTATTTTTGTGGAGTCTTTTGGGTTTTCTATATATATAGTATTATGTTGTCTGCTAATGGTGAAAACTGACTTCTTACTTGCTTATTTTTATGTCTTTTATTTCTTTTTGTTGTTTGATTACTGTGGCTAGGACTTCCAATACTATGTTAAATAACAGTGGTGAGAGGGGACATCCCTGTCTTGTTCTTGCCCATAGAGGAAAAGCTCTCAATTTTTCCCCATTGAGGATGATGATAGTTGTGGATTTTTCATAGATAACTTTTGTTATGTTGAGGTATGTTCCCTCTTAAACTTACTTTGTTGAGGGATTTTTATCATGAATTGATATTGTACTTTGTCAAATGCTTTTTTTTTGCATCTTTTCCTGCATCATATGGTTCTTACCCTTTCCTGTGTGAATGTGGTGAATCATATTGATTGAGCTGTGAATATTGAACTACCCTTGAAACCTTAAGTTAAATCCCACTTGGTTGTAGTGAATGAATATTTTTAATGTATTGTTGTGTTCAGTTTGCTAGTATTTTATTGAGGATTTTTGCATCCATGTTCATCAGAGATAGTCTGTAGTTCTCTTTTTTAGTGAAGTATCTATCTGGTTTTGGAATCAGGGTAATTCTGGCCTCACAGAATGAATTTGAAAGCTTTTATTCATCTTCTATTTTTTTTTAATAGTTTGAGAAGAATAGGTATTTAATTCTTCTTTCAATGTTTTGTGGAATTTGCCTGTAAAACCCTCTGGCCCAGAACTTTTGTCTTTGGGAGATTTTTGATTGTTGATTCAATTTATTTGCTAGTTATCAATCTATTCAAGTTTTCTGTTTCTTCCTACTTAAGTTTTGGTAGATTATATGTTTCTAAGAATTTGTCCATTTCTTCTAGGTCATCCAATTTTTTGGCATATAATTTTACATAATATTATGATTGTTGGTGTTTCTGGAACTTTGGTTGTTTTCTCTTCTCTCATTTGTGTTTTGATTTATTTGGATTCTTTCTTTTTTATTTATGTATTTTTTGATAAATCTATCTAGAGGTTTATTAATGTTATTAATTTCTTTCAAAGAACCAACTCTTGCTTTCATTGTTCTATTGGTATATATATATATATATATATATATATATATATATATTTTTTTTTTTTTTAGTTTCTATATCATTTATATCTGCTGTAATCTTTATTATTTCCTTCATTCTGCTGGTTAAACTTAGGCTTTGTTTATTGTTCTTTTTCTACATCCTTTAAGTATAAAGTTAGGTTGTTTATTTGAGATTTTTCTTGCTTCTTGTGGTAGGCCTGTATTGCTATATACTTGTCTTTTAGGACAACTTTAATATATCCCAAAGGCTTTGAACCATGATGTTCTCATTTTCATTTGTTTCTATGTACTTTTTAATTTCCTCTCTTATTTTCTGGTTAACCATTTCATTGTATAGCAGCATATTGCTTAACTTCCATATATTCATGGTCTTTCCAGATTTTTTCTTGTGGTCAATTTCTAGTTTCATCACATTATGGTCAGAAAAGATGCATGCTATGATTTCAATTTTTTTGTATTTGTTGAGGTCGATTGTGACCTGATATGTAATGTATTCTGGAGAATGTTCCTTGTGCACTTGAAAAGGTATATATTCTGTTGCTTTAGGATGGAACATTCTGAATACATCTATTAAGACCCTCTGGCCCAGTGTTTCATTCAAAGCCATTGTTTTTTTATTGGTTTCCTGCTTAGATCATCTGTCCATTGACATAAATGGGTGTTAAAATGCCTTACTATTATTGTATTATTATCAATGAGTTCCTTTATGTTTGTTATTTATTGCTTTAAATATTTGGGGGCACCCATGTTGGGTGTATACATATTTACAATTGTTAGATCTTCTTGTTGGATTGTTCACTTTATGGTTACCTTCTTCATCTCTCATTACAGTTTTTGAACTTCCCAAAGCCTACAGGACATCCTTCTTTTCTGTAATGAAATGAAGTGAAATGAAATGGTAAGAAATAGTAAGAGTGAATACGGTCAAAGACAAAATTCATTTTGACCTGAAGGATTGCTTTTATGGGGTGTTAGTCCAGATAAATACCCAGATAAATTGGTATTTATCCTGATGACATCAAGATAAATATCCCATCAACAAAACCATACACGTGTGGGTTCTTAGGATTTTACTCACCAGCAACAGCATGCTTTATACTTGTAGGAATTAGTTTTTAACTCTCAGAAAACATTTATCCACTTTGAACCTGCATGCTTGTTTTTGTCATTTAAGTTGCCTACATCTTAAATTTATCACATAGGCTTTCCATATCCATGGTGTCCATTTTAAAACACTCTAAAGCATACTGGATGCCATCAAATGTTAAATATTTCTTTCTCAGGAGAAATAATTTTATAGCACTGAATAAAACTTGTGATGTCAAAGTTGGGTTTAAAGCAAGTTATGGTTTTATAAAAGTGAAGAAATTGACAAAGTTCTGGTTAACTTGGCTTCTCTTTTCTGGTGACATTATTTTGAGTAAAAAAGTGGTCTTGTAATAAAAAAAAAAAAAAAAAAGTAAGCCACTTGCCACTTTGTGATATTTTTTTGAAACCCACACATAACACCAAACAGCTTAGATGAAATCTGCTCTTCTTTTTCTTGCTTTCTATGGCCTCCTCCCATTTAGAGAAAGAGCATAGAAACCTTTATTTTACTGTAACCCTTCTCTCCATTTTCATCCCAAGTGTATTTCCAAACTAGACATGGTCGTTTGGTCTCACAGTTGGAAAATATGAATTGATGGTAGGCCAACACTTGTAAAACAATGTCAGTAATGTGGTAAGACTATGACTAAGGAAGTGAACTCCTCCAACTCCATCAAGTCAGAAATCTTTGTAAGTGCTTCTGTCCATTAATGAGGAACTGAAAAGTGACCCAGTCTCACAGAGAAGCAGACTGCACACAACTGAAGTTGTGTGGTGTACAAAGTGTGCAGGAGAGTTAACAGGTAAGTCCTTTTCATTTTCTTTGGTAAGTTTACAGACTGAACTGAATTTGCCAAAATTCACATTTGCACAGTCTGCTGAATATGCAGATATATGAGCAAAGTCTAGCTTACATTTGGACAATAAAATATCTTCTCTGGTTTCATTACAATCTTCATAGAAATCAAGATGATTTGAAACTCTTTTTCTCCCCCCAAATCAAAGTGTCTAAGAGTTTGGAGACTGTTTTTTTGTTGATGTGATTCCACACATAACCTGATACATTGTACAAAGCATCTTTGCTAGTAAGATCTGACAGAAACAGTTCTTAGTTTCAAAGACTGACACATCTGTCATCAAAATTTTATTTTTGTTCTCCCACTGAGCATTCTAGTTGCAACTTCTCAATGAAGGAATATTACTTAGCTCAGTGGCATAGAACATTCAAGAGAACAATACAAAAAGAAAATAATGAATATTCATTCATGCTGTAGATCCAAGCCAATTCAGGTATTACTATTTACAACTGAGCTTTGGTATTTTTTTAGATGAAAACTTTTAATTGATTTAGAAGTAGTTACCTGAGTCTGGACTTGTGAAATTTGGTTTCCACATATACCTTCTTACCTTCATCATGCCCAGTCCCCATTTTCTGTATGTTGTGCAGGGAACTCTGCTTTGGGTTTTGTGTATCTGTCATTAAAGTGAAGCAATCCTTTAGCCTTCTTTTTCATTGATATCTGGGTCATACTGACATTGATATTGCAACTATTCTGCTATTCATGATCTGAACTCTCAGGAAACATGGTCACAATGTTCACCATGTTAAAAATCAGACTAGTGCATTCTTTTTTTTTTTTTTTTTTTTTTAGTTTTACTTTTTCAGTGTTCCAAGATTCATTGTTTATGCATCACACCCAGTGCTCCATGCAATACACACATTTTGACAGAGAGCATGACAATTATTCCACAGGCAATGTCAAAGATGGAGTTGCTGTTCACCACTACACCACAGTTGCACTTGTTAAGTCACATCACTCCAAAGGATGCAACAATGTATATACAACATTGATGTTAGCTGCAAATCATGGTGGCCAACATCAAGACGAGAATAAGGGTGACTCTGTAAGGCAGCTAATCTGTGCCATTGTCATGTCACACTCAGACAAGTGTTGCTCCTAACCCGTGTTTGGGGGACAATATGAGTTTTGTATATTTTCCTTAAACTTCTGTATCTATCCATTCCCCAAAATCAGAAGAGGGTTTCCCAGGATGCAGAATTTTCAGTGCTAAAACCAGGATAGCTCTGAACTAACAAGGATGGTTGTGCAACAGAGCATATTCGCCTGGTCCACATCTATCTCTTTTTTTGAATGACCCCACCTCTCCAACAGTTTCTTATAGGAAACTGACAGATATCTGAGAAAGATTCTGTTACTATTTCTGTGAAGCTGCTAGCTCACAGCTGCTTAACAAAGTGATTCCAGCATTTGCATGACAGTAACTGTTACAAGGTAAACATGTTTTTATTGAAATACTTCTGCCCGTTAGCATTTTTATTTTATTTTACCTTACTTTACTTTTATTTTAATTTATTATATTATTGTATTTTGGAGGAATGGCTTTCTGCAGCTCTGCCACTGAGTGAGAGAAGGACTGAGAATAGTTTACTTTTTTCCTTTTGATCACAAGAGGCTAGCAGATTGGGTCTGGCAAACTCACAGAGCCCATGTGTCAGCATAATGTGTATTACAGTATGCCCACAAAGTTGTGTAGCCCTGAGTAAGTCATTCATCTTCTTTGGCTCTTGTTTTCAAATCTCAGAGAAAAAAGCCAAATAACCTAATTAAAAATTGAAAAAAAAAAAAAAAAGCCTTCAAAAGATAGTTCTCCAAAGAAGATATACAAGTGGCCAATAAGCACATGAAAGACAATAAATGTTACTGATCATCAGGGAAATGCAAAATAAACCACAATGAGATATCATCTCACATCGTTAGGATGGCTATCATCAAACAACCCAAAAGATAGCAAATGTGGGCAAGGATGTGGAGAAATTGGAACCCTGTGCACTGTTGGTGGGAATGTAAAAAGGTGCAGCTACTATGGGAAACAGTATGGAGGTTCTTCAAAAAATTAAAAATAGAAATACCATATGATTTAACTTCTGGGTATTTATCTAAAAGAGTTGAACTTTGGATGTCAAAGAGATATTTTCACTCCCATGCTCACTGCAGTATTATTCACAGTAGCCAGGATATGAAAACAACCTAAGTGTCCGTCAATGGATTAATGGATAGAATAAATGTGGTATCACATTCAATGGAATATTAGCCCTGAAAAGGAAGAAAAGCCTGATATTTGTAACCATATGGATGGACCTGATAATCTGATATTCTAATATTCTGAACCTATGTTAGGATATTATGCTAAATAAAATAAGCTGGTTACAGAAAGACAAATACTGCATGATTCCACTTACATGAAGTATCTAAAATAGTCAAACTCATAGAAACAGAGTAGAAGGTATTTGCCAGGGGTTGGAGGAAGAGTGGAAAGTTGCTAATCAACAGGTATAAAGTTACAGTTCAATATGAATAAATTCTAGAGAGCTGCTGGAGAACACAGAGCCTGTAGTTCACAATATTATATTGCATGTTTAAAAATTTGTTTAAGAGGGTAGATCTCATGTTAAATGTTCTTACTAGAATAAAATAAATAAATAAATAAGAAATGAGGTCTCTGCTCTTCTTTCATGGAATTTTCTGGGTGCTGTTATGTGTTAATAAGCACTCTGCTAGGTGTATTGGTGAGCTGTCTATCACTGACCCAAATAGACAGGATGCTTGCCTGAAACACATTTGCCTCGGGGAAGAAATATTGGCAGATGTACCCTTAGGAATTTCAGTATCCTCTCGGAGTCCTGGTCTCATGCCAGTTATTGGCTGAGTTTCCTGTTCTCTCCTTAGGCCTCATAGATACCAAGATGTTAGCTACATTTTTCCCAAGGGTGCCACCAGTCTAAGAACTGGGAAAGCAGTCTGCACACCTGATTCTAAAGAGTTACGGAACTTCTTTACACCCCATCTTTAAAATGGGATAGTAATAAAGTTGGGATAGGATTTAGTTAGATGGTACTTAAAAGACTGCAAATGGTGCCCACCACCTAATAAGCACTCAGTGAATATTTGGTTTTGTTTTTATTACATCTCAGAACTACATGATTGCTGGGGTCCTCCACACTCTGAACCTCCGTTTCTCAGAGGCCCCAGCATCTTATATAGAAGATGATTTTTCTAGCTCCTTGGTCAACCTTCAGCAGTATCACCTCTGCTATCATTGTCTCTTGGAATTTTTTTTTCTAATTTCAAGTCAAACCCTACTCATAGATATTTTAGTTATTTTTTCTCTTATTTCCCTCCTACTGCTTCCAGAAATAATAATTCCAATCATTATAATAAAATAATAAATTAATTCCAATTTATAATAATTATAAAATAATAAAATAATTCCAATCCCTTCCTTGCATAGCAGTGCAAGGTTCTTTGAGTTGTTAACACAATTCTGGGCTCGGCCCCCTCCCTTCCACCCCTATTCTGTCCTGGACCTCTACAGCCTTGCTCATTTGCTCATTCGGAGTGTTCTTTATTACTCTTTCCTGTGTGTTTAATTTTTCTTCCAACCTCATCCTCAGACCAGAAGCCCCCAGACCAAAGTCTGTGGATCCCTTATGACATGTCTTACTTGCTGCTTTATGCTTTCTCAGAATGTTTTCTGATTTACTATCTTATTTGATCTTCACATAAACACATACAAAACCTTTGAACTCTGCAGTGAGAGAGTTATCTGTCTCATCCAAGAAACTGAGATCCAGAGAATTTTCAGGTCGTCCTAGGGAAGGAGGATGTTTACAGCCAGGCCTTTGAATTCCCATTAAGAGAGGGTCTTCTGCTTATACCAGGTAGCTTTGATTCACTCACACTAAGTCTGTTTTGGTTGTTTCCTACATGCACTTGCTAAACTTGTGCTGGTTGGTTCTGTAACAGGACTTGACATGGCTGTCCACAGTCAAGGGGCTCTTCTGGGTGATTATTTCTGGTTGCTGCCAGCTGGTAGACCTCAATGTACCACTCTCTGTATGTGCTCTCTGAAGCTTTCTGCTTGTAAGAACATCCACTGGGGGGTATCTTTTGTGTGTACACTCATCCCCCTGAGCATGTTGCTATGTCGTCTCTTGGGGAGGATACAAGTCTTCGTTTGCCTTTTAGGGGGCTTCTGATAGGGAAGCTTAAATGCCCCTCACACCCAAATACCTCTGCACAGTTTTGGGGAGCCCCTCAAGGGAAGATCACGTGCATGGGTCTGCTTTTCCCAGGACAGCAGCACAGGAGTGCTGGCTGTAAATTTCACTGCTGGCACTCTCTCTGCCTTTAGCACTTCCTCAGCTACCTTTTGGTCATGCAGACAAACCCATAATCATCAGGGAACTGGTTTAAAATTCCTGAGTCACACAAGGAAGGTAAAAGCATAATCTTGGTCCCCCGAGTTTCATTCTTCAGAGGCAGAAGAGAGGAGACTGTTTGCAACTATGCAAGTATCTATGGAGGCTGCTGGTGGGTCACCATGCTGGGAAGAATCAGTAGCCTGGGGTAGGGCAGGTCTGCAGCCAATCTCTCCATTGAATGCTGATGTGCTCACAGAACTGGCAGGACACTAGGGCTTCCACAGGTGTCCTGAGGCCAGAAAGTTGTCTCTGAGCTGCCAGTTTTATACAAAGCCATTGTATCTCTGCTCTCCAAAATCCCAGAACTTCCTAGATTAGACTGTAGAGACATTCATTTCATAATTTGTAAGATTGATTTTTACTTTTCTCTTGGTATTTCTCTCTCTTGTTTTCTTCTCCATTTTATTATTGATTTTCTCCCCATTGAGTCTAGTGAAGCTTGTGTTTACATATTCTGTTTTGGACCTTAAATCCTAAGGCCTCAATGAAGTTCTGCTTTGCTGTGGCTCCTTCCACTGTTTCTGTGGCAGAGCCTGGGGAGGGGGACCCAAGGGCCAGGTATCAAGTGGGCTGGATCTTTTCAAAATAACCCAAACAATATGGGAATATGGACTGTGATCTTGTCCTGTTACATAACCTCTGTGGGTTTCCCTTTTCTTGTCTATAAAATGAGGATAATAATATGTGGCTGCATTTATCGTGTAAGTAGTAAGACAACATGTCCATGTATTTTTCCTTTCATTTGTTCATTTTATTCTTTTGTCGGTAGACTCCTTTATGCTAGATCTGCACACTGAGGATATTATAATGAACAAGATAGAAAATTGTGACATTTATATTCTAGAAGGGAACCCAGACCATAAACAACTATATTAATCAGAAAGCAGTCTGTGTATGGATGGAGATATAGTATATTATGATGGAGTATCCTGTGTTTGCCAATTATGAAATTAGACAAATACACTGATCTTTACCAAGTCCAGAACATACAGCCTGGAAGAAATTGAATGATCCCTCTGAGGATCTCTTTAGGTAATGCAGTGCTGCTAACAGGATGTCTGGTGTTTGGGCAGACCCATGCAGGAGAGAAATGTGCTTTGAAAGAGAGAAAGATGGGATGGCTCAGAGCAGGAAATTTGGTGACAGAGCATTGTTGCATACTAATTTATAACCTTAGGTTTGTTACTTAACCTTCCCAAGTTTCAGTTTTCCAAGCAGGACTGATAATGCCTACCTTCACAAAGCCTTTGAATGTAATCAGTACTCAATAAATATTATTTTTAAATGACTTTTCCAGAATGCCATATGATTGGAATTAGGCACTTTGTAGATTCTTTCTCTTAGTTACAGGCTTTCTTTCACTTAGTAGTATGCATTATAGTTTCTTCCATGTCTTTTTTATGGCTTGAAAGCTCATACCTTTTTAGTGTTGAATAATATTCTATTGTCTGGATGTACCACAGTTTCTTTCTTTATTCACCTGCTGAAGGACATATTGGTTGTTTCCAAGTTTTGGCAGTTATGAGTAAAGCTGTTAAAAGCATCCATGTATAAGTTTCTGTGGGCATTAATTTTCAACTCCTTTTTGTATATATTGATAGCCTGATATTCTTTTATTGACATATTAACAGAAAAAATAATTTTCTAACTTATTTTAAAAATATAATTGACCTATCAATTCAGAACTATTCATTGCTGCTTCAGAGTTATTGATTCAGATAGAATCAAAACCTCATTTGTTCATTAATTCAGTCAATATCTACAAAGTTTCTCATAAGATACTGAACATGGGGCCGGAGATAGAGGGAGAAATCAGCTGTCACCTCTAAGACTAGTTCAGAAACACAGACAAGGAAATAAAGGAGTGCAATATAAAGGAATGCACAAGAGTGAACAGATGTGAATTAGAATATAAAGGCCAGTTTCTGCATGGTGAGGCTGCTTTAGGAAAGGGTTTTAGAAGAGGCAAAATGGCAGGTCATCCCCTGAGCCTCCCTGCATGTCTTCCCCAACCCCTACAGTTAAGGTTGTGCTACACTCTCCTGAAGCATTGCACTTTGATGGGCATGCATGATAAACTGTCTCTGCAGTGAAGATAACTGTCTTCCAACAGCGATGACTGAATTCACATAAGATTAGAGTGAAGGGAAATAAACTGATGCAGCAACAGCCATTTTGCATGTTGGATCAATAGGAGTTAGTGACTAAGGGGATAAAGTGGCAAAATTGAGAGGAAAGATGAATTCCTAGGGTAAGCCGGGACGAAATATGTTTATCTATGGGTGGACATGCATAACATGCATGGACATGTAATTTCTCTGCCTCGGGGGGAATTTGATATGATTGCGGCCATGATTTTTAATCAGGTGACATGAAGATCATGCCCTGGAGGTTGACAGGAGGCTTCCCTTTCATTAGTTAGGAAAGCATTTTTTTTTTTTTAACTTTTCTGGGGATAAGATGAGTTGTTTTTGATACATTTATTCAACATGACCAGTCTTCTATTTTGGCTTCCCTGAGCAGCCTCTGCCATCCTCTTATCGCACTGATCACAACTGATAGCTAACTGGATTCCATGTTACCTGCTCCTGGAAATCCAGAAGAATCATTTCCCTTTTTTTCTGCTTCACCCAGAGCAGATCCCTCTGATTGAGCTGTGTGACCAGGCTCAGTCCCTATGCACAGTTCCATCTCGTATAGCTGATTTGTGACTCCTCTCTACAAATGTGCTGATTACTTAAATTGAGTCTTTACACTCAGGCATTTAGCAGAAGTTTCAGATGCAAAATTGTTTACAAATTCAGCCTTTCTTGAGTCTGAACTCTAGATGTGAGAACTATATTTACATAAATCTATGAGTGCTAAAAGGCAGGGACAGGTCCCTTTAAGTACTCATCATGCCAGCTTTCTGCTTGCCACAGGTGTACTAGAGTAGCTGAAACCCTGTAGGTGTTTGGGTAATTTCTTATCTTGGGTATTGTCATGCTAAGATGAGCTGGATACATCTCTGGGTAAGAATACTCTTCAATTCCTCTTCACAATCTCCTACCACTGAACCATCCCTACACTATGAATACATTTTTACCAGTACCATCATCCCCTCCCCTGCCCTGGCTGCTAGTCAAGGCCCTGGATTTTAATTCCTTATATAAAACCTTCCTGACTTCAGTCTACAGTGGCTGCTAGACATTTCTTAGGTATCTTTTCATATTTCCTCACCTTGCCAGCCTCTCAGTCCTATGGACTTTTCCCATGTATTAGCTGCTACCATACTCAATGGGCCATGAGATTCTGTAATAGGTCCTGATGAATGTCTTGTCCTGGAGTGTGTGGTTTCCTAGTGGCTCTTACTATGAAGCCATGTCTACTAGTCACTTCTGAGGGTATGGCTTCTTTGACTACATTCAGGTTTGGATGAACTACCATGTCATATTTAGGATCTTGCTGTCCAAGCAGCTGCCAAAAGCCTGGATGGCAGGATCCAACAGAAGGGGGAGTTAACTCCCCATGAAGTAAACTAGAGAAATGCAAACTAGGATACAAGATGGAAACAGAGAGTTAAATTTTCACCCTACTCTGCCATGGCACTTGTGTGCTTTTTCCTGTAGCCTATGTGAAGAAATTCCATATAATCAAACACATAAATATGCAGAATGATGGTGTTTCTCCAATGCTCATTATGAAGCAAAGACCAGTGCAGTATCTCATAATCCTGAATTACTTTTCCATCTTTTCCCCATCTATTATTTCTTTCACTTTCATGCTAAGAATTCATTTTCTAAATAAAGCATACATTTATTTTTTTAAAAATTTTATTATGTAATGTTAGACACCATACAATACATTAGTTTTTGATGTAGTGTTCCGTGATTTATTGTTTGTGTATAAAACCCAGTGCTCCATGCAATCTGTGCTTTCCTTAATACCCATCACCAGGCTCACCCATCCCCCCACCCCCTCCCTTCTGAAACCCTCAGTTTGTTTCCTGGAGTCCATAGTCTTTCATGGTTCATCTTCCACTCCGATTTCCTCCCCTTAATTTTTCCCTTCCTTCTCGTAATGTCCTTCAAAAATAAAGCATAAGTTTAAATCTTTATATCAGTTTTTTCCCTCTAAAGAAAGTAGGCTAAATGAATCATACCAGGAATGGTTCTAGAAAGCTAACTACCAGAGTGCAATTTTGGAATTGTATTATGTTGTAACTTTGTTAACATTTAATTGTGGAGCATAGGGTGCTGATGGTAAATCACAGTTTTACAACAGACAACAAGAAAAATTGAAATGGAGAAGTTTATTACCCACAGGTCCTCAAGGAAGTATGCAGTATGCTTCAAGAGGCTACATGGAAAGATCAAGACAGAGTGCAGACAGAGAGCAATCAGACCTGGGGCACATGCCTGTATTAGGATCTGTGGGTGGAGTGTTTTGGGACTCCTGGGCTAAGGCTAGATTGTCAATTCAAACCAAAAGAAGAGAGTTTGGTAAGTTCTATGGAGGTTCATATCTAAGGACTGCACAGGGGAATGCAGTGGAGGCACAAGAGTTTGTTGATCACAAGGGCTACTGGGAGATTATATTGGGAATTTCTGTGCGCTGTTATCTAGGGTGTGCTCTTTCTTGAAGCTTTAGTGTCAGTTTCTGGTCCCTGCAGGCTGCCTGGACAAACGGAACGAATGCTGGGGCAGTGATACCATGAAGTAGCTTAGCTCAACTATCAACACATTGCTTGTTTGACAGCAATTAGAATTGTATTGATGATGGTAAGTGGTATAGTAGGAACCTCTAGTATTCTTATATGGTTTTCTTTGAAAGAAGAGCCCAAGACCAGTTGTTGAATGAGGAAGTTTCTGTGGGATGTGATCTCAGGGAGCAAAAGTGAGGAACAGGGGAGATTAGAAAAGAATGAAGTATCATATGGTTTCACTTACTTGTGGAGAATAAGGAATAGCATGGAGGACATTGGGAGATGGAGGGAAGTGAGATGGGAGAAAACTGGAGGGGGAGACAAACCATGAGAGACTATGGACTGTGAGAAACAAACAGAGGGTTTTGGAGGGGGGTGTGGGTGGGGGGGTGGGTGAGCCTGGTGGTGGGTATTATGAAGGGCGCGTATTGCATGGAGCACTGGGTGTGGTGCATAAACAATGAATTTTGGAACACTGAAAAGAAATAAAATAAAATAAAATGGAAAGAAAGAGAAAGAATGAAGGAAGGCCAATATAAATATGTGTTATTGAGATAACCTATATGAGGAAAAAAAATTTAAATTTTGCTGGACTTTTGATACAGAATGACTCCCAGAATCTTTCATTTGAAAATAATGAGAATGAATTTAATCAGAGTCCCAACTTATATTGTTTAAGAATTGTGTAACTGTCCCTCAGAACAACATACTGCTCAAAATATAACCTCTGAGAAATTATACTAGTTACCAAGCATGCTTAGATATAGCCTTAAGAAAAACGTGTAATGGCAATAGGCCTCTGAGGGTGAGGACGATATATGTCCTTGAAGCCGAGCAACTGGGAACACCTGGCTCGCTCAGGACACCTGCTTCATTTTTCCATTATCTACCCTTCCCCAGAGAGCATCAGCCGTTATTCAATCATTCTGTTTGAGCTTGCTCACTGTAGGTCATGTACTATGTAACCAGACATAGTATGCCCTTCTTACATATCTACAAGACTCAGGTCAATGTGTAATCTACTCCAGCTTCTTTGTTGATTGTTAACTCACTTTCTAATAAATATGAGACTGAGGAGTTGTTTGGGGCGACAGTCTTTTCTAGTGTCGTCCCCTGCTCCCATTTTTTTGCAGCTGACTTGTTTGTGACTCATTCTTCTCCCATACGCCATCAGGAGGTGGCAAATTGTTTCCAGAGATGTCAGCTCCCCAGGACTTCTACCTTACTCTTGTGCTTCAGATAGTAAACCAAGGCAAGAGATGGTTCAGTGTCACATAACAGAATCTCAATACCCAAGTGTAACAGATTAACTCTGGTAGCAAGAGGCTATGGGAGAGGAGGCAAGAGTGAGGAAGGAAGAGGAATGAGATGACATTTGTTGCTTGAAGGGGGACACTTCCACTAGGAGGTGAATCTGGGTTTGTGCGGTATTATCTGTCTCAGGAATGGATAAAATCAGAGGTGGCCTAAAGGAATGCTATGGGAAATCAAAGAGATCTGCTCTGGTCTGTCCTAGCATCATTGAGATGAGCTGTGCTTTAGTTTATATCTTTATAGGAGTCCATCTTCCTTGCCTCAGGGAACAACAATTGAACCATAGCAATTCATGGAGTACTACCATGAATTTGACTAGGGGGAATCTGTAGTCACAGCTACTATTCTGTATATGGTAAAATTAGTGGAGTAGATAAAAACAGTGTGCCAACTATAATTTTATTATCTCTCACCTCCAAACCCATCTTTCTTTGCCTGGCTTTATGATATTAAATCTGGACCCTGTAAACTTTACCAGTGGGTACAGTGTTGCTAGTGGGAGCAATGTTATACTTTATCAGTAGTAGGCCCTCGAGGAAAGCTACAGAGCATAACAAAGGTTAGGACCTCTATTGCTGGTTCTAGTGTATTTGCTTTTTTTCTACTACAGAGTGGTTGGCTGATGGAGGCATGCAGGGGCCCCAGTGGTTCTCCAGTGAGTTTCTCTGGCAATCCAGAGGACAGCTTCCTGTTGACCAGTTCTGGTCCACCAAACTCTGGAGGACTTCCCAACCACCTAGCTGACCACAGCCATAAAATCTGACTCTTAGCTTTGTGGGTGAGCCTTCTTCCTTCTTTGGCTACACCCCTTCTCTTCTAGAAGTAGTAAGCTACTTCATACATTTGTTAGGCCTGTATTCCTTAGAGTTGTTTATTTTTTTATACTTTTTTCAGTAATTGAATTTTACCATTTTACTAGTAACCAGTTCTTTATATTAAGATTTCCCTGTTCAGACTATTCAAATGGCTGCTCTCTTGACTGGAAGGGTCCAGTCTAGAACCAATTGAATAACCATTACATCATTACCATTATTCTGACTCTTGACACACAGCAACTTATCTGGTTAGTACTTCTTTGCCAAATCTCATAATAAGGAAGAGCCCAGGCAGTTTGTCTTTATATACCCAGGACAGAGTGTACTTGTCCTTGTGCCTCTTAGCTATGCTAGCCTTGATCGCTTATCATAATATAGCTCAGGGGAATTTGGATGACCCTGACATTCTATGGATCATTGTGATGGTCAACCAGAGAACATTGTGCTAGGAACTGGATGGCAAAAACTGGAAATTATACACATAACTTCATAAGATGCAGACATACCAAAAAAATGGGAGATACAAATCATGGCAGTGCATTAATTTCTATAAAACATTGGGTCTAGGTCTAGAGTGTGATGGTGCACCCCATTTAAGATGAAGGTTAAATTGCTACACCTCACATTTTCTACAACTAAGAAGAGGCTTGTTGGCGTCTTTGGATTTTAAGTGCACTTTTCATTGCATTTGCAAATACTTCACTACTAGTGAGTCCCACTGTGATTTGTGACAATTGTCCTGGAAATGCTTCCAGACCCTCGTTCTTCCTGCCCTGTTCTTGCCCGACTCCTTTCTCTTCCAGACCCTAATTGCTAGCTTTGTGACCTTTCCACTCTTCAGGTGTTGAATCTACTCTCTGGGTTGCATCATAGGTTTCCCTAGAAGATTTTGGCTTGGCTGTGCCTTTGGCTTTCAGCACTTTCAATGCCTATAGTAAAAATTCTCCACTCCAGCTCCAGTGCCAGGCCTGTGTCCTGGCAACACCAGTAGACTCTCTGAAGTGCAACCCAATTCATGTAGCTAGCTACTTCTGGAGCTGAGTATGGGTTATCTGACTTCACTGAAGCCCTTGTTGGATAGGAGGGTGTCCCAGATAGGGTGCTTAGCTCCTTATATGAGTGGGAGTTTTACAGAGAGAAATCAGAGAATTAGTATGGGGCCCATGTTGAGGTTGGGACTGCAGCTAATACAGGACAACTATAACATGCAAAGGGGGAAATGAGGCTTTTGTGGAACACAGAAATTGCCTAGGGCTGATAGGAGAAACCCAAGACTCTGGGAATTTCCAGTTTCAGGAAGGCAACAGAATGTAGACTCTCCTACATGTAAGGATTTAAGCCAATTTCATCTAGAAGCTAAGGAGGAGGGTGAACTCAGATTATCTGACTTAAGCAAAGTAAAAGTAAAAATTTTATAAATGCAGGGGCACCTGGGTGGCTCAGTCAGTTAAGCATTTGCCCTTGGCTCAGGTCATGATATTGGGGTCCTGGAATTAAGCCCCAAATGAGGCTCCCTGCTCAGCAGGGAGTTTGCTTCTCCCTTTCCCTCTGCCTTCTTCCCCCTGTTATCTCTCTCCCCCACCTCCAAATAAATAAATAAAATCTTCTAAAAAATAAAAAGAAACTATAAGCATAGATCAAATCACAGTTAGGTCCAATCTTGAGCTTGTGTGATTAAAAGGCCCCTTCCTCCTTTATGTCTTTTGGTCCACACCTGCTGTCCAGTTATTTGGGAAGTTTCAGCCCCTGTACCCATAGGCTGCTCTAAGAAGGACTGGCTCCACACTCTGAGCTTTGAGAGAGGAGCCCTGCTGTGGTGTGATTCCTCTTTTCCTAATTGACTGTAGGTCATATGGCAACCAGTGTCATCAATGACAAAAGGATCTGTTACATGGAAGGAAACAGGGCTAAAGAGCAACTGCCAGAAAAATCCACATGGAGAAATCAGCATGGTCTAGAGAAGGTGAGAAGGTATGAGGGACACTGAGGCAGATTAAATTGTGCAGGGAGTATGTTGGGTAGTGGCAAGAGTCAAGAAAGGTTAAAAAGTGGGGCCGTCTTGAAACCGTCCCAAGACTAACACCCCACCCCCTTATGTTCTTTGCATCAGAGGTGATGGCAAAGGATCTTGGGACAGCACTGGTCAGCATGGCTGGAGTGAGAGGCAGGCCAATGCATTGGGGCTCATCTCTGCAGCTTGAAGATCTTAAGTTTTATTGTCCGAGCGACCTGAGGCAAATGACTTAAATTCTTTAAACCTTAGCTTCGTATTCTATAAAAGAGGGGTAATGATTTTATATATATATATATATATATATATATATATATATACACACACACACACACACATATATATATATACATACATATATATATACATGCACACACATAAAAGATTTTTATATATTTATATATAAATATGCATATTTATATATATATATATCTAAAATATTTAATTTATTTATTTGGCAGAAAGAGAGAGAGCACAAGTAGACAGAACAGTAGACAGAGGGAAACAGAGAAGTAGCCTCCCTTGCTGAGCAGGGATTCCCCACATGGGGCTTGATCCCAGGACCCTGAAATCATGACCTAAGCTGAAGGCAGATTCTTGACCGACTGAGCCACCCAGGTGCCCTATACTTACATTTCATAGGACTGTTGGTGAAGAATAAAATGATATCAAGCATATTAAAGATTTACCCAAGTACCTGACAAACAGCAAGTGCTCAGCAAATGTGAACTGTCCTTTTTATACTTCAAGGGAAAAGTGGGGCCAGAGATCCTGGAGGGGAAATGCCACCTGACCCAGGTCTCAGAACCTGTTCCATCCTTGTTCTCCTTCCTGGGGGGCAGTATACAGAAGTGAGAGCAGCATCAGAATGAGGCCCAGGAACCCAGGGCCCCACGCTGTTGTGCTGCTAATTTACCAGGTCCTTTATTCTTTTTTTTTTTTTTATATTTTTTATTTTTTATAAACATATATTTTATCCCCAGGGGTACAGGTCTGTGAAACACCAGGTTTACACACTTCACAGCACTCACCAAAGCACACAACCTCCCCAATGTCCATAATCCCACCCCCTTCTCGCAAACCCCCTCCCCCCAGAAACCCTCAGTTTGTTTTGCGAGATTAAGAGTCACTTATGGTTTGTCTCCCTCCCAATCCCATCTTCTTTCATTTATTCTTCTCGTACCCACTTAAGCCCCCATGTTGCATCACCACTTCCTCATATCAGGGAGATCAT
>NC_081557.1:75805742-75824667 GCF_022355385.1 Mustela nigripes | reverse complement strand
TGTGCGCGGTTGCTCCGCCGCTTGCCGGGAGCCGGCCCCTCCCCCCGGGGTCTATCTTTCCGTCGCTTTGGATTCACTTCTCCGCGGGTCCTACCTTTCAGAAAGTGGTTGTTTTTCTGTTTCCAGAATTGCTGTTCTTCTTCTCTTCGATCTGCCGATGGATTTTCAGGTGTTTGCAATCTTTAGATAAGCTATCTAGCTGATCTCCGGCTAGCTGAAGTAGTCTCAGCCTGCTACTTCTCCGCCATCTTGACTCCTCAGGTCCTTTATTCTTGCCTCTTGATTTATTCTCTCTGTATCTCACTTTCTTTGTTTACAAAATGGGTCATTGCTCTCTGATGTCATGTGAATATTTGGGGCCTGAAACAACATGGACACAAGAAATTCACAAGACTGAAGGGGTCACAGATGGTACAGACAGGAAGGAGGAACATTCCAGGGAAGCCTCAAAGGTGATGCTGATGGTAGATCCCCATTCCTGTGCTGAAGGTAGCATGAAATCTGTGTCTACAAGGGGAGCAGGAAGAGAGAAGGTGTTAAGATGGAGAGGGCAGGATGTCAAGGGGGTGTTTCAGATTGGAGCACCGGGATGGCAGGACTTTGGACCCCAGCCCTCTGTGCTCTGAGGCAATCCAGTGCGATCCCTTAACCCTCGTGTGTGGACCAATGGGAAATACCTCTTCAAAGTTGATAAGCTGTGCTTTGGACATAAACACATGAGACTGTTCTGTATTTCCACTGGGACACAATGATGAAAGGTTGATTGTTTTCATGTAGGGGAAGAGACCAAGGGCAGCTGTAACAAAATTCAGACAAAGGAGGAGAGCACAGTCCTGCCCCAGAAAAATCTCTAGACTAAGGAGGAAGAAGGTACATTTCACACTGTAAATAGTACATAGACAGCTAAGAATTAATATGATTGCTCAGGGGACTTCTAGGATGTCATGGGAACAAAGCACTGAACAGTGATGAGAAGCCTTGGGCCCACCACTTATCACTTGTACATCCTTGAGCCAGTCTCATAACCTCTCAGAGACTTAGCTGTTCGTGAAGCTTTTGGTTCTGCAGAGAGGTGGTTGGCAGGACTCCTAACATCGCTCTGACATGTTGTAAATGTGTCAGTTCTATGACATGTCCCTGGAGCACAGCAACAATTTACAACTTGATGCAGAGGAACTAAGCCTTCCTGTTTGCATACTGGGTTAAATATAGGGAAGAGCAAATGGAGTCTGGTTTTGGAAATTTGTCTTTTCTATAGTTCCCTCTCTTTCACAAGGACTCATAGCTCAAAAAATCATGGCTTAAATCGGAAGTATTTAAATTCTTCCCCGTACTATGACCTTGAGCAAATCCCATGATGATCAATGAGGTGCTAGGGGTTAAAGCTTTCTGTAACTTTGAAAGACCTATGGTAATAGTGGAGCTTCAATATTATAATCTCTAAAAGCCTGTTGTTTCTCCTCTGGGCATTACCACCACAAGGTGTTAGGCTTGAGCTGCCTGAGTCCATCTTATGGCATTGGAGTGGATCCACAAGCCTGTGCAGGAAAATGGAAAATGCTTCCAGGCTGTTTCCTAAAAGGAAGTTCTCCAGACATTCCTATGACCAGGCAGCTTTCTGGAAACACCACCCCCAAGGTACTGATGGCTCTTCTCTACAAAAAGCTTCTCTGGCCATGCAGGCTAGGTTTTTGAGGAAACCCCTGTCACCTACAGTCCTTTTTGGTCTCCTTTTTGCACTGCCTATCAATATGAGGTTAGAGTTTGTGGTGTCAGGGAACAATTTACATCTGAAGACATATGTGAAATTTTAGCCTAAGGAGCAACTTTTGGCTTAGTGTTGATTAACCCAGCTGGTGGGCCCCTCACATATTATTTCCCCAGTGTTTTTGTGAGGAAGCTGGCCCATTTCTTGGGCTCAATCATTGAATGACAGATTATTTGTCAAAGAACACATCTTTTCATGTACCCTTGTTGAGATTTCCTCAGTCTCCCAGGACCAATTCAAAGGTGAAAACTTTTTTTTTTTTTTTTAAAGATGTTATTTATTTATTTGACAGAGATCACAAGTAGGCAGAGAGGCAGGCAGAGAGAGAGGAGGAAGCAGACTTCCTGCTGAACAGGGAGCCCAGAACCCTGGGATCATGACCTGAGCCGAAGGCAGAGGCTTAACTGACTGAGCCACCAGGAACCCCAGGTGAAAACTTTTGTACACACACCACCCACCCCTTCCATATCGAACACATGGAAGCATGATGTTTTGCTTATAACTTGATCATGACATTTTCATTTTCTGGCCATATCCTGTTGCCATTTTTGTAAGAGGCTTATCTCCTTCCTAATATTCTGGTTTTCCCTGAGGCCAGGGATCCTTTTCATCTTTTTTGTACCCTCTGCTCTAAACTCTGCTCTGTGTCCATCAGTCATGATGATCAGCCATGCTCCCTGAGCTCAAGAGGCACTGTAGTTCTTAACATAGCTTTGGGCACATAAGAGTGTCTATTGAGTGGATTCTGAAGGGGTTGTCCTCATTATGGAGGTGAGAAAACAGAGGCCCATTGAGCTTAAGTGACCATTTTAATGTAGGTAAGCATTAGAGGCTAGACACAAATTCAGGTTTTCCAATTCTTTTTTTTTTTTTTTCCCCAAAGATTCTATTTATTTGTCAGAGAGAGAGAGAGCACAGGCAGACAGAATGGCAGGCAGAGGCAGAGGGACAAGCAGGCTCCCCGCCGAGCAGGGAGCCCGATGTGGGACTCGATCCCAGGACGCTGGGATCATGACCTGAGCTGAAGGCAGCTGCTTAACCAACTGAGCCACCCTGGTGTCCCAGGTTTTCCAATTCTAATGGCAACACTTTTTCTAGCAGAAGAGAATCTGGTAAGGGGTACAATCATTATAAGGCTATGATTATGTTTCTTAGCCTCCTTGGTCAGAAGAAAGCATGGTCTTTTCCACTGTGGCTCCTGGCCTGTCTTTCTATTCCAGCTCAAATATTGCTCATTCTTGAATACAAATCCCAAGGCTAAAACCAGAACTTCCTAACAAGTGGGCATGGTGTTTGGTTGTTCTGAGAACAGGTTCACACATAGGCTGAGATTTGGATTCCTCGTCCCTCCACATTGGGGCTTAGCACTGCCAGGGATCCCAGTATAGGGATCCTGCCTCCAGGCAGCCAATAATAGCCTCATCAATTGATCCTTGCTTGACTTAGTAATTCTACCATACGCCTTGTGTGGCTGCCATAAAATAAAACAGGACAAGGTAAGCATCACCCATACCCAATACATGCACGAGCACACACACACACACACACACACACACCCCTCCTCCTCTAAATAGCCCTTGGTTGCAGAACACCTCTCCTAGACAGGTCATAGACAGTTTTCCTGGTTGTCTCACCCTTATCCAGGCTGCGGTGTGCCCTCCCTAGCTCATTTTAAAGAAATGTTCCTCTTCCTTCCATTCCCCAGAGAGCATCCCATGTGGGATGCCTTCTTGCACCCAAGTCACCCAACCCCACAGAGGGTTAGATGAACCAGGCTTTGGAGTGAGACCGATCTGGGCTCAATTCTAGCTTCTCAGGTTCCAGCTGTATACCCTGGGCAACGATTTATTTAGTCCCTCTGTTCATCCACTTCCTCCTTTGTAAGATGAAGAAGGACTGGAATGGGGAAAAAAAATGTGTGACATTTGTTACCACCATCATCATTATTGTGATTACCCAGATTTCGCTATCATCTGAAAACCTCCATCTGGATGCATCAGTTTGACAAAATCAGATACCATGCAATAAGAATGCAAGAGCATTATGAAATATTCCTGCACAACAGCAAGCAAGAAGCTAATCAAACCTCTATATTTAAACTCCAGGTTATGCTTAAGTTAAACTTACCATTTGGCTAAATACAAAATGTGGGAAATTCTATAGGAACAAATGAACCAGTTTCAACAAATAAATGGCACGCAAAAAGGGGGATAGGAGAAGTGTGACAGATTTAAAGTCAACAACTCCAATGTGCGCATTTTATATAGATCCTAATTAAATATACCAAATGTAAGAAGGCTTTTTTAAAGAAAATCAAAAAATTTGAACATAAGCCAAGTATTATTTGATATTAAAGAATTGTTAGAAATTTTATTAGATGTGATTGTAGAATTGCAGTCATTAAATATTATAATCATAAAATATTTATAATCATAAATAAACTTGAGGTTTTTTCAGATAAAATTAGTATAATGCCTGGGATTTGCTTTAAAATCTGCAGTGGGAGAGGAGGGTGGGTAGGTGAAATAAGATGGGCACAAGTAGATACTTTGAAGCCATAAGATGGGTACAAAATGGTTAAGTGGACTGTTCTTTACTATTCTTTTACTTTCATGCATGTTGGAAAATTTCCATAATGAGATAGGTATAAAAGTAAACAAAGCTCTCACTGATCTGACTTTTCCATTGTCCTCCATTTGTGGCACAGCTGCATATACTTTGGTGGGGGTACTTTTCCAGACCCAGGAATCAGAGGGGACTGGCTCCCACACATTATCAACCCACCTATCCCACCATATCTGCCACCTGCCACTCAGGCCCCTGCACCAGCCCTTGACCTTTTCAGCCATATACTAGATATGCGTGATCTCTGGTCAATGACCTAACCCCTCTGAGCCTCAGAATCTCTTCTCAAAACTGGAAATGGTGACATGAATGTCCTAGCTTGAATATTCATGACACATTACTCTTTCCTCCTCTTCCAACCTCTAGTTTCTCCTGGTTTAGAGAAACCTCAGATGGCTAGGCAAGCCAAGCACTTGTAACCCTATAGACAGAACACTGACAGTATGAAGGAGGAAGACCTGGCCATCATTGGTGTATGGAATATAGCTTGTGGCCAAGCTGCCTCCTCTTTCCTGTGCAACTTTGTGAATCATAGCTTCAAGATTCTCAGCTAAAAATGTATCATTCACTGTCACGAAGAAGTTCCACATGAAATCAAGAGTTCTTAGCTATGCAAGTTTTATATATTGGCCTAGAAATGGGAAATCTGGGCCAACTTAATATCTTTGTTCAAGAATTTGTAGGTATTAATGCCAGGAATATTTTACTAGCTTTCTACAGCTCCGGTGAGGAATGAGCCAAAGGAGCCCAAAGGAGCTGCATTTGACCCCTGTGGATTCAGATTCCACCACAGGTGTGGGCTTGAGACACAGGTGTGAGCAAGAGGTGGAGCCTAGTGTCCGCCACTGTCTCAGCAGAGGGGACGAACATAGAGGATCAGTAGCCCAGACAGTGTCAGACTTTGGTATTTAAAGGAATTGGGAGAGTTTGGAAAGTGATGCAATCTGATTTTCATTTATAAAATGACCACAACTGAACTCATATCTTTAATTAGTTGTAATTAGTTCATCCCAAAATTAATAAAATTAATGAAACTTTTAGATCAAGTGGTATTCTGTAATGAACCTGCACCTGGGATATTTGTTAAGACCTCAGAGGTCGGCAGAGTAACAGAACAAGTCATGCTCATATGACCCAGGCACCTGGTGAGGTAGAGTCCCCTGACAGGAAGATGCAGGCCTCCCAGGACACACTGGAAGAATGAAGCGTGGTAGATCTGGATGTTGCTCAGTAACCTTATCCTCTTTCCCAGTCTCTGCCAGAGGTCATTTAGTTTATGTTGCCTAGCTGTTTAGCTGCTCATGGCATGTGGGCAAGGCCTGAAGGTGACCTGCTGGTACACCCTCTCCTGCCTACTGGCTCCCTCCCCATTACCAGACAGGTCCTGGTTAGATATGTCCCTGGCAAGCTGGCCTCAGCCTCATAAGAGGCTGCTCCACAACTCCTGGCATCAGGAAATCTTCTTGGGATCTCAGACAAGTCTCCTCCTGTGCCAAGAACCTTCTGTTCTTACCTCCAGGAGTTAAGCAATAGCTGGTTCTCCCCCTCCTGCAGGTCACCCATTATCCATCTGTCGCCACCCAGGGTTGGTTTCTGTAGCCCGTTTCCATTTCACTCCATGCCCTTCTCCCAGTCTTCCAAACCAGGAAGGCTTTTTCCTCCATCAGAACTGTCTAGAGCTACTGGTGGGGATGTATAAAAAGCCTGCATCCACTCCTTTTTTTTTTTTTTTGATTAACTTTCTTTGCTTTATAGTTAATATTTCAATAAATATTTTATGTTACATCTTGTTTTTTAATCTTCTATAATATTATAAGCATTTTCACATTATTTATGCCATACATTAGTATGTATGTATGTATTTTTAATTTAATTTTATTTTTTTCAGTGTTCCAAGATTCATTGTTTATGCAACACACCCAGTAATCCATGCAATATGTGCCCTCCTTAATACCCACCAGAAGGCTCACCTTATCCCCTACCCATCTCCCCTCCAACCCTCTTACACTGTTGGTGAGAATGCATGTTGGTGCAGCCACTTTGGAAAACAGTGTGGAGATTCCTTAAGAAATTAAGACTAGAGATACCCTATGACCCTGTAATTGCACTACTGGGTATTTACCCCAAAGATACAGATGCAGTGAAAGGAAGGGCCATCTGTACCCCAATGTTCATAGTAGCAATGGCCACAATCCCCAAACTGTGGAAAGATCCAAGATGTCCTTCAACAGACAAATGAATAAAGGCGATATGGTCCATATACATGGAATACTATGCCTCCGTCAGAAAGGATGCATACCCAATATGGGTATTCTCCATCAACATGGAGGGGACAGGGGAGATTATGCTGAATGAAATAAGTCAAACAGAGAGAGTCACCCACTCCTATTTTAACTTCATCAACAATTGGGTAAATCTCTTTGGCATCTTAAGAGGAAAAATTTTATTATAATTCTTAAAAAACTTTTAGAAATATCAGTGTGATCATTATAATGCATTATTCATCTAGTTAAATGTGCTTTAAAAAAATACCACGAAATCTATCTTCATTGTAAGGGCATCTGTTGTTTCTTCAAATGATTAGCTGTCACTGAATCATGAATTTTTTATTTTATTGTGTGTCTAAGGCTATTTGTTCTAATTGAGGGCATGCATGAAGCGAAGCAAACTTACCTCAACCTATAGAAACAGAGCTTTCAGCCTTGTTCTAACAATCCTAAATATCCTGGATCAAACCCCAAGAGTGGCAAGTTCCAAGCCTGTGAACAGGGATGTGAAAGTCCTGTGATTTCAATCCCAGCATTGCAGGAACACTGAAGCCTACCAGGACCACTGAGGCATCACAAACAGGAGTTCAGCCCTAGTCCTCCCCGCCTGCCCATTGTCATGCTGATTCACTAGAGAGGACTGTCTGAAGAAAGGGAGCCCTGGGAGTTCACTGTCTTGCTACTGCTGGCTCAGGTTGGTGCCGGGGAGATTCAGGGCCACTGTGACAACTGGGAAGCTGGGATTGCAAGAAACAAAAGCTGGCAATAAGGGAGGTCCTGAAACTAGGATTCCCTCCTGAGATGCTTTCCCTGAGAGATTCATCCTCAACCTGTTGGCTCATCTACCAGATTCCAGGGCACAGACAGGAGGAAGGGGCCATCTGAGACAGTGCAGGTGAGAGTTGGGCTTGAGGGGTCAGGGAAGGAGAATGCATGTTTACTGAGAGGCCTCTGTGTAATGAGTGTTATAGAGAATAAGGCAAAACTAAAGAGTGACAATGATAATGAGCTGATGTAAGACAGTTTTATGGTTTTCCCTCAGGCCACACGAAATCTACCAAGCATAAAAAATGGAAATAAAAACAGAAATAGAGTTGTCCCTTTCAAAGGACTGTTCTGAAGCCAACACCCCACATAGATGGTTTTGGCCTTGTATGGGATGGGTGTCATACTGCAAACTCATTCTTATCCCTTTCCCTAAGTGACCCCCACATTCCCTCCCCCTGCATAGGTCCTTCAGTGAGACATCTCATCCCCACTTCATTCCAACATCCAGAGACCTTGTCTTTCCCATCTTCCAGATTATTCCCAAGACCTTACTTGATAGCCCCACTCTGGCAGACTATCCTTCCTTCCCCAGGGCTTTTTCATTCTTTGAAGATGATCCAAGATATTCTATGACTAAAAGGCTTAGAAATCCAAACAATCTGTTGGATCATAGTCCAGTTATAAAAAGCTTATGTGATTTGGCAAAGGTGTTAGTATCAAGACTCATAATGCTGTTGAGCTCTGTGTGTGTGTGTGTGTGTGCATGACAGAGAGAGAGAGGGAGAACACCTTATGCTACAGGATCCCTACACTCAGTGATGTGATGTTCCTGGGGTAGGATTCCAGTTCTTGTTGCTCTTCTGCAAAATTAGAAGAAACCACATTAAGTTCTTTTGAGTATGATATGGAATAATATATGCACTGTTGACTCATGGGCTCCTGACATAAAACTCCCTTTTTATATTTGGTGATACTATTGTTGGGACACAATAATACAAGTATGATTCCACACCTTCTAATTCTTTCTCTGCTAGTGTAATTGATAAGACATACAGATCAAGGTGTTTATTATGTTCTAGACTACTTGGGGGGCATAAGGCAAACAAACACAGGCCTTTGATTTAGATGTGACATAGTCCAGAAATGCTGGGAAGTTAAGTTCCCATGAGGCTAAGGAACAATAGGGGGAAGAGAAGGGAGAATGGGTACATTGGCTTTTGGTTCTGGGATGTAGTAGTCCTGAGATGCAGTAGTGCATATGACCTCTGTCTTGATAACATAGGCCTAATATTTGCTTTCTCTCCTTCTCTCATTCCATCCTGCCTCTCAGGAGTACCACCCCAATGAAATGGTACCACATAAATTTCTTTGTTTTTAATTTGACTTTTCACTTTAAGATAATTATAGATTCATAGGTAATTGAAAGAAATAATGGAAGAAGATCCTTGTGTCCTTTACTCCTTTTCCCCTGATGATAACATCATGCAAAGCTATAATGCAATATCACAACCATGATATTGATTTGATATCACCAGGACACATCCCAAGAATACTTACATTGCCCTTGTGTAGGGACACTCCCTTCTGTCTTGTCCTTTTCCCTTTTCCCTTGGTAATTATTAATCTGCTTTCCATTTCTATAATTTTATCATTTCAAGAATGTCATATGAATGGAATTAAACAGTATGCAACTTATTGAGATTGGTGTTTCTTACTTGTCATAATTCCCTGGAGATTCACCCACATCAGTTACTTGCTGAGAGCCTTCCCATGGTATGGAAGTGCCACCATTCTGTGTTTAACCATTAATCTGTAGAAGGACATCTAAGTGGTTTCCAGTTTGGGCTATTATAAATAAAGTTGTATGGGCATTTGTGTGGATGTTTTGTGTGAAAATAGATTTTCATTTTTCTGGAATAAATGTCCGGAAATGCAATTTCTGGCTTGTATGATAGGGTACAGTATGGCTGTACCAGTTTATATTCCCACCATTTTATAACCTCAGTATATGGCTAATCCTGTTTCTCTGCAATCTCATTAACATTTGGCACTATCACAGTTTTCTTTTTTTAAATTTTAGGCAATCTATTAGGTGTTTAGTGATATCTTATTGTGGTTTTTCTGTGTATTTCTCAAATTACTAATTCAACATGTTGAATATCTTCTCTTGCAGTTATTTACTATCTGCATATTCTTCTCTATTCATCTCTTTTCCCATTTTCCTATTGCTTTGTTGTTATTTTTCATTTCTAGTGTTCTTTACATATTCTAGATATCACACCCTTATTGGTTATTTGGTTTGCACAAATATTTTCTCCCACTTATGAGATTATCTTTTTATTCCCTGATAGAGCCTTTTGCAGAGCAAAACCTTTTAATTTTGATGAAGTCCAATTTACCAATTTTTTTTCTTTTATGGATTATGCTTCTAATTTCAAGTTTGTCCCTAAACCCCCAAATCCTTGCCCATTTTTAAAAATATTCATAGATTTATATTTTGTATGTAAGTTTGAATTTGATTTTTATACAAAATATAAGACTTAAGTCAATGTTATTATTTATTTTTTTAAATCTTTTGGCCATAGATAGGCGTCTAATTGCTCTAGCACCATTTCTTAAAAGGGTTGTCCTTCTTTCATTGAATTCTTTTGCACTTTGGTAAAAATCAGGTGGACATATTTATGGGTCTATTTCCGAACTCTCCTTTTTATTTCATTAATTTGTGTGTCTATCCCTCTACCAACACCATATAATCTTGGTCACTTTAGTTGTATAATATGTCCTAGAATATACTAGAGTGATTTCTCCAACTTTCTTCTTTTTCAAAGTTGTTTTAGCTTTTCTCATACCTTTCCCCTTCCATGTAAATTTCAGAATAATCCTGTTTGTGTTTATAGAAGAAAAACCTTGCTAGATTCATGATGTTATGAGTACTGGTTGTTATACACAACTAATGATTCAATGAACACTACGTCAAAAACTAATGATGTACTATATGTTGGCTAATTGCATTTAAATTGAAAAAAGAATTGCTTTAAAGCTATATTCCAATTCAGGGAAGAATTGACACCTTTGCTATGTTGTCTTCTAACACTTAGAATTCTTGAACATGGTGTGTCTCCATTTATTTAGACCTTGTCCTATTTCTTCCATTAGGATTTTATAGTTCTCAGCATACAAGTCCTTTTATGTTTTGTTAGATTTACTCCTAAGTATTTCACATTGCTTTCAATCATTATAAATGGTATTGTAACTTTAATTTTGGTATGCATGTGTTCATTGTTAGCATTTAGAAATATGATTTTTTTAAGGTTAATATCCTATGTTGTGACCTTATGAACTTACTTATTAATTCTAGACATGTTTTGTGAATTCTTGGTGATTTTTTCCTTAGGCAATCATATCTGCAAATCGCAACAATTTTTTTTCTTTTAAAAAAATATTTATTTATTTATTTAAAAGAGAGAGAAAGATAGATAGAGAGCAAACATGAGTGGGAGGGGCAGGGCAGAGGGAAAGGGAGAAGCAGGTTTTCTGCTGAGCAGAGAGCCTGACATGGAGGTACATCTTGGGATGACCTGAGCTAAAGGCAGACACTTAACCAACTGAGCCAACCGGTCCCCACGATTATTCTTTTCTAATCTGCAGGCCTTTTATTTTCATTTGTTGTCTTATTGTGCAGACCAAAATTTGTAATGTATGTTGAATGAAAGTTGTTGAATGGGCATTCTTGTCTTATACCACATAATGGAAAGTACTTAATCTTTCATCATTGAGTATAATGCTAGTAGAGCTTTTTCAGGCATTCTTGACCAAGTTGAAGAAGTTGCCTCTATCCTTAGTTTTCTGAGAATTTTAAGAAGTTACTTTCTTTATAGTGTTTTTGTCCAATCATCACTTACTCCAACTTCCCAAAGATTTACTCTTATGTTTTCCTCTAATAGAATATTTTAGTTTTAATTTTATATTCAGTTGGTTTTGTCTTCCATTTTGAGTTAATTTGTGCACACGATGCAAGATAAGAGTCTAGTATCATTCTTTTATATGTGGATATCTAGTTGTATCAGCACCATTTGTTGAAAAAAATCTTATTTCTCAATTGAACTGTCTTGGATTCTTTTATTTATATATTATTTATTTATTTTCTTTTTTGTTGTTGAAAATCAATTAGCCATAAATCTATGCATTTATTACATTCATTACATAAATGTATAAGTCTATGTTAGACTTTCAATTTTATTTCATTGATCTATATGTCTATTTTAACATTGATACAACACAATCTTGATTACTATAGTTTTTAATGTTTTGAAATTAGGTGTGTGAGTCCTCTTCTTGGTTTTACTTTTTTAAGATTGTTTTGGCAACTCTAGGTCCCTTTACTTTCCATAAGGATTTTAGGATTAGCTTTTCTACTTCTGCAAAATAGACAGCTAGATTTTGATAACAATAGTGTTAAATCTGTAGATCAGTTTGGGGTGCATTGTCATTTTAACAATATTGCAACTTCCAGTCCATGACCACAGAATGTCTTCCCATATATTTAGATATTCTATAATTTCTTTCAATGATTTTTGTAGTTTTCAGGATGCAAGTCTTGTACTTTCTATCCTAAAATTTATTTCCTAAGATTATTCCTAAGTATTTTACTCATTATGATGTTTTGTATATTGAACTATTTTCTTAATTTCTTTTTCAGATTGCCCATTGCTAGCACAGAGAAATTCAACTCATTTTTGCATGTTGATTTTCACACTGATATTTTACTGAAATAATTAGTCGTAATAGCAGTTTAGAGGATTACTTAGCATTTTCTATAGTGGAAAATGCAGATATTCTTGTCCTATTCCTAATGGTAGAAAAATTTTGTCTTTCACCTTTAAGCATTTCAAAATGGGTTTTTGTTTTTTGTTTTTTTTAAAGCTTTTATTTAACCATAGAGAGATGGAGAGAGGCCACAAGTAGGCAGAGCAGCAAGCACAGGGAGAGGGAGAAGCAGGCTCCCCTACCGAGAAGGGACCCCAAAGTGGGGTGTGACCCCAGGACCCAGCGATCATGACCCCAGCCAAAGGCAGCCGTCCAACCAACTGAGCCACCCAGGCGCCCCTCAAAACGGGCTTTTTTTTTTTTTTCAAAGATGTTTGTTATTAAGTCAAGAAAGTTCTCTTCTATACCTAGTTCATTGATTGTTTTTATCATGAAAGAGCATTGGATTTTCTCAAGTGATTTTTCTGTCTTTTGAGATATTTATGTTTTGTTTTCGTTATTCCATAATCTATTGTTTTACATTTATATTTCTTGATATTTATATGTTGAGCTAGCCTTGAATTCTTCATAATAGATGATGTTGCTGGGATCCATGTTGCTGGATTCTGTTTGCTAGTATTTTTTTGAGAAATTTTGCACTTATATTCATAAAAGATACTGATATGTAGCTCTTTTCCTGTGGTTTCTTTGTCTAGTTTTTACATCAGGTTAATACCAGATCATATAATGAGCTGAATTATGTTCCCTCCCTTCTGTATTTTGGAAGAGTTTGTGAAGGATTGGTGTTATTCTGTAAATGTTTGGTAAAATTCACCAATAAGGTCATCTGACCTTGAGTTTAATTTGTGAAAGTTCTTTAATTTTTTTTAAATTGCTAACTCAACCGGTCTACTTATTACAGGTCTGTTTAGATTTTTTGTTTCTTCTTGAGTCAGATTTTGCAATTTATGTCTTTCTAGGAACTTGTTTATCTCCTTTAAGGTTATCTAATTTGTTAGCATAAAATTATTCATAATGTCATAATTTTTTTTATTTCTATAAAGTTGGTAGTAGTGGCTTCTCTTTCATTTCTACTTTTAATAATTTGATTTTTCTTTTCTTGGTCAGTCTAGCTAAAGATCTGTCAATTTTATTGGTTAAAGAAAACCCACTTCTGTTTTGACTTTTTTCTTTTAATTTTTAGTCCTTATTCCTTTTTCCTCAACATAATGATGATTATTTCCTTTCATTTGCTGGGTTTAGTTTGCTCTTCTTGTAGTTTCTTGAAGTGGAAAGTTAGGTTATTGATTTCAGATTTTTTTTTTTAATATAGATATTTGCAAGGTTTGTCTCATATGTTTTATATGTTTTGGTTTTGTTTCTATTTTACAATATTTTCTAATTTTTATGGGATATATTCTTTGACATATTGCCTGTTTAGAAATGTTTTGCTATTGCTTTGCATATTTATGAATTTCTTAAATTCCCTGGCTTTTTAAAAAAAAATTCTAATGTAATCCTTTTTATAAATAGAGAATATGCTTTGCATGATTTAAATCCTCTTAAATGTTTTGGCATTGTTTTATGACCTAACTTAATGGTCTACATGTTCCCTGTGTACTTGAGAAGAATATATAATCTGGTATGGTTGGATGGAGTGTTCTATAGATGTAAATCACATCTAGTTGGTTTATAGTTATATCTTTTTGTTGATCCTCTATCTTGTTGTTTAATCCCATATTGAAAGTAGGATATTGAAATGTCCAACTATTATTGTTGAATTATCTTTTTCTCTTTTCAATTCTGTCAGTTTTTGTTTCATGTATTTTGGAGATTTCTTTTCAGTATATGTGTGTTCATAATTGTTTTATATTCTTGATAAATTTGCATTTTTATCATTATAAAATGACATTTTGTTTGTAATAACAACTTTTGTGTTAAAGTGTAATTTGTCTTATATTAGCATAACTGTTCCAGTTCATTTTTCACTACTGTTTGTGTGGTATGTCTTTCTGTCTATTTACTTTCAATTTAATTTCATCTTTGAATCTTAAGTGTGTCTCCTAAAGTAGCATGTAGCTGGGTCCTGTTTTTTTAAATAAATTCTGATAATCTCTATTTTTAAGTTAGGGTTTTAAATCCACTTTTAGTATAATTACAACAAGTAAAGACTTACTGGGGCACCTGGGTGCCTCAGTCATTAAGCATCTGTCATGATCCAGGGTCCTGGGATTAAGCTCAGCATCAGGCTCCCAGCTCAGTGGTGAGTCTGCTTCACCCTCTCCCACTACCCCTGCTTGTGTTCCTTCTTTCACTGTGTCTCTCTGTATTCAATAAATAAATAAAATCTTTAAAAAAAGAAAGACTTACTCTTGCATTTTGCTATTTATGTCATGTCATTTTTCTCCTTTATTTCTGTTACTTTATTTTGCATTTAAAAATATCTTCTAATGTAACATTGTGATTCCCTTGTCATTAATTTCACTCTTTTTGAGTTAATTTCTTAGTGCTTGCCCTGGAGATTACAATTAACATTTTAACTCATAACCATGAAATCTGAATGAATACTGACTTAATTTAGTATAAAAAACCTTTGCTGCAGTGTGAGTGAGGTGTAAAACCCCTCCCACAGTTTACAACCCTTTATCCTCCCCATTTATAATGTAATTGTCTTAAGCATTTCTTCCATATACATTTAGAAATACATCACACTGTGTTATAATTTTTGCTTAAAGTTCCAAGCAGAATTTGAAAAACTCAGTAAGAATCCTAAAGGCTATGTTATTTACCCATATTTCTGCTGTTGCCATGTCTTTTTGTCATATGCTCCAAGACCTCCTTTTTATTATTTTATTTCTGTTTAGAGAATTTTCTTGTTTTGCTTTAAAGAATGTCTCTGACAATAAATTGATTTTTCCTCTTTTGACACTGTCTTGATATCTGTTTCATGACTGCAGGATATTTTTTCTCGATATATAATTCTGGATTGACAGTTCTTTTCTTTGGCATTTGAAAAATATTGTCAGTACTTTATTGCCTTCATGGTTTCTGTTAAGAAATACATTTCCATTCAAATTGTTTTTCCCATAGAAGTAAGACGTCTTTAGTTTTCATGAATTTGACTGTGGTGTGCCTGGATGTCTTTGGGATTAGTTTGGCTTCTTAAAACTGTTGGCTTATGTTTTTTCACAAAGTTGAGAAAATTTTAGTCATTATTTCTTTGAATATTTTTTCAATCCCAACAGTTTTCTCATCTTCTTCCAGGACTCTGATGACACATGTGTTAGATATTTTGTATAGTACCACTGTTCTCTGAATCTCTGTTCAGTTTTCCCCCTCAATCTATTTTTTCCTGTTGTTCAGATTGGGTAATTTCTATTGTTAAATTTCAAATTCACTGATTCTTTTCTTTGTCCCCTCCATTCTAAAATTCATTGAGTTTTTAAATGTTTTTTTTTTTTATTGTATTTTTCAGTTCTAAACTTTCTATTTGTTTTTTCTTATCTCCTATTTCTTTGCTGAGATTTTAAAAATTCCATTTGTATGGAACATTTGCATTATTTATTATTGAAATATTTTAACAATGACTGTTTTAAAATCTTTTTCAGGTAATTCTAACACCTCTGCTTTTTTGGTATCTGTCAACTATTTTTCCATTCAAGTTGACATTTTCTTGTTTCTTGGCATGACAGATGATTTTTAATTTGGACCTAGATTTTGAATATTATGGAATGTAACTCCATATCTTATTTAAATCTTTTGTTTCTACTGCCATGTGGCGGTAGATATTCAGCTTATCAGTTGATCTCGATTGACTAGGTAGGGAGATCTGCTTGTTACTGCTGGGTAGGAGTTGAGATTCTGGTTTCCAAGGTCTTCCACTGCCAGCAGCCTGGTTGAGAAACAGGAACACCCCGTTGCTTCTCCTCAGTTGTCTTCCTCTGACACCAGAGGAAGAAGTGCTTCTTTATCATAGGCAATAGTGAAAGTTTTGATTTCATGAGATCTCTCCTGATACCTCTCAGCAGAGAGGGGAAAGGAACATTTCATTACTGCCAGGAAAAGTGAAAGTCCATGTTCCCTATATGGTCTTCACTGACATATGCCCCAAAGGGATAAAATCTGTTTCCTACTCAGTCTTCTCTGCCACAGTCCTGGTGAGGTAGGTAGGTATGGTGAGATGCTTCAGTATAGCATTGTAAGGATGGAAATCAAGACTCACCACTCTGCCTTTCCTGACATTGAGTAACTTGAGACCACAGGTATTTTCTGTGGTGTTTGCCTGGATGAAAGTAATTATTGTCTACTTTTTCTGTCTTCTGTGCTGTCCTTTTCCTGATCATTTGACTAGAGAGAGTACATTTAGTTGGGGTCATTTTTGTTGTTGTTGTTTATTCTTTTTGGTGTTTCTGAGTTCCTGTCCTTGTCTCCAAATCTAGAATATGAGATAGAAAATTCAGAGAACCGAACATGGTGTTATTCCTCAAGATTTCATACTGGTCTGCCTTTTCTTTCCACCTTTTATTGTTTTCTTATATTTTTAAAAAATGTAATGTACAGTGTTTTTAGTCATACTTAATAGGAATAATAGGGAAAATAACTTCTACTCCACCTTCCCAGAGCCATACACCTCAGTACCACATAATCTGTTGCCACATAATCTTGAGTGCCCAAATTTGACAATGGCACTTATAATCAAATCCTCAGAATGAGATTTTAGGTACCACACTGTTGTTAATGAGTGGGGTAGTGAGTGATAGTATTGGCTATACATTGGCCTCAAAATTCTAAGGATTTTGTATTGGAATAAAGTGAAATTAGAAGTTGAGAATTTGGGATATGAATAGTGATAATTCTTGATTTATGTGTGTGCAGTGTAAATACAAAAATGTGGTATTGGCTGACATTTATTGTGGCATTTGAAATCTTGCAAAAGGAAGTAATAGGTATGTGGTATTTAAATGCATATATACAGATGAAACTATTTCTTTTCATTTATTTATCTCCTAGGCTGAATGAAAGGTATAGTTCTTTCCATGAAGGGCAATCACTTAATTGCCAAAGAAGTTGCAGGATCTGGCTAGTGTTGCAACAGTATGGAAATTGTAACAATTGTGGAAGTATTCTGAGAGGGTGTTTTAGAAGATCCTTGAAGTTTAGCTATGACAAAGGTGAATAGTGAATGTGGTAGAGATGTTGGAACTTCCTTGCTGTAGCACTGAGGAAGGGCTCAGAAGTCTCACAAATTTAAATAAGCTAGAATACATTTACCATGTAAATCTTGGGAATACATCTTCTGACCATGTTTCTTTGAATGGACAGGAGAAAATTATTCTTACTAAAGCAAGAAGAATTCAGTGGTTAGAGGGGCATTAGAGTATGGAGAAGATTAGTGAAAGAGGAACTATGAAGACTAGCATTTACAGAAAAGGACTATGCAAGAAAACTGTGTTCTCTAACATCAACAAGGACTGTGGAATTCTGGAATGGGATGGGAGAAGCCAGATCTTAAGTATTATAAGAAAGATGGACATAATTAGCATAATGTGCAGAAAAATGAAATGTTAATCAGTATGTTTTGACTTATAAGGATTCACAGCAATGACTAACAAACTATCGTATCTAGGGACAAAATACATAGACTGGGGCATAGGATACAGCTTGGTATTATATGATGATGATGCCAGACTGGGGCTTTCTGCATGGGCAGACATGGGAATGGTGGGGAGTCCTAGCAATGTGATCTCTCTTTGGGGTCTGTTTTACACAAACCACATGCCACCAGTGAAACAAAGATTCCTGAAGGTGGTGGATGTGGGCTGCACTCTTCCTTTGCTCCCCCTACCAGACGGGACTGCAGGTCTGAGGCCCTGGGCTTACTTTCTGGTGCTGCACAAACCAGAGTCTTAGAGGTTCTAAAGAAGACATTGCTTTCATGGTTTTCTTTCTTCCTTCTTTCCCTTCTTTCCTTCCTTTCATCCTTTCCTTCCTTTCTGCCTTCCCCCCACCTTTTTCTTGCCTCTTCTCCTCCCTCTTTTCTCTCATTTTACATCAAATATCTCTTGGCAAACTCCAGAATTTAACAAGGAGGATGTACTTCTCTCTCTGATCTTTGAGATAATTTGGTTCATTCAGTCTGCTGTTCAAAGTAACTAAGTTACTATATGTTTTATGGATCCTCACCATACTTGTTGAAAACAAATAAATTTCAGTTTGGCCGAACAAAGTGATTTATCCTTGGAAGCTAAGAAATACCCATGGTTAGAATTCTAGACAGGGCTGGAGCTCCTAGGTGGCCTGGTCACCTGTCCCTGATGACAAGAGCCAAGCATGGCTCCTCCCCTATGCTGTCTCCAGAATTCTTAGGCTTTTTGATCCCACAGATCTACTTGTGTGCACCCAACACTTTCTCTTTCCTGGCCCAGGAGATATCTATCTACTCTGTTGTAAATGTTTCTCAAAAAAGTTCAGTGGCTCACTACATTTGTATCTTTAGGGTAAATACCCAATAGTGCAATTGCTGGGTCATAGGGCAGTTCTATTTTCAACATTTTGAGGAACCTCCATGCTGTTTTCCAGAGTGGCTGCACCAGCTTGCATTCTCACCAACAGTGTAGGAGGGTTCCCCTAGCGAAATAAGTCAAGCAGAGAAAGACAACTATCATATGATCTCCCTGATATGAGGAAGTGGTGATGCAACATGGAGGCTTAAGTGGGTAGAAGAAGAATAAATGAAAGAAGATGGGATTGG
>NC_081557.1:75692834-75805342 GCF_022355385.1 Mustela nigripes | reverse complement strand
TTGAAAAAAAAAAAAAAAAGTTCAGTGGCACTGTAGTTTTGTAAATGTGCTGAGTCTCCTGGCAATTTTAAAATGCCTTGGTCATTTGATTCTAACCTATCCATGACCCATCCCTTTTATTGTCTCCCTCAAAGGTGTGATACATCAGACCTTGGAACCCAAGTACATATTCTCACAGTGTCATGACTTTGGATGCTGCTGACCTTCCTTTTGAGTCTGACTTTCTGTTTCCCAGTCAGTAACCCTGCCCTGGTTAGAAGTCAGAGGAGCAGGCAGGTGCTGAGGACATCTACCACATGCAGGGTTTTGAAGTGGTTCTTAGTGAAGGTGGCCCATCCCTAGCTGAGGAGGAGGAAACTGGTCAATCTCCTCTGGGATGAAAGAAATGTCCTGGTTTGAGAGATGGTTTCTGAACAAACACTAAGTGGTAACCTCAGGGTCTTCTTGTCCAGGAACTAAGAAGCACTGAAGATAATGCAGCTCAAGCTTCACAGAGAACTGCCTCTGAGAAATATAGAGGTAGGTTGAGAAAGAGGTGTAGGACAGAGAGGGAGGAAGGGGGAAAGAGAGAGAAAGAGAGTAGAAGGAGCAGAGGAGAGGGAGAGAGAAAGAGAGGGGAGGGAAATGAGGGAGAGAAAGAGGGGAAGAGGAAGGGAGAGAGAGGAGGAGGAAGGGGAAAGAAGGGAGGGGGAGAGAAGAAGGGAGAGAAAAACAGGGAGGGAGAGAGGAAGAGGGGAAAGAAGGGGACGGGAGAGGGATGGAAGAGAGGGAGAAGGAAGGAGCGATAACGAGGGAAGGGGAAGGGGAGAGAAATAATAGAAGGGGAAGAGGAAAAAAGGAGGAAAAGGAAGAAGGAGGAAGAAAGAGAGAGGGAGGGGGAAGGAGATACAGAGGGAGAGAAGGAGTGAGAGGAGAAGGGAGAAGGGAGAGAGAGGGAAGGAATGAATGGGCAGAGGAGTGGGAGGGAGGAAGGAAGAAAATTGAAGAGAAGCCTGTGGTATACAGGTGACCTCTAGCTTCTATAAGAATCTCATTAACAGGGGCGTTTGGGTGGCTCAGTGGGTTAAAGCCTCTGCCTTCGGCTCGGGTCATGATCCCAGGGTCCTGGGATCAAGCCCCACGTTGGGCTCTCTGCTCAGTGGGGAGCCTGCTTCCTCCTCTCTCTCTCTGCCTGCCTCTCTGCCTGCTTGTGATCTCTGTCTGTCAAATAAATTAAAAAAAAAAATCTCATTAACAGAGCCCTAGGAGCCTCTTCTGCACATTTCTATCAGGTGATAATCCTTCCCTGGCAAGAAGGAGAGGAAGCACATGATGTCTACTCAGGTTGTAGCTTAGATTAGTTAGTGCTGAGTCAGTTGAGTGCTGAGCCTTTTCCCAGACCACTTTCTGTCTTCAGGTGAAGCAGGCTGAGCATTACAGGAGAGGCCTGTAGGAGAGAAGAATTTGCTGGGACAAACTGACAAAATCAGCCAGTGGCTGAGCAGGAAGGACTAGCATCCTGTGGTAAGTGCCGCTGCTCCATCATGTCTATTCTGTAGAGGAAAGATGCTGCCTTATTGGTTCCTCAGCCTATTAGAGTTGGCATTAAGGTCAGTCCACATTCCTACTATGAGCTGGCATTAAGGTCAGTCCACATATCCTACTATGTGGAAGGCTCTAACCTGGACCTACAGGCCCCTCAGTGTTTTGTTCTCCACACTTGTGACACAGTTGAGGAGTTGGTGGGCGGGGGCATTTAGGAGCCCTGGAATGTTTGGGTGAAGCCTTTTGGGAGACTAGAAGGCATGCTAAAGCAGTAGCAAGTTGCAGGAATTGTTTTAGGGGGTGGGGTTTTGTTTGTGATGTTATAGCATCCCTTGTTGAAATAAACCCAATTTTAATGGATAAGTCTTACTCATGGATGGGGAAAGTTGTCATGGTAAAAGAGAAGTCATGAATGAAATAGTTAAAATCAAAGTCACTCAACTGTGCCATGAGTGTTGAATAAGAAACCAAGAGCAGCCCAACTTTTATGGTGGTGATGACATTTCTTCTTGGTTCTGACATTAGCTTTTATTTTCATTGCCCTTTTCTTGGATTCTTTTTCATGACTCAGTTAACCTGGGCTAAGGGAAACCCTGAGTGTTCTCAAGTGGCCAGTAAAGGAGGCAGCTAAACTACTCCTCTCTTGGTCTCTGAGAGCAAAAATCCTAAGACCAGGTGAAGAAGACTCTTCCAAGCAAAAACCCAAACAGCGTCCTGAATTATTGTGAAGGGTCAGGCTTCCCAAGGTGGCAGGCTCCCTCAGGGCAGAGCCCAGCTAGAAGAATAGCCATAGGAGCTGTGCCATGGGATCTGACAGGTGCAGTCACTGTCTTCTGTTCTGGTCACATTCCTTTCTTCTTACATCGTGCCTGTGTGCATGTGTACTATGTGTGTGTGCATATGCATGTGTGACTGTAATCACATGATTACATCCCCAGGCAGTAGCCTGTTCACCCAGGAGGATAGCCCTGTGAAATTTAGTGTGAGAGGATCCCTTCTCTCCTCCCCAAACCTGTCATACCCACTCTCTTATCTAAAAACTGGTGTTTGAGGGAAGCCTTTGAAATAAATCTAATCATTAAAAGTCAGACTCAGAAAAAGAGATAAGAGATTCTTCTTTTTCCTGGATATGTCAGTTGAAGATTCCTGGGAATTCATGGACCATGAGAGGTTCTGAAATCCAGGTGAGAGGGTGGATGAACTGAGAGCAATGACGTTCTCACATTAAAATCAACGAGGGAAATAATCATACACACAACACCTCTAACGTGTTTTCTCTTATTTTCCTGTGAATAACTCAAAATTCACAACCTGGCTTTGTGAACTAAGAACACCCTCAGGCCTGTGACCAGTCAGTGCTGGTACACGTATGTTCATGTGTGTATTTATGTGCACCAACTACATCCACGGCCAACTTTCCAGAAAAAAATACAATTCTTTAAACTCTCTAAAACATGATAAACTTGTCTAGTCTGCCACATAGTAATTAATGAGCACTCTAATCTCACCAACCTTATGCTTGGTGTTTGGGGCAATAATCTGACAGACACCCAGTATTTGCCCTCAAGGGGGTTTTATTCCAGTCAGGGAAAAAGACAAGAAGAAGTAAAAACAAACATATAGTTAATTACAAGTTGTAGCATCCACCTCAAAGGAAACAGCAAAGTGCTGTGAGAGAATCATAGGAAGATCTAATTTATGTATGACAGGTAGGTGGCAGAAAAATGGCTTAAGTATGCATTTTATTTATTTATTTATTTAATATTTTATTTATTAATTTGGGAAAGAGTGAGCACGAGTGAGAGAACAGAAGCATGAGTGAAAGAGAGTCAGAAAAAGAGGGAGAAGGAGAAGGGAACCTGACATGGGGCTCAATCCCAGGACCTTGGGATCATGACCTGAGCCAAAGGCAGATGTTCAACTGACTGAGCCACCCACACACTCCTCATTCATTTATTTAATCAAAATTTAGAAAATATCTACCAAGTGCCTACTACTCTTGGCATTGAGTAACACACGGTGAACAAAACCGTGAGCTCCAGGTCCTCAATGAACTTACATTCCAGTAAGAAGTGATAGACAAGAGCCAAAATACAGAAATAAATACTAATGCGTGTAACAAGTGATGAGTACTGTGGAGGGAATTTGAACAGGCACTGGGAATGGCAGTAGTGGGCAAGGCCTGCACATTTACACAGGGTCACTGGGTTGGGCTTCACAGCAAAGGTACCATGTAAGGTAAGATTGGAGTAAGTATGGTATCAAGCCCCATGGATAGCCTGGGAAAGGTGCACTGTGAAGATCCTGGTTATTACCCTGAGTGAGACAGGGAGCTCCTGGAGGTGCGGGGCAAGATAGTGACTGGATCTGATTTGTATTTTCACAGGTCCTCTGGCTACTATGTGCAGCAATGAGACTACTGAGGCCGAGACTGGTAGAGGTTGGTGGGAGCATTTTAAAGGGAAGGAACACAGATGATGTACTTTTTCTCTCCCAGATACTTCAAGCCCCCAGTCCTGGGCTTCAGGCCTGGAGAGGAGAGACTAGGGGATGAGGATAAACAGCCAAGGACCATGGAGTCCCAAGTTGTGCTTGTTGGGGACAAGCTTAGAGTCTTGAGTCTGTGCCCTGTGATGGCCTGAGTAGGGTGGAGGAAGACCACTGACTTTAGAGGTAAAACATCTAGGTTGATGTCCCAGCTCAGTCCTGGATTTCTCATTCATGGTTAAATGAATAGTACTAGTACCAGTTTCATTCAACAGGTTTGTTGCACAAAAGAGAAAAATGCCAAAGTGCTTCAGATATTTTAAGAGCAGCACAAATCTAAATATAAAAGTAAATCTAAATTCCCATTCTCATCTTAGTCTCTCAAACTTCCAGATTTGAGAAGACTGGAAACTTTCTCCTTAGGAAATTCAAATGAAAAAAAAAAATTTTTTCCCCCTTATTGTGATTAAAATATTTTTCTTGGAATTATTTTATCTTATTAAGATTTTATTTATTTATTTGACAGAGAGAAAGAGATCACAAGTAGGCAGAGAGGCAGGCAGAGTGGGAGTTGGAAGCAGGCTCTCTGCTGAGCAGAGAGCCTGATGTAGGGCTCGATACCAGGACCCTGGGATCATGACCTGAGCTGAAGGCAGAGGCTTAACCCACTGAGCCACCCAGGTACCCCTCTTGGAATTATTTTAGATTTACAAGAAGTTTCAAGGATAATATAGAGAATTTTCACATTGCCTTTACCCAATTTCCCCTAATGTTAATATTTTACATAATTAAAGTACATTTGTCAAAACAAAGAGTTTACCTCTGGCATTCTACTATGAACTACACTCTATATTTTATTGAACTTCATAATGTCATAACTTCACTAATGTCTCTTTCTGGTTCCAAGGACAGCACATTGCATTTAGAACCTGTTCTGTGACAGTAGCTTGTGTGGGTCTTTGGAGAGAGGGTGAATGATGAGGCTGTTAAGTATGGTGAAGATGATTGCAAGGGGTCTATGTAGAAGCAGATGATCAGCTCTTGTTTTTAGAGGCCGTGGAGGATAGAACTGAAGGGGGTAAAACAAGTTTTAATTTCAACAAAATTTATTTAAGGTAGATAATAAAAAAAAAAATGCATCTTAAAGAAAGGCTGACCAAGGTCCTGGGAGGAGATTACCAAGGTAGCTTGTGAAGCTTCCTCCACTGGAAAACATCCATATGAAGTAAAAAGTAGTATCTCTAGAGACAGAGAGAAGGAAAAATCTGGACCATGGATTCCAAGAGCAATGGAAGCAAGGAAACAGGATAAGGAGAATAATTTAGCAGTCTACAAACTTATTTCAGTTTACCTTAGCTAAGGAAGGACTGCACACTACCTACTCAAAAGACAAATTATTTGGGTTTATATGGGTGAGAAAATGTAGGTTGAAACTGGATTCTGCACAAACAGATCTCTAACCTATGCTTCTTTTGGGTTAGAAAAAGCCAGTCTGGAGTCAGTCTGATCCCATGGGGCTCATTCTGACGGGCCTGTCCAAGTACAACGGGGGCAGTGAACCCTTTACCAGTATTAAAAATTGGTATTTTAATATCAGTATTCCAATATTGGAAGCTGACTTTCAGGATTGGAGCTTATGACTGACTTTTCCAAAGTGTTTTTATGGTAACCGTAGCTGTCTGGCAGATTTATGAAGGGTTTATAAATCAGGGAGTCCCCTCATAATTGCTATATCTCTGTATTTTGGAACACTGTCCAAACACCTGGATTCCTGAGGTGATTTTCTCATTGAAATGGGATGGGTCTTGCACTCATCGTGTTGGGGGGCAGGGAACTGCAAGTCACACCACTCACAGGATGAAGGGGGAAATAGGGGCAAAATGAAGTTTGTTCCAGAAGGCAGGGTGCTCGCAGGAACAACAGCCAGCTAGCTAGCTCTGATGTCGAGGACAGAGGCTGGTAGAATGTACTCAGACTGGTAGATTCTGGTTCACATAACGAGGAGAAGGCTGTCGAATTTGTGGAATATGTATATGTGTGTGTATATATATATGTATATGTATATGTGTGTATAATTTTTTTTCCCCAGAGAGGCAGAGTTTGCTGATGATCAAATACTTCATTTGAGCAATTCCAGTAAAGAGTGGAAGACGAAGTGAAGGAGATATTAGAGATGACATTCATGAATTGAATGCAGAAAAGTTACCCAGATCTATCTCTAAGATATCTGAAACCCTGTGATTCTATGACTGTATGATGTTTATGTGAAATGACATAAGGTCAAGTAGGGATTCACACTTTGGGTGTCTTCGGTTCAGCTCTGCTCCCAGTAATGTGGAGTATGAACTAGGAAAAATTTGTACTCTTAAACAACCCCCTGTGCCACCCAGTCCATCCCTTTGAAGAAGTATAACTCATTTGCTCACATTCTTCAAGCAATTAATTGTCTCCATGATCTCATTCAGCGGTTTTCATTCTTTGCTATTCAGTAAAATAATTTATGATCATTTTTGTTAACTGCAAATACTTGTTTCTCAGGGCTAAAGCTGCTGAATCAGCATCTCTCAGGTGGAGGACAAGGATCTAATTTTATAAATCTTGACAGAAGACCTTAACATCAGATTGGGAACTACTTGTGTCCTCTAAATCCCTCCTGCTGCAGTGCCATACCAGAGACTCCCTCACGGCCACCACACAGTATCTCTGCAGATGGTCTTATGTCTCTGTCCCCACTGTCCTCTCACCTCAAACGCTATGGAGCTAATACCTGTAGACATCCTGGCACCCAAAGGGAATTTAGTCAAAGGATAGGTGACTGTGTGTGCCAGAGACACAGTTGCTGGAGGATAGCAGGCTGGATAACAGACAAGAAACCTGTAGGTTTTATTTAGCACTGTGTTGTGTCTCTTTGCTTTATTTCACTTAAATCTGGGGAAAAATGCATATACCATTTCAAAGCAGGGTTGAATTGAACTTGAATTTGCAAATTTTACCTGATACCATGTTATTTTTAAAATTGATGGAAAAGGGGTGGCCTCTCTTTTGAGAAGACTCAGATATGAAATGGAGTTTGGGGGTGCCTGGGTGGCTCAGTGGGTTAAGCCTCTGCCTTTGACTCAGGTCATGATCTCAGGGTCCTGGGATTGAGCCCTGCATCATCTGCTTCTCTGCTCAGCAGGGAGCCTGCTTCCTCCTGACTCTCTGCCTGCCTCTTTGCCTACTTGCGATCTCTCTGTCAAATAAATAAATAAAATCTTTTTAAAAAATGGAATTTGGGGGATGGGAGGAGGCAAATGTTTTATTTTTGGCTGAAAATCTTATGGAGCAGAAAGCCAGCTTTGCTCATGTAAATGAAGTGGAGAGTGCTGCAACACTTAATTGGAAAAGCCGAGAAAACAGCCTGATACATCAATTCTGGCAAGTTGGAAACCCATAGTTAAAGGCCTCATTGGGACACCAGAAAAAATTGTTTATGGACTGTCTGGGTGTCGACTTATTCAAATATGTGTTCTACATATGCTCACAGAGGCTTTTAACTCTAAGGAGGAACTGCATGTGATTTTTCACTTTTCTTTAATAAGAAAACTAAATTCTGATTTTAACAGTTCATAAGATGAGTAATTATCTTATTGAATGTAGAACTTAGCATTCCTTTTCATTTTGTGATACTTCATTTTCTTGAAAGTTTTATCTAGGGAAGATGTAATTCCATTTTATTAATATTCATTGTAGAAAGGGTGTACTTCACACCTTGATACTCTGTTTTTCACACCCTAAAAGCTAGCATTAGAGACCAGATCCAGAAATTTGCTCCCTATTCACCTGTGAGGGAATTCAGGGCCCAGGTGCCCCTTTTCCAACCCCAGTCCTTGAGGGGATCTCTGAGCTCCAGTGTCACTGTAGATCTTTGTGGGTTTCCATTGCCCAGCCCCAGAGGATGCTGTTCCCTGCACCATGAGGATATTACATTCTCTAGGTGCACACATTGGGTGTGCACTGAATGACACACACAAATTACTCAGTGGTGACCCTTTCGGGGTCAAGCCAGGAAGGACCCTTAGGCTGTCTCAGGGAAGTATATTTTGAGAAGATGATAGTGGCGAGGTAACCTAAATCCTGGAGAGCAAGGGCATTTATAGAAAAAAGGATGTCTGGGAGCAGAAATCCTGATGAAAGCTCCCAGAGCAAGTTTCAACCGAGGAGAAGAAAAGCAGCAATCTCTCTTCCTCTGCAGGCCTGTGACCCCACCCAGAGAGGAAGGAACAGGGGATTCCTGACCAGGGGGTTTGTCCAATTCTGGAGCAGCCTTTTAGCTGTTTTTCCAGGAACAGTGGGGAGCAGGGACAGGTCAGCAGCTTGCATTGAGAAATAGGGTCAGGTCCTCCTCTCAGAGATTGGGAAACTAAGGTCCAGAGAGGCTGGGTTTGCTCTGGTCACAGACAGGCCCTGGAACCCAGGCTGCTGATCCTTCCTACAAAAATGTCCCCCATATCAGGGACAGCTCATGGGCGATGGCCTGCCTCCCTCTAGGACAAGCACCTCACTCTTCCCCTTGCCCAGTCTGGAGTCTAAGTGATGGTGGGAGAAGTCCTGGGAGCCCTTTGTCTCCCTCCCTGATATGTGTGCTCCCCTCCCCTCCCTGAACCTGCCTAGCTTCAGAAATTCTGGGACTGAAGCTGGAAGGCCGCATGAAATGAAAAGATGGGGTCTGGTATTTCCTACACATGACCATTTTTATTATGGAGACATAACAGCACTGGACTGGGAATCAGAATTCCTAGTCTGAATGACAGATCTGCCACTTACCAACCTCTCTGGGCTCTGTGTGCTCATCTGAGAAATGGGTATACTGATAATAACTACTGCATTACTCGTTGGTTTATTTAGTTACTCAGCCCACTTATTAGCACTTTCTATGTTCCAGATGCCAAGGATCTGACTGTAAATGAGAGAGAAAGAGACTCTTATCTCATGCTTCACGCACTCTGCTCATGCTGTTGCCCATTTACTCACACACACACACACACACACACACACACACCTCACATGCTCACTTATTCATTCATTCACTCATATGATCTCACTAACACCCTGACATTTATTCATTCATTCGTTCATTCACTCACACTCACACACCTCTCATGCATCTTCACCAATGCTTTCTCACTCACTCGCTCCTCCTGCCCTGTGTTCAGAGCCAGAGGGCTACATTGGCAAAAACCCTCGTTCTTGGGTTTTCTCCTACCCTCCCAACTTGCATGACATGCAGGAAGACCTCAGGGATACTTGCAGACTGCAGCAACTGAGGTGAATGCAGAGCCCAGAGTGTTCCCTTAATTCCCATAGGTAAGCTACATAATGATCCATTTAAGGCTGGTGAGGACATGGGAAAGCTCAGTGGAGGGGCTGACATTTGAGTCATTGGATTATGATTTTTCTGGGATTTGTTTCAACTTTGAGACATAGACTCATTCAACCAGGTGCACAGGTCTCCAAAGAGTGATGTTGTTGAAAGGAAGAAAGCCTTCTGTTTCTTATTTTTTGACTGATTGGTCCTCTGGTGGAAAAGTGTTGAGAAAAGAACCCTGCAGTAAGTGAAGAGGGGTATCAGTGGCAGAGGTAGCAGGGTGCTTACTGGAAGCAGAGAGATGGTCCTCCTACTCCTTTAAGCATCCTGCTGAGTAGGCACATTAAGGGCAGGAGAGAGGCCTCTGCCTGAGGTGAAGAGGGGAGTGCCTTAGTTCAGCCTGGCCAGGGCTAGGCTTCTGGGAAGCGGAGATCTCTTAGAAGACCATGGGAGAAGACACAGGTGTCTGGGCTACAGTGAGGATCACAGGCCAGTATTTGCTACTCAGAGCTGAGTGGGGCAAGGCCGAAGGCATCTCTGCTTCATGCATGTGGGGGCTGTCTGGGCAGCTTCAATATTCCCATGACTTTGAAGAAGAATACCTCTCCCCTCAGTCCAAGAGTGGCCATGTGTGCCCCTTGACAAGGGGCTACTCTGTTAGCCAGGTGGAAAGGAGCTGGGGAGCCTGGAAGAGGATGACTTGATACCACCTGCGCTCTGGAATGCAAGTTAGTCTGCTGAAGAAAGAAGGCATCAAGGTAAGAAAAGAGAGGCTGATATTTGGATGAGTGAGTTGCCTCCATATCTGTACTATCCAGAAACCATGGATGGTAGCTTCATAGTGCCAAACCCCAATTGTGTTCAATATTGTTGGGGTCAATGCCCCTGTGTAAGACAGTGGTAAGCTGTCCTCTCCACTGTGACTCTTACGGGGAATTCCCCTTTTAGGACTGTAGAAAACCCAGAAGAAAGGTCACCTTCCCATTATTATAACCACCTCTGCCTCTATCTCCTCCCCCTGAAGCTCAGGGAAAGGCCACAATAAGGGACAAAAAAACATTGTTGATTGCCTACTATCCAGTAGGAGCACAAACCAGTCACCTTCTCTACCCTTCACCAGATCTGTACTACCCATATTAAAGGGAAAAAGTGAGGTCTGGTTCATTGCCCAAGATCAAAGAGGCAGTAAGTAACAGCACTGGAGTCCAATCAGTCTAGGCGTTCTGCTCTTTGCACTTTCATGTGACCTAAGAAGACCAGGGTGATGGACTGAATTGTGTTCCCCCAAATTCATATGTTGAATCCCCAAGCCCCATGTGGCCATCTGGATATAGGTCTATGAGGAAATGAATTAAGTTAAATGAAGTCTTATGCAATGAGCTCTAATCTGATAGGACTGTGTCCTTATAAGAAGAGGAAGACACCCTGTTTCTCTCTCTTTCTCTTCCATATGAGGACACAGCTAGAAGGCACCATCTGCAAGTTAGGAAGAAAGTTCTTACAATAAACCAAACCTGCTGACAGCTTGACTTTGGATTTCCAGCCTCTAGAACTGTAAGAAAACAAATTCTTATTTATTTATTTTTATTTTTTTATTTTTTAAAAAATTATTTTCAGTGTTCCAAGATTCATTGTGTATGCACCACACCCAGTGTTCCATGCAATATGTGTGCTCCTTAATACCACTACCAGGCCCACCCAACCCTCCAACCCTCTCCCCTCCAAAAACCTCAGTTTGTTTCTCAGAGTCCACAGTCCTTCATGGTTTGTCTCCCCCTCAAATTTGCTCCAATTCACTTCTCCTCTCCATCTCCCAATGTCCTCCATGTTATTCCTTATACTCCACAAGTAAGTGAAACCGTGTATAACTGACTCTCTCTGCTTGACTGATTTCACTCAGCATAATCTCTTCCAGTCCGATCCATGTTGATATAAAAGTTGGGTATTCGTCCTTTCTGATGGAGGCATAACGCTCCATTGTATATAGGGACCATGTCTTCTTTATCCATTCATCTGTTGAAGGACATCTTGGCTATTTCCACAGTTTGGTGACTGTGGCCATTGCTGCTATGAACATTAAGGTGCAGTGGCCCTTCTTTTCACTACATCTGTATCTTTGGGATAAAAATCCAGTAGTGCAATTGCAGGGTCATAGGGTAGCTCTATTTTAAATTCCATAAGGAATCTCCACACTGTTTTCCAAAGTGGCTGCCCCAACTTGCATTCCCAACAACAGTGTAAGAAGGTTCCCCTTTCTCCACATCCTCTCCAGCACACGTTGTTTACTGTCTTGTTAATTTTGGCCATTCTAACTGGTGTAAGGTGGTATCTCAATGTGGTTTTGATTTGAATCTCCCTGATGGCCAATGATGAGGAACATTTTTTCATGTGTCTATTGGACATTTTTATGTCTTCTTTGGAGAAGTGTCTGTTCATGTCTTCTGCCCATTTTTTGATATGGTTATCTGTTTTGTGTGTGCTGAGTTTGAGTTCTTTATAGATCTTGGTTATCAGCCCTTTGTCTGTGGTGTCATTTGCAAATATCTTCTCCCATTCCATGGATTGCCTCTTTGCTTTGTTAACTGTTTCTTTTGCTGTGCAGAAGCTTTTGATCTTGATGAAGTCCCTCAAGTTCATTTTTGCTTTTGTTTCCTTTGCCTTTGGTGACATGCCTTGAAGGAAATTGCTGTGGACAATGTCGAAGAGGTTACTGCCTACGTTCTCCTCTATGATTTTGATAGATTCCTGCCTCATGTTGAGGCCTTTTATCCATTTTGAGTTTGTCTTTGTGTATCGTGTGAGAGAATGGTCTAGTTTCATTCTTCTATACAAAACTGTCCAATTTTCCCAGGACCATTTATGGAAGAGACTGTCTTTTTTTCACTGTATATTTTTTCTTGCTTTGTCAAATATTATTTGACCATAGAGTTGAGGGTCCATATCTGGGTGTCTCTACTCTGTTCCACTGGTCTATGTGTCTGTTTTTGTGCCAGTACCCTGCTGTCTTGGTGATCACAGTTTTATAGTAAAGCTTGAAATCAGGCAATGTGTTGCCCCCAGTCCTGTTTTTAAAGATTAATTAATTTTTTGACAGTGGGAGGTAGAGAGAGAGTGTACAATCAGGGGGAGCAGCAGGTAGAGGGAGTGGGAGAAGCAGGCTCGCTGATGAGCAGGGAGCCTGATGTGGGGCTCAACCCCAGGATCCTGGGATCATGACCTGATCAGAAGGCAGATGATTAACCAACTTAGCCACCCAGGTGCCCCAGAAAGCAAATACTGCTTCCCAGCCTGTGATATATTTTTTAAATTTAATTTAATTTTTTCAGTGTTCCAAGATCCATTATTTATTCATCACGCCCAGTGCTCCTTGCAATACATGTGCTCCTTAATACCCACCACCAGGTTCACCTAACCCCCCACCCGTCTCCCCTCTAACACCCTCTGTTTCTCAGAGTCCATGGTCTCTCATGGTTTGTCTCCCCCTCAAATTTTCCCCAATTCACTTTTCCTTTCCTTCTCCTAATGTCTTCTGTGTTATATCTTATGCTCCACAAATAAGTGAAACCATATGATAATCTACTCTCTCTGCTTGACTTATTTCACTCAGCATAATCTCTTCCAGTCTCATCCATGTTGATACAAAAGTTGAGTATTCATCCTTTCTGATGGAGGTGTAATATTCCATTATATATAAGGACCATATCGTCCTTATTCATTCTTCTGTTGAAGGGTATCTTGACTCTTTCCACAGTTTGGTAATTGTGGCCATTGCTGCTATGAACATTGGGATACAGATGTCCCTTCTTTTCACTGCATGTGTATCTTTAGGCTAAATACCCAGTAGTGCAATTTCAGAGTAATAGGGTAGCTCTATTTTAAATTTTTTAAGGAACCTCCATACTGTTTTCCAAAGTGGTTTCACCAATTTGCATTCCGACCAACAGTGTAAGAGGGTTCCCCTTTCTCCACATCCTCTCCAACACTTGTTGTTTACTGTCCTTTTAATTTTCCAGCCCGTGATATTTTGTATGGCAACATCAGCCAACATAGACAAGAAGGAATTAGTGAGAAAAGGGAGAGTTGCTTCTGGTGTCATTGTGTCTCTGTGTGCCAGTGTGAAGGTGTGCAGCTGTCGTTGTCCTTGTAGGTCCTCCCCCCCCTTTGTGACTTGGTATCTTTGCAGTCTAGTCTCTGTAGGACCTCTTGGTGATATTTTGTGACTAAGTATATAGCTGGGTAGGGGTGCTCTGTCAAGATGAGAGTTCCTCTCTGTGACAAAGGTTCAAAGGCTCAGTGGTGTCCACCAGGGCTTTGTGGGCCTTTGACTTGTGGTGATCATGGAAACCTTTAAGTATGGGAGGCTGATGGCCTTGGACTGAACTCCCTATCCAAGTGAATCCACCTCTTCCAGTGTGATCCCAGCTAGTAAGAGGATTCCAAGCCCAGAGAGTCTGCCTCCTGCACTACAGTCCTTGCCATATAGGGATAAAAGTCCAGTCAAGACTCGGGAAGGAGGGGGTCTTAAGCACAGTAGGGAAAGACATTGAGGCCTCATTCCTGCTTTCCTGACTTGCCACCCCTGTGGGAGCAGCTTCTCTCATAGCTTCAAGAAAGTACTGTTGACATGCCCTCCATACACCTCTCACCACGTGGAGTTATCCTCAGGATGTTGAGATATTTCAGGGAAGGCCACCAGATTGTTTTTTTCTGCTCAGATACTCCTGTGATGCTCTACACTGTTTTCCAGAGCATTTGGGTGAAGTGCTCATCCATTGGAGCCTGTAGCCCCTAGAAAAAAAACCACAATCCTGTGTGAGTGAGATGAAGTTGTGTGTCATTTCAGTTCCCAGGCCCTAGTGCCTATGTCAGGACCCAAGTCCACTGGCAAAACAAAACTTTTGATGGCGCAACCCTGAAGATCCCATAATCCAGGCTGCAGTGACCTCTGAGGGGCTCTCAGGACAGGATCTTTTTTAGAAAGAAATGTAATATAATGATAGCCAGAAAAATAATCCTTGCATCTCAGAGATTCCTCCCAGTTCCAAAGCCTGCTTCTATTTGCTTTCTTAGAGAGTGACCCCAGGAGTCTGGCACAGAGATGGCTTTAATCTCCCAGGTTAGAAATGCATTCCTTTCCCTGTAACCTGAGAACAGGGTTCTCTGTGGATCTCCTCAAACTCAATTCAGACAGCCTTTCATATCCATTTTTCTATATCTCATTCAGTTTGGTTTCATTTCTGAGTCCCCCATGTCCATATTAGCATCCTCTATGTTTCTTGAGAGGATGATAATAATAATAATCATAACATAACCATTTTTGAGCACCCAATTTATGACAGACACTATCTGAAATGCTTTACATATATTACCTCATTTTGCACCATAATGATTCTTTAAATAGGAGCCATTAACTTCATTTTATAATGGAGGAATCCAAGATATAGTGACCTTGGGCGACTAACCTTGGATTAGGCAGCTGAGAAGTGTCTGTGTGAATTCAGGACAGATGGAACCTAAGTCCCACCATGCTTTAATGTTTTTTCCTGCTGTTCTATTTCTATTCCCACCCTCTCCCAGACAGAGGTGGAGCAGAGATGATCATGATGCTGTGTCACATCCTCATCTGCTCTTGAGACTCAGAGAGTTTTGACACAGTGTTTTGTAATTGCCTCAGTTGGAGACTGGCCTGGGAGAATTGGCAGTGTTGAGGGCAAATCCTTCTGTGGTCACCAGACCAGTGACCCTGATCATCCTGGACATATTCAGATGGGCATCTCCAGAGTAGACAAGAGCCTAAACCTACCCCGTCCCCATCGCATCTTGGAGATGGAGGACTAAAAACTCATGTTCTCACACCCACCAACCTGCAGGTGGAGAATCAGAAAGGAATGATCAGGCTGAGCCTGGCTAGGTTGCTTGGGGACCTCATTAGCTGGTGTTTCTGGAACTCATTTGAACTCTGCAAACAGCAGGTACTCACAACTAGCTTTGGAAAGAAACACAACACTACCTTTGGTGCTGTGGGGAGAACATCAATCTTCCATTTTGTCCAGGTGTATCTTTTTTTTTTTTTAATATAATTTTTTATTTTTTATAAACATGTATTTTTATCCCCAGGGGTACAGGTCTGTGAATCACCAGGTTTACACACTTCACAGCACTCACCAAAGCACATACCCTCCCCAATGTCCATAATACCACCCCCTTCTCCCAAACCCCCTCCCCCCAGCAACCCTCAGTTTGTTTTGTGAGATTAAGAGTCACTTATGGTTTGTCTCCCTCCCAATCCCATCTTCTTTCATTTATTCTTCTCGTACCCACTTAAGCCCCCATGTTGCAACACCACCTCCTCATATCAGGGAGATCATATGATAGTTGTCTTTCTCCGCCTGACTTATTTCGCTAAGCATGATACGCTCTAGTTCCATCCATGTTGTCGCAAATGGCAAGATTTCATTTCTTTTGATGGCTGCATAGTATTCCATTGTGTATATATACCACATCTTCTTGATCCATTCATCTGTTGATGGACATCTAGGTTCTTTCCATAGTTTGGCTATTGTGGACATTGCTGCTATAAACATTCGAGTACATGTGCCCCTTTGGATCACTACGTTTGTATCTTTAGGGTAAATACCCAATAGTGCAATTTCTGGGTCATAGGGCAGTTCTATTTTCAACATTTTGAGGAACCTCCATGCTGTTTTCCAGAGAGGTTGCACCAGCTTGCATTCCCACCAACAGTGTAGGAGGGTTCCCCTTTCTCCGCATCCTCGCCAGCATCTGTGATTTCCTGACTTGTTGATTTTAGCCATTCTGACTGGTGTGAGGTGATATCGCATTGCGGTTTTGATTTGTATTTCCCTGATGCCGAGTGATATGGAGCACTTTTTCATGTGTCTGTTGGCCATCTGGATGTCTTCTTTGCAGAAATGTCTGTTCATGTCCTCTGCCCATTTCTTGATTGGGTTATTTGTTCTTTGGGTGTTGAGTTTGCTAAGCTCTTTATAGATTCTGGACACTAGTCCTTTATCTGATATGTCGTTTGCAAATATCTTCTCCCATTCTGTCAGTTGTCTTTTGATTTTGTTCACTGTTTCCTTTGTTGTGCAAAAGCTTTTGATCTTGATGAGATCCCAATAGTTCATTTTTGCCCTTGCTTCCCTTGCCTTTGGCGTTGTTCCTAGGAAGATGTTGCTGCGGCTGAGGTCGAAGAGGTTGCTGCCTGTGTTCTCCTCAAGGATTTTGATGGATTCCTTTCGCACATTGAGGTCCTTCATCCATTTTGAGTCTATTTTCATGTGTGGTGTAAGGAAATGGTCCAATTTCATTTTTCTGCATGTGGCTGTCCAATTTTCCCAGCACCATTTATTGAAGAGGCTGTCTTTTTTCCATTGGACATTCTTTCCTGCTTTGTCGAAGATTAGTTGACCATAGAGTTGAGAGTTTATTTCTGGGCTCTCTAATCTGCTCCATTGATCTATGGGTCTGTTTTTGTGCCAGTACCATGCTGTCTTGATGATGACAGCTTGGTAATAGAGCTTGAAGTCCGGGATTGTGATGCCACCAACGTTGGCTTTCTTTTTCAATATCCCTTTAGCTATTCGAGGTCTTTTGTGGTTCCATATAAATTTTAGAATTATTTGTTCCATTTCTTTGAAAAAGATGGATGGTACTTTGATAGGAATTGCATTAAATGTGTAGATTGCTTTAGGTAGCATAGACATTTTCACAATATTTATTCTTCCAATCCAGGAGCATGGAACATTTTTCCATTTCTTTGTGTCTTCCTCAATTTCTTTCATGAGTACTTTATAGTTTTCTGAGTATAGATTCTGTGTCTCTTTGGTTAGGTTTATTCCTAGGTATCTTATGGTTTTGGGTGCAATTGTAAATGGGATTGACTCCTTAATTTCCCTTTCTTCTGTCTTGCTGATGGTGTAGAGAAATGCAACTGATTTCTGTGCATTCATTTTATATCCTGACACTTTACTGAATTCCTGTATAAGTTCTAGCAGTTTTGGAGTGGAGTCTTTTGGGTTTTCCACATATAGTATCATATCATCAGCGAAGAGTGATAATTTGACTTCTTCTTTGCCGATTTGGATGCCTTTAATTTCCTTTGTTGTCTGATTGCTGAGGCTAGGACTTCTAGTCCTATGTTGAATAGCAGTGGTGATAATGGACATCCCTGGCGTGTTCCTGACCTTAGCGGAAAAGCTTTCAGTTTTTCTCCATTGAGAATGATATTTGCGGTGGGGTTTTCATAGATGGCTTTGAATATTGAGGTATGTGCCCTCTATCCCTACACTTTGAAGAGTTTTGATCAGGAAGGGATGTTGTACTTTGTCAAATGCTTTTTCAGCATCTATTGAGAGTATCATATGGTTCTTGTTCTTTCTTTTATTGATGTGTTGTATCACATTGACTGATTTGCGGATGTTGAACCAACCTTGCAGCCCTGGAATAAATCCCACTTGGTCGTGGTGAATAATCTTTTTAATGTACTGTTGAATCCTATTGGCTAGTATTTTGTTGAGTATTTTCGCATCTGTGTTCATCAAGGATATTGGTCTATAGCTCTCTTTTTTGGTGGGATCCTTGTCTGGTTTTGGGATCAAGGTGATGCTGGCCTCATAAAATGAGTTTGGAAGTTTTCCTTCCATTTCTATTTTTTTGGAACAGTTTTAGGAGAATAGGAATTAGTTCTTCTTTAAATGTTTGGTAGAATTCCCCCGGGAAGCCATCTGGCCCTGGGCTTTTGTTTGTTTGGAGATTTTTAATGACTGTTTCAATCTCCTTACTGGTTATGGGTCTGTTCAGGCTTTCTATTTCTTCCTGGTTCAGTTGTGGTAGTTTATATGTTTCTAGGAATGCATCCATTTCTTCCAGATTGTCAAATTTATTGCCGTAGAGTTGCTCATAGTATGTTCTTATAATAGTTTGTATTTCTTTGGTGTTAGTTGTGATCTCTCCTCTTTCATTCATGATTTTATTTATTTGGGTCCTTTCTCTTTTCTTTTTGATAAGTCGGGCCAGGGGTTTATCAATTTTATTAATTCTTTCAAAGAACCAGCTCCTAGTTTCGTTGATTTGTTCTATTGTTTTTTTGGTTTCTATTTCATTGATTTCTGCTCTGATCTTTATGATTTCTCTTCTCCTGCTGGGCTTAGGGTTTCTTTCTTGTTCTTTCTCCAGCTCCTTTAGGTGTAGGGTTAGGTTGTGTACCTGAGACCTTTCTTGTTTCTTGAGAAAGGCTTGTACCGCTATATATTTTCCTCTCAGGACTGCCTTTGTTGTGTCCCACAGATTTTGAACCGTTGTATTTTCATTATCATTTGTTTCCATGATTTTTTTCAATTCTTCTTTAATTTCCCGGTTGACCCATTCATTCTTTAGAAGGATGCTGTTTAGTCTCCATGTATTTTGGTTTTTTTCAAACTTCTTTTTGTGGTTGAGTTCTAGCTTTAGAGCATTGTGGTCTGAAAATATGCAGGGAATGATCCCAATCTTTTGACACCGGTTGAGTCTTGATTTAGGACCGAGGATGTGATCTATTCTGGAGAATGTTCCATGTGCACTAGAGAAGAATGTGTATTCTGTTGCTTTGGGATGAAATGTTCTGAATATATCTGTGATGTCTATCTGGTCCAGTGTGTCATTTAAGGCCTTTATTTCCTTGCTGATCTTTTGCTTGGATGATCTGTCCATTTCAGTGAGGGGAGTGTTAACGTCCCCTACTATTATTGTATGATTGTTGATGTGTTTCTTTGATTTTGTTATTAATTGGTTTATATAGTTGGCTGCTCCCACGTTGGGGGCATAGATATTTAAAATTGTTAAATCTTCTTGTTGGACAGACCCTTTGAGTATGATATAGTATCCTTCCTCATCTCTTATTATAGTCTTTGGCTTATAATCTAATTGATCTGATATAAGGATTGCCACTCCTGCTTTCTTCTCATGTCCATTAGCATGGTAAATTCTTTTCCACCCCCTCACTTTAAATCTGGAGGTGTCTTCCGGCTTAAAATGAGTTTCTTGGAGGCAACATATAGATGGATTTTGTTTTTTTTTTATCCATTCTGATACCCTGTGTCTTTTGACAGGGGCATTTAGCCCATTAACATTCAAGGTAACTATTGAGAGATATGAATTTAGTGCCATTGTTTTGCCTGTAAGGTGACTGTTACTGTATATGGTCTCTGTTCCTTTCTGATCTACCACTTGTAGGCTCTCTCTTTGCTTAGAGGACCCCTTTCAAGATTTCCTGTAGAGCTGGTTTGGTGTTTGCAAATTCTTTCAGTTGTTGTTTGTCCTGGAAGCTTTTAATCTCTCCTTCTATTTTCAATGATAGCCTAGCTGGATATAGTATTCTGGGCTGCATGTTTTTCTCATTTAGTGCTCTGAAAATATCATGCCAGCTCTTTCTGGCCTGCCAGGTCTCTGTGGATAAGTCAGCTGCCAATCTAATATTTTTACCATTGTATGTTACAGACTTCTTTTCCCGGGCTGCTTTCAGGATTTTCTCTTTGTCACTGAGACTTGTAAATTTTACTATTAGGTGACGGGGTGTGGGCCTATTCTTATTGATTTTGTGAGGCATTCTCTGAACCTCCTGAATTTTGATGCTCGTTCCCTTTGCCATATTGGGGAAATTCTCCCCAATAATTCTCTCTAGTATACCTTCTGCTCCCCTCTCTCTTTCTTCTTCTTCTGGAATCCCAATTATTCTAATGTTGTTTTGTCTTATGGTGTCACTTATCTCTCGAATTCTCCCCTCGTGGTCCAGTAGCCGTTTGTCCCTCTTTTGCTCAGCTTCTTTATTCTCTGTCATTTGGTCTTCTATATCACTAATTCTTTCTTCTGCCTCATTTATCCTAGCAGTGAGAGCCTCCATTTTTGATTGCACCTCATTAATAGCTTTTTTGATTTCAACTTGGTTAAATTTTAGTTCTTTTGTTTGTCCAGAAAGGGCTTTTATATCTCTCGAGAGCGTTTCTCTAATATCTTCCATGCCTTTTTCGAGCCCGGCTAGAACCTTGAGAATTGTCATTCTGAACTCTAGATCTGACATATCACCAATGTCTGTATTGATTAGGTCCCTAGCCTTCGGTACTGCCTCTTGTTCTTTTTTTTGTGTTGGATTTTTCCGTCTTGTCATTTTGTCCTGAGAAGAGTATATGAAGGGGCCAGTAAAATACTAAAAGGGTGGCAACAGCCCCAGGAAAATATGCTTTAACCAAATTAGAAGAGATCCCAAATCGTGAGGGGGGAGAAAGGGGATAAAAAGAGGTTCCAAAAGGAAGAAAGAAAAGAAAAAAAAAAAAAAAAGAAAAAAGAAAAAAAAAAGAAAGGAATTTAAAAGAAAAGAAAACACCTAAGAAATATATAAAAAAGAAAAGATATATATATTAGATAAACTAGTAAAAAATCGTTAAAAAAGAAAAAGGTAACAGTTAAAAAAAATTTACCCAAAGGCGAGAAAAATAACCAAAAAATCAAAAAGAAAAAAATTAAATTAACCGCAAGACCAAAATAAAATCACAGGGAAAAAGCCATGAGTTCCGTGCTTTGCTCTCTCCTCCTCTAGAATTCTGCTGCTCTCCTTGGTATTGAAACCGCACTCTTTGGTAGGTGAACTTGGTCTCGGCTGGATTTCTTGTTGATCTTCTGGGGGAGGGGCTTGTTTTAGTGATTCTCAAGTGTCTTTGCCCCAGGCGGAATTGCACCGCCTTTACCCGGGGCCGGGGTGTGTAATCCGCTTGGGTTTGCTTTCAGGAGCTTTTGTTCCCTGAGCGCTTTCCGTAGAGCTCCGGAGGACGGGAATACAAATGGCGGCCTCCTGGTCTCCGGCCCAGAATAGCCGAGAGCTCAGGGCCCCACTCCTCAGTGCGCGCTCAGAGAACCGCGCCCAGTTACTCCCGTCTGCCTGACCTCCGGCCGCGCTCCGAGCTCCCCGAGCCTGCGACCGGTTCAAGGTCACCCCGAGCTGCGAGCTTACTGTCGGCTCTGTCTCTGTAGCCGGCTTTCCTGTTCCAATACCCGCAAGCTCTGCGACACTCAGACACCCCCGATCCTTCTGTGACCCTGCGGGATCTGAGGCCACGCTGACCCCGCGTGGGCTTCGCCCCGGGTAGCCTCTGGAGCGATGTCCCTCAGCAGAACAGACTTTTAAAAGTCCTGATTTTGTGCGCGGTTGCTCCGCCGCTTGCCGGGAGCCAGCCCCTCCCCGCGGGGTCTATCTTCCCGTCGCTTTGGATTCACTTCTCCGCCGGTCCTACCTTTCAGAAAGTGGTTGTTTTTCTGTTTCCAGAATTGCTGTTCTTCTTCTCTTCGATCTCCGATGGATTTTCAGGTGTTTGCAATCTTTAGATAAGCTATCTAGCTGATCTCTGGCTAGCTGAAGTAGTCTCAGCCAGCTACTTCTCCGCCATCTTGACTCCTCCCCCCTGTCCAGGTGTATCTTTATCTCCTCCAAATGCTGAAGGAGAAATGGGCCAGTAGGGATTATTTGCTTTTGGTGCTCATTCTATGATAACAGGTAGACATGACCCCATTTTGTAGGGCATCAATGGGGCCCATAGGCTGTTATTTTAGGCTAAGGTCATGAGAACCTGAGGAAGGCTCCGAGAAGCCTCTCCCAACTCTCCCTTGGGATTGGGATTTTGAAGGCAATGATCCGGGAATAGAAAATAACATTCGGGGGTAAAAGTAGCAGATTTTAGAAATGAAAGTCATCCCACAATAGCATTTAACACTTGAGTGTTAAACTTCAGGGTATGGCCAGATTATAGGCTCTGTGAGTAAAAGAATGCCATTAAAAACTGCCTTCACAGAATGCACAGGCCACTTCTGGCTTTATAGGTGAGAGTGTGGAGCCCAGAGAAAGAAGGGGACCTGTCTGAAGTTGGTAAATGCTGATAAGTGTTTTGGGATTAATATTAATATCCAGGTCTCCTAGGTGCCTGCCTGGTGCTTTTTCCACTTTCTCTTTATTTTACTTATGTTTAGCAACTTCCAAAATGCTGGGCCCTCAGCAGGTTTTAAGATTAAAAATATATATATATATATATATTCATTTGATGGAAAGACAAAGAGTTAAAATTAGATACTGTCAAACTGGAGGCCTCATGACTCTTTTGAACGGACACAGAGACTTTGGTGATAGTTTTTCAGTATTGCCAGGGGTGCCTGGTGTGAGGAAAATGGACCTCAGCACTCAGGCTGGATTATTCAGACTCTGTTTTCTCCAACATGCTTCAGTTGCCTCCTTGAAGTCAATGTTCCTGAGAACCATTCTAGCTCTACCTGGTTAACCAGACTCCCCTCAGATATTGTGTGTCAGTCCCCTGGTATGCCCATACCTCACTGGGGCCCTGCTCATGCCCAGGAACTTACTTTCCCACCTGTGTTTCTGCTTTCCACTTTGTCTGGTCTTCTGGGACCACATGGGTGATGGGAAGAAAGGATCAGTATAGGGTAGAGTCTGGACAGCTCTCCATGGAGTGATCATGAATTACTATGGCATGGAAAGCACAGGCCCAGGACACCAGGAATAGCTTTTTGATCATCTTCTGCTTTTTAAAAATTTTGGGGGGCATACTTTTTCTTGTCATCAATATTGAAATAATTAAAACATTACAAAGCTCCAGAGAAGGTGTGCTTTCTTCTTAAACAGGAAGAAAAAGAACAATGAAGTTGTTTCTCTTTGGAGCAGGGTGAGAGGCTGCAGGTTGTAGCTGCTGGAAGGGAAGCAGACGCAGACAGGCGGAAAACAGTGGAAGGATTCCCAGCCAGAAGGGCCCAGAGGAGAGGCTGGTGGTGGGCAGGAATAACACTTGCAGACCCTTTTGCTCCATTGACCTCTTTGATGATGACATTCACTCCCTACCCCTGCCCACAATGAATCTGGTGGACAGTTGTTGTAGCTTCAAGTAAAATGAGCCACGAAGAAACCCACAGAAACATGGCATGATAAAATGTTTACTGCTGGGGTCCCGCCAATCCAGGTCTGTCTCTTCTCCTGACTTTAGCTTATTTTTCTATAAAATAAGTATTATAATACTCACCATTTCTTCAAATACCGAGAGTAACCAGAATATCAATCTACAAAAATGTTGTAGATCCATTATCCTCACATAACATGAAGGAAGGAAGGGAAAGAGAGTAAGTTGTTTGAACTACACTAAGGTAGGCTATTGAACTGATTTTTTTTTTCCTTGTGTGTTTTTTGATTTTTCTCTTGAAAGTGGTAAAACGAAACTCTATTGTGTTTGGTAGAGAGGGTTTCCAGAGATGGCTTGGGGTTGTTTTTTGTTTCCCATGTTTATAGGTGGCTAGGATCCAATTCAGTCCTGGCTTGCAAAAGAATTCACGTACTGAATATTTCCTCTAGCTATCTTAACATGAACTAAGTCACTTCTGTGAGTATAGCAAGGCCTTGTCCCAAGCTCAAGCTTAAGCAGCTTGGAGCTGGAACCTAGGGAAGACACAGGCTGACTATTGGGTCTGAAGAAGGCCTGGGCAGCATGGAAAGGGGTGGCCAGTTAGCCCTGTGGGTCAGAAAGTCCAGATTTGCCACCTCTGTGCTCAAGGCTGAGTGCATGACCAGAACACTTCATTGTATATAACTTGTCCTTTTCTTCTCACAGGGCAAGCCCAAGATGCAGGGCCCAGGGTAAGACAGGGAGAATATTGGAGCCAGAGAGGACAAGAAATGTAAAAATAACAACAGCAGCAGCAATAGCAGTCCCTAACACTTTCAAGTTTTTGGTGATGTGGAGATTGTCTCATTTACTTGCTTATAACCCATTGAAGTTAGACCTTTGCATCCCCTATGGGAGCATATTCCTCTTGGAATATGCACCAAGGTGCAGACCAGTTGGTCAAGCTCACTTTTAGTCCCCAATCCCCCACTCTGGCCCCCACCCCACCAAACCATAATGCTGGTATCCCCCCTCCCCAGACCCCCAGGCTCCCAACCTGTAATGCTAATCTGGGTAGAAGATAACATAGTCAACTGACCTGAGGTAGAACAGGACAGAATTGGGTTTGGAGAGGTGTTCCATGTCTCATGTAATGTGGGTTTTTAAATATCTAGCTTTTAGGTTAGATTACAGGATGAGTTGATAAGGCTAGGGGAAGAGAATTGATGTAGGTAGGAGACTAGAAGGCTGGTGCTAGATTCTGCTCCATGGTCTTTGGTACTTCCTGTGTTCCTATTTTTCAAATGAGAAAACTTCATCTCTACCCTGAGGCCCTAACTAGTGGAAGACCACATGGCAGGGAGATAGGAAAGTAAAGGAAGATTTTTTTTAGCCCAACATTGGCAACCAGGACGTTAGCTGGGAGGGAAGAATGAGTTCTTGAGAATATCTCTGCACCTAGAATTCCAGAGTTTTGAAGCTTTTTGTCTCTGCAAATGAAAATCATCTCCAGGTAACTATACCTGTCTTCTCTCTGGCATGGCTGAGCCACAGAATCATCTACCTGCCTTGCATAACAGGGGCCCACCATGGTTTCTACCTCTGATACCAACCCACCAGCCTCCCTCAACCTCAGCCCTCCCCATCTTCCACTCAGCAGCTCAGTCAATAGTGGGCAGTTGTCCAGGAAGCATGGCTTCAGATGCTGAAGGAGGGGTAGAGCAGGTACTGAGAAATCTACTGGGTTCTCCATTTTCCCCTGTGTTCAAGGAGAAAGGAAAGGCAAAGGTGAAAAAGAAGCTCAAGCTCACTGATATTCAGTCAGCATGGGCTTCTGATGAAGGCTGAACGAGCAATTAGGGAGCATCTAAGAAGTGAAGCATTCAACCTGCAAACACTCTTCCAGGTAAGTTGGGGAGACACGGTCAGCTCAGCTGCACTGGTGTGACTCCCAAGATAGAGCTGCAGGTGAGAGTGAGCTTGGAGTAAAAAGGAATAAAGGTTACATAAGCATGCACTTCCCACTTGTTCCCTCAAAGTTTATTTCATCTGTTCTTTTAGTTTTGGTCTTTTTTCAGCAGTGGGAAATAGAGATCAAGTGCTAGGATGACTAAAAACCCAAAGGCTTTGCAATCCCAGAAGTAGGTATTTTCCTAAGAACGTTTAATTCCACATGGCTTCATAAGGAGTAAAAAAGCAATCAGCTGACAAAACAAAGCTAGCGAGCCTTGTCCCAAGAGAGAGATAGATTTTGGGAATGTTCAGCTTTGGGGAACTTTCCACACCATGCCCTTCCTGGGTGTGTGGGCAACAAGGTGATTGCTCTGAGCTAGATTAGTATGTTTCCCATTTAGGATTTCTCTCAGCATGCTGGAGAGAGGTCTGGGCCCTCCCCTAACACCTAACCTTTGAGGTGCTTGAGCCCCCACCCCCATTTTTTCCTGTGAGATCCTCAGGTCTATCCCCCAACCACTCCTTCAGAGAGTTCATAGGTCTTCCTCTGCTGACATGGGGAGTGAAATATGCACAATGTGCTCAGAGAAGTTCATTACAACCTTGGAGTTGAAAAGATCACCCTTACGAAGTGAGAGGTTACTAGAGGTGTAATCCTGACAGCTCTGTCACTCAGAATTCTTCCTAGAGAATGCTCTGGCTAAGACATCAGCACACCATGGGAGGGACTATGTGGCATGGTGAAGGGACAAGGAGGAGGTGGGGGGGAACCTCTCTTTGCCCTGGGCCTTCTGTGAACCAAGATTGTCAAAAGCCCAGATATCTGAGGTTCAGTCTAGTTGGGGAAAATCTGATCCACTCTCAAGAGCCACTGGTGGAAGGAAAGAATGTGTCTTCCAGCCTGTCTGAGATTAGGATGAGTAATGTTCAAAAGTTCTGGAGAGTGCTCTCTGACTGGAAACTTCTTTAATAGATGGAAAGCTTCACTACGTTAAAGACTGAAGCATAAGCAATCTTGGATTAGAAAAGCATTGAGTGATCTGGGGTGAGGGTGAGCCCTGAGCTTCAGGAGAAAGGAGGGGGCAGAGGAAGGTGGGCTGAATCACTAGTGTCATGCTACACCTGCTTGCTAAGATCCAGCCCTGGGATCTTATTCACTATTTGGGCCCTTTTCTCTTCCACCAGACCATCAGGTAAGTGGCCAAAAAGATGCTTCGGATAAGTTTTAGTGCCTTGAGAGATTCTGTTGGACCTGATTTTCTCATTGGTCCTTCCAGAGTAGTGCTGTCCACCAGAACTTCCTGTAATGATCAAAATATTCTAAATCTGTGTTGTCTAATACAATAGCTACTAGCCACATATGAGTATTGAGCCCTCAAAAAAGTGGCTAAGGTGACTGAAAAACTGAATTTTAAATTTTATTTAATTTTAATTAATTCTAATTTAAATAGCAACGTGTGCCTAGTGGCTATCATACTGGACAGCAAAGCTCTAAACTTCTTGAGAAGAGTGAGGTTGGAGAGTCTAGGGCACTGAACTAGGAGTCAGCAGATCAGTCCTTTAGTCCAGCCCAGCCACTGAGCCTTGTGTGAACTTGAGAAAATTGTTTAACTTCTTGGTGCCTTAGTTTCTCTCCCTGTCAAGGAGCTGAGTGTGGGAGGTTGGCTCTGTCTGCCTCGATAAACATACATGAAAGTTTGAACACATCTGTGTTACCAGTACTCAGCTCTAGAAAACAGAACCTGACTGGGATCTTAAAAGCTCCTCTCTTGCTCATTATTACAGTCTGCACACACGGATAAACCGTACTTTGACTTCCAAGAGAAGTGGTCAGTTTTGCCTGTTTTTGAACTTACTATAAATGAGACACATAGTATGTATTTTCTTGAATCTGAACTGTTTTGTTCAACATTGTGAGGTTTTTCAAAATTGTGTATTGTTGTAGTTTGCTGTTTCTCAAATTGCATTTCTGTGACTATTTTATACTTTATGTATTCATTTTTATTGATGGGCATTGAAGAAGTTTTCGTTTGGGAGTTATGGATGATGCTCCCACAAACCTTTTATTACCTGTTTTTGGAGAATATATGTTGCTGATATACCTAAGAGAGGAAATGCTCTCAAGATAATATCTTGAGAAAGGAGAAGTGAGGAAGAGAAAATGATCACAAGAAAATAATCCCCATGTCTCAGAAATTTCCTCCAATCCCATGTATATCTGTATGGAAGTCCTGTATATGTTCTTGTTTAGAAGATACAACTACTTAGTTTTACTAGGTGGCTGTACCAATTTGTGTACTTATCAGTAGTGCGTTCATGGATCTCTATTTCTTTGGAGTCAGTTAATGGAAACATATCTTCCTTATCACTTCTTGTGTGGCCAGAGTCTCTCAGGTGGCTCCTGAGTATCTCTAAATAGATCCTCACTGGCCATGAATGATTCTGTTGCCTATGTTCTCTGTTCCTGTAGGGCGTAGACTCTGACATTCACAGCAGACTCGTCAATGTTCAGGGTTGTCCAAGGAGGTACTGGGTCCAGCACTCAGAGCAGAGCTATGCTTCCTCCATCAGGAATTTGCACACTCTATTTTTATGTTTGCTTTTTCATCCATATCTCCCTGCCTCTTAAGCTTAAAAAACAAGCTCATCCAAATTGAGGGATATTTTGAAAAACAAATGACCTGGAACTTTAAAAATATAGCCATGCTATCAAAGAAATAAAATCAATCAAGCAAGCAAAAAACAAACAAACAAACAAACAAAAACAAGCTCATGTTTTGTGCCTTATCTGGCAGCTCCTTCAGAAGAAGCCTGTCTCAAAGAGAAGGGTTTCTGGAACTTTGTTTTTGGTACCACAAAGATTCAGTTTCTGCTTGGTTCCTATGTAGGGAACTCAGAAGACTCTGTGCACAGGCAGCCAGCTTCTTTACTCACCTCTCTACCATCCCTTCTCTCTCTGAATGTTAGCCTCTCCTTGCTCCTAACTCCTCCCCTTCCCTCTTACTTCTCTGACCCTCAGGTTCTCTTATCCTGATGCCAGCCACTGGTATAGGCATATCAAAGGTCCAAGGAAGATGGAGAGTGACTTTGAATAGGGAGATATTAGGAAGGTATGGGAGAGGCTGTCCAACCTCTTCAAACTGCCACAGCTCCCTTATTCTGCATGCATGACTGAAGCTCTGGGCTTTTCTTTCCATCTGTGGAACATCAGGATGGTCCTGTGAATATGATTTTTTTTTTTCTCAGTTCATCAGGTATGTCTGGTAGACTATGATATACAGGGGGAAGAAATATGACCCCTGATGCTGGAGGAGTGATAACTTCCAATCCCTCTATCTGTTCCAAGAATGGGGGTAAGGATGGGAAGGAGAAGCTTAGGAAGTCTGGTGTCTTTCTGAAATGCTTATGTATTTTTTCCAGGCTCTTGATACATGGTATATGGTTCTGTTAGAAATTAGGTTCAAACTATATTTTGAGGAAAAAAAAAAAAAAACAGGAGGCAGGAGCCAGTGACATCTTGTAGTTTGGATCCCTGGTATTTATTGTAATCCCCCTGAATCACTCTAACCCACTCTGACAGTTTATCAGACAAAAATCACAATTTGAGCACCAGCTAACTAAAATGGTCCAATACTATGCTAGGATTTTCTTTGTTTGCCAAATACCAAAAATATTTGTGATTTATATAAACTTCTCATAGCTTCCTGATTATACCTTTTTTTTTTTGTTAAAAATTTTATTTATTTGACAGAGAGAGACACAGGGAGAGAGGGAGCACAAGCAGAGGAAGTGAGAGAGGGAGAAACAGGCTTCCCACTGAGCAGGGAACCCAATGCGGGGCTTGATCCCAGGACCCTGGGATCATGACCTGAGCCAAAGGCAGATGTTTAAAGGGTGAGCCACCCAGGTGCCCCTTCCTAACTATATCTTATACACTATGCTGGACACCTAGAAGACAAGGCAGCTGCTTTCCAGTTGCAGACACACCTGACGTATTAAGATCTCAAAGCAAAACAGCTCAGAACAGAGGCGGGGTGAGACCTGAAGACCCTGAAAAGTAAAGTGCCCACAGAGCAGGCAAGAACTTCAAGGAGGAGTGGACAGGTGGAGTTTTCTGGGAGGAAGGGTCAGAAGAAGGTCTTGAAGGAAGGCAGATGGCAGAGGTGGAGCTTCCAATGCATTGGACAGTGGGTGTGACAGTGGCAGTTGGGAATCCATGTCATCAACACCATATAATTATGGAACAAAAGGGACTTGGCCCCTTTTGAAGGTCCCTTGTCCCTTTGATCACCCCAGTCAACTGATCATCTGTAAGATGATGAGACCAAGGCAGGGACTGGGACAGGACCTTCAGGTCATATGGCGGAGAGGCCAGGACTCCTGAAGTTATTTATGATTACTCAGGGGTGCTGTCTGAATGCAGAGTCTGCTATTGGTTGTCTCTTTCTAGGCCACGGTAGCCTATTCATTAGCCTCACAGGTGCCCGCTCTACTGGACTTTGCATTGGAGGCATTTTCCTTATGTGTTTTCTTCTTAAACCCCAACCAGCTGAGGTAACTTCTTAGACCAAGGACTAGCGGTTCCCATATCAGCCCTAAAGGACTCTAATTCTGCACCTTCCAGCCCATGTTTCACAGATGCAGAAACAGACCATGGAGGGTAGGTGGCAGGGATTTACCATTAGTCTAGGTTACTTTTCTGGGCTTTCCAGGACACATTCATTTGCTTTATAAAGGAGAGGCAGGGAACATCCCCAACTCCAGGGGAGGCAGGGAGAACAGTGAAAAGAGCTTAGAAACTATATCCCACTTTTGGATAGTCATACACACTCTCCTCTTACCTTTTGTCCCTCTCCTCTGTATCATATCAAGGGCAAGTGTCCTCTCAGAACTGCCATCTCAAACCTAAAAGGTCTCTGGACTTTCTGTTGGAGCCACCACCTGCAATGGTATCTGTACTCTATGCTGGAGGCAGGGATGATGCAGAAGCAGGGGGTAGCCTGGGGCACTCTGAGACAGGAACAGAGGGCTCAGGCCCCGGCTTCCTATCTGAAGAGGGAGGAGGGACCCCATTTATTTCTCTTTGATTTTCCCTATCTTATGGGAAATTCTTGAATGCCATGGGAACTGGATAGACAGGAAGTAACCAAGCTTACTTTTTTTTTTTTTTAAAGATTTTATTTATTTATTTGATAGAGAGAGAGATCACAAGTAGGCAGAGAGGTAGGCAGAGAGGAGGGGAAGCAGGCTCCCCCAGCTGTTCAGAAATCCCGATGCAAGGCTCTATCCCAGGACCCCGAGATCATGACCTGAGCTGAAGGCAAGGCTTTAACCCACTGAGCCACCCAGGCGCCCTTTTGAGGAGGCACAGATGTTTTCTCTTCTTGTTAACTACCAGGCCAGCTGTCTCTGTTTTTGAGAGTTTTAACCTGGGGAAAGTCCTCCAGAATTGAACAGGATTTGAAGGACAACATGGATGGGTCTAAAGGCTATTATGCCAAGTTAAGTAGTCAGGCAGAAAGGGAAATACCATATGATTTCACTTACATGTAGAATCTAAAAACAAAACAAAACAAAATAAATGGACAAAGAAAATCAGAGACAAACTGGTGAATGCAGAGATCAAACTGGTGGTTGTTAGAGGGGTGGGGGAATGGGTAAAATCGGTAAAGAAGATGAAGAGGGATTAATTTCTAGTTATAAAATAAATACGTGACAGAGATAAAAAGTAAAGCACAGGGAACATAATCAATAATATTGTCATAACATTGTATGATGACGAATGGTGACTGCACATATCCTGGCAAGAATTAACTGATGTATAGAATTGTCAGATCAGCATGTTGTACACTTGAAGCCAACATAACACTGTATGCCAGGGTGCCTGGGTGGCTCAGCTGGTTAAGCATCTGCCTTCAGCTCCAGTCATGATCTTAAGGTCCTGGGATCAAGCCCCATGTTGGGATTTCAGCTTAGCAGGAAGACTGTTTTTCCCTCTGCCTCTGCCACTCCCTCTGCTTGTGCTGTCTCTCTGTCAAATAACTAAAAATCTTTAAACACATGCATTATATATAAAACATTGCATGCCAACTATACTTCAACTGTTAAAAGGTAAAAATAAATAAATAAATAAATAAAAACATTCATCCTGCCATTTTGACAACATAGATGAAAGTAGAAGACATTATGTTAAGTGAGATAAGGTGAAGGAAGAAAGAAAAATACTATATGGCATCACTGATATGTGGAACCTGAACAAAAAAGAAAAAACGATTTTATAGCAGTAGGGTGCCAGGAGCTGGGGGATGGGATAACTTGGGGGATTAGGTCAGAAGATACAAGCTTGCAGTTACAAGGTAAGTTCTGAGGAAGTAACATCAGCATGATGACTACAGTTAATAATAATATATTGCATACTTGAAATTGGCTATGTGAATAAATTTAAGTGTTCTCATCACAAAAATGAAGAACTAGCCATGTAAGGTGATGGATGTATTAGTTTATTTGATTGAGGTATTCATTTCACATGTATATGTATGTCAAATCATCATGTTGTACACTTTAAAATATATGTAATTTTGTCAAAAAAATGGAGGAGATTCAGAGATGACAATTCTTGGCATTGCAAAAAGTTGAAATGTTCATAATTCATCTGAAAGATGGCCAAGGATAAGATAGAATAAGAGTCAATTAGAGAAAGACAATTATCATATGGTTTTACTCATATGTGGAATTTAAGAAACATAACAGATGATCATGCAGGAAGGGAGGGAAAAATAAGAAGAAATGAGAGGGGGAAACCATAAGAGACTCTTAACAATAAGAGAGAAATTGAGGGTTACTAAAGGTTACTGGGTGATCAGCATTAAGGAGGGTACATGATGTACTGAGCACTGGGTGTTATACACAACTGATAAATCACTGAATTCTACCTCAGAAACTAAAGATCCACTGTATGTTAACTAATTGAATTTAAATAAATTAATAAAAAAGGAATGTGTGAGCACATGTATATGCAAGATTGTGCATATGTATGAATGCATACATGTGCATGTGTGCACGTGTAATCATGTGTATATGTGTGTGCATGTTAGTATGTATGCGTGCATGTGAGAATGTGTGTGTGTGTGTGTGTGTGTGTGTGTGTGTGTTGCAGGAAAAGGACAGGAGGATTAGGCCAGGCACTCAGATATTAAGCTCTCCTCTATGCACTAGTGAGTTGGGGTATGGCAGTATCTTTGTTGTCATCAAATATTGGCCTCACCCTTTGCCCTGCACATGGGTCCTGTATGTCATTTTTGAAACCTCTGAAGGTCAGAGCAGAGATGGCAGGGCTTAGAAGTAAGGAGAGACAGGTGCTTAGTTCAGATCAACATCATTCAACAAATGTTTTGTAAGGGTTTGTGAGGATCTGTGGCAGGGTCTGTAAGTATGTGTGGGGGAGGTCTGTGTGAAGGTGCATATTAGAGTCTATGGGAGGGTCTACAGGAGGATCTATGGAGGGTCTGTGAGGGTGTTTGGGAGGGTCAGTGGGAAGATGCGAGGGAGGGTGTGGGGGAAGGTCTGTGGCAAAAGTATGGAAGGGTATGTATGAGGGTCTGTGGGAGGGTGTAGAGGTCAGTTGGAGAATGTGTGGGAGGGTGTGTGGGAGGTTCTGTGGCAAGTTTTGTGGTAGGGTCTGTGGGAGGGTCGAGGGACACAGGATAGACTCAAACCAGCTTCTGGGCTCAGAAGAACCACAGGTCAAGAAGAGAAGGGTAGTAAACTCTCATGAGCTGTAGGACAAAGGTATCATTTTAGCCTGTGAGTGAGGGAGGAGGCCAGGACAGCACATAGAGGAGGACATATTGACTTGGGTCACTGGGCTGAGAGCAGGTCTTACTGGCAGTTGGTATTAAGATTTTTAAAGCCATTGTATTAGTTCATAGTGCTATTACACTATTGCTTAATTTGCATTTCTTTAATGGCAAATGATATTAAGCATCTTTCTGTATACTTTTTGCCACGTGTACACCAAGAGAGTACAGAAGTTGTAAGCTCATTAAAGTCCATGCTGTGTTTGGGAAGTAAAACTTTTAGCACAGCTGGTGGTGTGCTGAGTGGTTGGAAATGAATCAAAATTCCAGAAGCAGTGAGCAGTGGTCCATGGGCCAGAGGCCTGTGCCCTGGGTAACTCTGAGAGGGGCATTAAGAAAGGCCTCTACATTCTCATCCTTTAGGGAGAAGGCCCACCAGGGTGAAGGTCCGGAAGGTAAGTCTTACCTGCAAAGTCCAAGAATATGATTTCCAAGTAAATTCCCTCTAGTGACTGTACTTTATTTCAAAGCTATTAAGATAACATTGCTTTCTTTGACATTCTTTCCATGTCAGTGATATTGCTGCCTTATTTGCATTGTTCTGTGAGTGTCTCTGCTTGAGCTGAGAAATGTCTGGGTCTGTAAATGGTGTTTTGTAGGGGTAGGCACAAAGCCATCTGCCAAGGTCAGGCTATCAATCTCCTGTTCCCTCCTCCCCGTTTATGGAGGACCTTCCTCCAAGCAGTGTGCCACGCGTGGAACTGACATCCACACTCACCTCTGTGTGAGGAGGGGGCCTTTATGTCTGACATGCCATGAGATAAAACAGAGACTGCAGCCCGGTGCTGAGCACTGGTACCTCAAAGCAACCTAAGAAAGTCAGTGTGGCTCAGAGGAGAGAGACTGACTTTGGAGTCAGGTACAGAGAGAGGACTAGGTTCAAATCCTTGCTCTGTTGCTTTCTGTGTGACTGGACAAGAAAATGTACTCTCTGATCCTCAACTTCCTCATTTGAAATGTAGAACCCACTGTCCCAGTGGCGTTGTGGAGTGCATCAAGGGACATATAGAGGTGGTAGGACTCTACAAAGTACAGTGCGAATGTCAGTTGTCAAAAAAGCAAGGTAGTTTAGTGGTTCCAAGCAGAGCCACTGAGTATACCTGTGCTCTTCAGTGAGTTGTTCTGTATTTCCATTACCACATACGCTGTGCTACCCATATTCCCATTGCAGGGAAGGACTTGTTGCATGGGATTTCCATGGAAAGCCTAAAGAATGCAGGATATGAAGCCAGTGTGGGACAGCCCTAGAAGGCAGTGCTCACCCCTGGCCTCCTCATTAGGTTGTTAGGGCTTTGTTGGGGCTGCACTGCAGCCAAAATTCTTCCTTTTCCCAGTCCTATTCTTCCACTTTCACAGGTGCTGATCCCTAACAAATGTCTTGCACCATAAACTCCATCTTAGTGTCTGTTTCAAGGTTATAAGCAAATAAGACACCAATGCAGAAGTGTATTGTGATAGTGAGGTGAGTTACTAGATCCCAAGAATCCTGTGCAGGATCTGGCACGTGGTACTCACTATTATTATTAATTGCTGCTATTGATTTTATAATCTGAGTCCTAAGTAGAGTGGTTCTTACTTAATCCTGTCCCCTAGTGTCTCCAGTCTCTGCAGCAGTCACAGGTGTGGCATTCCATGTCTGTTCTTCCCAGTGTATCACTGGAATAATCAGATGTTGCCATTGGAACTGGCAGGGCTGGAGATGCTTCCTCTGTGTGTGCAGCTGCTGTGAATTGTCAGGCCTTTGACACCATCTCTTCATCCTAGGCCTTTGACACCATCTCTAATCCTCACAATTACCCCATAAGTCTTTACGGAGGGGGAAACTGGAACTCGGAGAGAATGATTTGTGCATTCCCAAATTCTAGTTGGTAGCAGAGCTGAGACCCGGACGTCTCCACTGCACGTGCCATGCAACCATCTCATGTGCAGACGGGTATGTTGATCCCCAGGAGGTGGAGTAGGTCACTCAGTGTCTAGAAGCCAGTGCATCTCTCACTGGAGTCTGTGTTATCTAAATGACTAAATGAAAGAAAATGCAAAGTCAATAACCAATTTCTCTTTTCATTACCATCCCTGCTTGCTCTTCTGTGATTGTCTTGGTCTGCATTTATCATGCATCATCATCACCTCCCAAAGGCCTCTGGTTGTTTGGATGGAAGCTGATCAATACCTTGCTCAGCATGGGAGGTATTGGTGGCAGAACTGAGAGGAGATGATAGGAGGATTGCCAAGGCTGTATCTGTCTGCAGAGCTGGCTGGCCCACCTGAGGCTGAGAGGCCCCTTCAAAGTCTCCAGTCCTTGGGCTGTTGGAAAGCCAATGGAGATATTGGGTAAGTGAGATGCTAGTGATTTTTGTAGTTGGGCTCCTGGTCTTCCAGACAGAGTGAAAATCTCAGTCATAAGAAGATTAGTAGCCCCTCCCTGTCCTTCTCTGGGTTCCATTTTGAAGGGGAATATTGCACACACTGGGTACTTGCCTTGGAAGATTTATTTATTTTGACACAGATAAGATTAATCATTAATCTAACTTTTGCCTCTAACAAATTGTCTTACCTGGATATTTAATATAAATAGAGCATAAAAATGTGGCTTTTATACCTTCTTCTTTCACTTAGCATAATATTTTTGAGGTTAAACCATGCTGTGGATGTGTTGGTACTTTGATCTTTTTTATTGACAAATAGTATTTGTAGGGCCAATTCCATATTTTTTCTATTTTCTAAAGAAATTTTTAGCTTTTGAATAACTTTTGATTCATATAAATGTTGCAAAGATATTACAGAGACTTTCTATACACCACACACTTTCTTTCCCCTTTTATTGACATCTTATGTTACAATGGTACATTTCTTACAACTAATGAAAGTACATCCATATAATAATGTTATATAACCCTCCCATTTAAGGAGTAGGGAGATATGTTCTTAAGGAGTTCTGCATGGGACATTGGTCTTGCCCTTTATTTATTTATTTAAAATTTTGCATACATTAAAGTGTTATAAACTTTCTACGGGTTTTTGCAAATGCATGATATTATGGGTCTACCATTTCAGTATTGTACAAATAATTTCACAGCTTTAAAATGTCCCCAGTGCTTCACCTATTCTTGGATTCATGGGTATTTATTTTCTATTTTGGATTAGAATCCAATACTGCTTAGCTTTGCGCAGTGGCATTATCGTAACCAATGAGGTTTATCCGAGGTGCGATTATTGATAATTGAAAACTTAGAATCCAATACTGCTTAGTTTATTTGTCACTCAAATTATTCTTTCTGTTGATTCTGGTGTCCATGTCACATAACCCATGTGTGTGTGTGTGTGTGTGTGTGTCTGTTTTTAATATCAACCATTTCTCTAGAGAGATCTGGATTCTTTTATTGGAGAATGATATTAAAAACCAAAATTTGGTTATGAGGTGTGCTCATTACTATTAAGGTATTACTGCTTCTATGCTCTCTCAAGGGTCAGGATAAATACACTTATGTGTGTGTATGAATCCACTCACTCACACAAATCCATCTATATCTACATTAAGCTAAATATAACTTCTAATGTTGTCTGTAACTCTAATCCAATGCCAAACCTATCACTCTAGCCTTCTCCGGCTTGTCTGTAACCTCTCACTATCTGTGAGAAACCTGACTCTTGCCATACACTCTCCATTTACTTTATTGTTTAGTTTCAGTATGCATATATATGGTTTCTATCTTGAAAAGTGTTATGGGTGTTAACTCATACCCTCATAGAAAACAACTTCATTAACTAGGGTAGAGTACTTACACAGTTTAGTTTTATAGACCCCATCAGTTTCCAAAGTTGACACCTCTAACCTCCCAACCTCTTTCCCTTAGCTTATTTCAAACATTTGTAATATGGCTGGATTCTTTTGCCACAGTCTACAGGTCCTGTGATTGTCCAACCTCCTAAATTATCTTTTGAATTTGCATGCATTAAAGTACTATAATATTTTATGGGTTTTGACAAATGTGTAATGTTATGCATCTACCATGACAGTATCTGAATAATTTCACGGCCTCAAAGACCCCCAATGCTTTATGTATTCAACCTTTCCCCTCCCTGAACCCCAGAAACCAATGATCTGTTTATTGATTCTACTCCACAGCTTCACCTTTTCTAGAATGGCATATAGTTGGAATAATACAATATGTAGCATTTTTAGATTGGTTTCATCCACTAACAATATTCATTAAAAATTCATCCATGTCTTTGTCTTCATAGATGATTCCTATTTACTACTGAATACTATTCTAATGTATGGATGTTTATAGGTTCACAGCCCTCTCAGGAGCTTTCCTTGTATAATATGAAACTGATTCCTATCACACAAAGGGCAGAGAGAGACCAAAGAAAGAGGCAGGCCTCTCCAAGTTGGTAGGTGACAATTTTAATAAGAGGAAATGGAAGTCACATATAAGGCTTGTATTGGATGGCAGCAAGATGAATAGATCCCCTCAAACACCTTCCAAATCTTTTAGGCTTATAAAGAGTCCTGAAATGGACTCAATCATGTATACCATGCAGGTATCCTCAATATCACATCATCATCTCAAGGCTTTGTCCTTGGAGCAGACTCTGGAAGGGGGAAAGGCAAGTGGAACGGACATTCGAAGGACAGAGGTAGGAGTGAGGACTCTCCAAGTGCTTAGGTTCAGCTCATGGGTCAATTTGTGGTGGTCATGGTCATGTCCTTGGTCATGTTCCTCAACAGACATGCCATAGTTTTTAGAATTCATTCACCTATTTAAGGATATCGTGGTTGCTTTCAGTTTTCAACAGTTATGAATAAACCTGCTGTAAACATTTGTGCACAGGTTTCATATGGACATAATTTTTCAAATAATTTGGCTGAATATCTAAAAGATGATTGCTGGGTCTTATGGTAGGACTATGCTTAGCTCTGTAAGAAACAAACTGTCTTCTACTTAATTAATGAGTGTTCCTGTTGCTCTATATCCTCACCAGCAATTGGCATTTTGGATTTTAAAAAGCCTTTTACAGTACTTCATAGTGCATTCATATTGTTGCTTAATTTGTAATTCCATAATGACAAGATGTTGGACATCTTTTTTTTATTTTATAATTTCTTAAAATTTCTTTTCATTGTTCCAAAATTTATAGTTTATGCACCACACCCAGTACTCCATACAATATGTGCCCTCCATAATACCCACCACCAGGCTCACCCAACAACCCACTCCCCTCCCCTCCAAAACCCCATTTGTCTCTCAGAGTCCACAATCTCTCATGGCTCGTCTCCCCCTCCAATTTCTCCCAACTCACTTCTCCTCTCCATCTCTGTTGGGCATCTTTTTAATATACTTCTTGCTATATGTATGTTTTCTTTGGTGAGGTATCTATATAGATATTTTGCTTATTTTAAAACTGTGTGTTTTGTTTTCTTATACTTGAGTTTTATGGGTCCTTTGTATATTATGGATACAAGACCTTCATTAAATATGTATTCTGCAAAATATTTTCTCCCAGTTTGGGGTTTGCTTGTTTTTTATTTCCTTAACAGTATCTTTGATGGAATAAAAACTTTTAATTTCAATGAAATTCAGCTTACCATATTTTTTCTTTTCATGGATCATATTTTTGGTATTGTATCTAAATCTTCATTACCAAATCAAAGGTCATGTAGATTTTCACCTTTATTTTATTTTAGAGGTTTTATAGTTTTGCATTTTACATGGACTTCTTTAATACATTTTCAGTTAATATTTGTGTAAGAAGTAAGATCTGTATCTAGGTTTATTCTTTTAAATTCTTTTCTTATTATGTTATGTTAGTCATACAGTACTATTCTTTTAGGTTCTAAATTTTTTATTGTGATTAAAATGTATAACACAAAATTTACTATTTAACCATTTCTAAGTGTGCAGATGTGATGGCAGTAGGATTATTGAGGAGCAAAGGGAATGAAAGTAGAGAGGGTTTTCCTTCAAATATTCTGGAAGCACCAGCTGGTAGACTAATGAGGTCACATTCATGTTCTAATTAGAATGGGGCAGTTCTGTATTTCTATCCTTCTGCTAATTTGTAAGGGATGATCCAAGGGTAGGGATGTTTGTGGACTGAAATTTCAGAGTTTAGTTGGGGCAGCTCTCCCAGGTCATCCACAGATATTTTTCTGACAGTGCATAAACCCTGTAAGTGTATCTGGGTCATGACAAGTGACTAAATTAAATCCTCCACTGGAAACCATCACTTCTCTTCAACCCTCAGGTCTTGTTCCTAAATTTCGTCAAGCTCCATCTTCACCTATGTGGCATTCTGGCTCTAACCTGGCTTATGTCACAGAATCCCCAGACCCTTGCTTGTGTCTGGATTTGTTTGAGTTTCTCTATTGACAAAGATCAAGGACTTTGTACATGGATCAAGTACTAATTTTCCCAAGAATCAACTCATGTCCTTGTACATTGAAGGATAGGCATATTTACCCAGGGTGTGCCTGATCTTCACTATGTGGACTTGTCTACATCTCAACTCTGGTCTATCAAACATTTCATTTGTGATTATCTGTTTGTGTATCTGTCTTCTCCTGTACTTTATGAGCTTCTGGAGTTCAAGGATTGATCAAATCACATCTCAGATGTTTAATATATATTGGTTGAGTGAAACAAAGAAGGAAAAAACATGTAGCTTTTAGAAATTGATTAAAGCATTTCTTTTTAAAAAAATTATTTATTTTTTTAGATTTCTTTTCAGTGTTTCAGAACTCATTGTTTGTGCACCACCACCCAGGGTACATGTACATGCCTTAATGTTCCCCAAAAGACAGGAACATTGAATGGTGAGAGCAAGGGCTTTCAGCAGAGCATAGAGAATGTAGGTGCTGTAATCTCTGGTGCAAGATACTGGTTCATGTAGGAGAAGTGGGGAGGGAGGGAAGCTTATATAAAAGACCCATATAAAAGGTCTGAAAGACCAAAAAATGTAGAATTTGCCACAGAAGAGAGAAGAGACCACTAGAATACTGACTAGCTGCTGTTAGAACCCTATTCAAAGAAACAAGTGAACCTTAAAAGCAGGTATTGTGTTAAGAAAGATCCAGATCCCACACAGCATGACCAACATTAAGGTAAAAAAAAGTCTGGAAAATTCCTCATTGCTGTGCCTTTTAGGGGAAGGCAAGTAGGGGTGTATGAATAAATACTCCAGACATGCCTCTTCCTCATGCCTTCCTGGGGAGGCTGGAAACCTGTTTGGATTGGTTCAGAGCTCAGGAAAATTAGGGAACCTCTGATTTATAATACTCAGATGGTTTTTCAGGATCCTGAGTAGCGAAGCCAGGAATATGTGCCTTCAGGAGTGTTTTGCTTGAGGTTCAGCTTTGAGAAAAACATTTAAGTTCTTGAACATTCTCAAGTCATTCCAGCTTATCATAAAGGGAATAAGAGTAATTCATTATCAGAAAGTTTTGAGTTCAAACTCAGACAGCCTTAGTATGGTGTAATGATTAATAGCATGGTCTCTGGAGTCATGGGTTTGATGGGTTTGAACCCTAGATCTACCTGTGTGCTAACATGGGCATGTTATTTACTATATCTTGGTTTTTTGATCTGTTAAAATGGGGTCTAGAATAATAGTCATCCCACAGAATTGTTGTGAGACTTAAACAAGGACACATGTGAAGTGCTTAGAAAAAAATCTTGGAATAGAGTATAGATAATAACAACAATTATTAGTAGTATTATATATTATTAGAATATACAATGCTTATAATTATTATAATAAATATATAATATATAAATAATAAAATTATTATGTAACCTTAAATAATCATTTAACTCCTCAATTTTTTTGTTTGTCTCTATGATACACCATGCAATCCCCCTTCAGTGAAGAATTGCTGCCCCCATTATTGGTACTATCTTTGGCAACAGCCTGTTGCTATCAGTCCTTGCTGGCCTCTTGTTAGCTGCAAAGAGATGTTTTCCTTAGGTCACTTCCCGTCTTATTGGCTCACATATGATGACTAATGGCTATGGGAGTATAAGGGCATGATCTTTCTTTCATTTCTTCTTACAGATCTTGTTCCACAGACACTTCTCAAGCCCTATTTTGGCTTCTGAACTCCATCTCAGAGTTTGCTTCAAAGGATCGCAACATGTGACATCTAACATCACAGAATTGTTACCAGGATTAAGAGTAATAAAATAGTGTTTACCATTATTTCTCAACAATGTGTTTCCTTACCCCTCTTCCTCACAATATCACAAGCTAAATATGTTTTGTGACCTACCCTAAGGTACTCTATGATTTCTAACTGAAACATCGTGGTTGTTGTTGAAACATGGTTGTGGACTCTGAGAAACAAACTAAGGGTTTTGGAGGGGTGGAGGGTAAGAGGTTGGGTGGTGAGTATTATGGAGGGCATGTATTGCATGGAGCACTGGGTGTGGTGCATAAACAATGAATTTTGGAACATTGAAAAGAAATTTAAAAAATAAATAAAAATTAAAAAAGAAGAAACATGGTTGCTATTACCCAAATTTTTAAAAAAATGTAAAGTCCTTCTTAGGCTAATCTAAATTCATTGTGTTCTAATTCAGGGTGGAGTTTGACAATTAGACCCAGATGATAAGAGGGACAAAAGTTCAGCTTATTTAATAAAATCTGCTTACTTCTATCTTAAACACAAGACTATAGGTTAAAGTAAAGATTAGGTATCTTTAGGCAATGCCTGTTCCATGCATCACAGATAGAATCTCTCCTTCCTTACCCTAGTTTCCTTATTCCCTAGACTGGGTGTACAGATTTATCTATGATTCCAGTTGTCACTCTTCCAGAAAGCATGCTTAATGGCATTATACAAGGCACTAATTTGCATAGAGACTGTCAAAGTTCTTTGTAAAACAAAGAAATGCTCCTTGTTAAACAGTTACAATAACATTGACCACAACCATGAAAACAATTTTACAGCAGATTAAACACACTTAGTGAAAGAAGAACAGTGCAAAAGCAATTTCAACACTAGAGTTTAGTCAACAGCTAGCAGAAAGCCCCAGAGACAATGACCAGATATAGCATCCTACCTACTCTTGCTGAGTCATTTTTCTTTAGGTGAATGAGAACTCTTCTCTAGTTTGGTAAGACTTCCTGCCAGAGATGAGGGATAAACTACAATGAGGGAGAAGAAGGGAGGAATAACTAAATCAGAAAAGAAATTGGAGGAAAAATAGAGGATAAAATCTGTACAAACTATGGGAAACTTGGTGTGAGACATTAGGAGACAATCATACATTAGGAGAAGGAAGAAAATGGCTCTTATAATGTGGTGATAATCAGTCTGAAAACAACGGATTTGTAATTAGTTGGGAAAAACTCTTTTCAGATATTAAAGGGGGAGAAAAGGAAATGATTAAAACTGCCAATACAGAATTCCTAGTTTTAATTGGATTCTTCTTTTTCTCCACCCAGGTTTATTTCGTCCATCTCCCTTCTACTGAACTGAGAACTTTTCTTCTCTACAACTTAACAAGTCTCTCCTTATACAGTGACCCTGGACAGTTACACCTGGTAGTTGCTGTCCAGTGCTGAAAATGGCTGTCTAGCTAACACTGATAATCAAGTTCTTGATATGTGTTGCTTGGGGAAATCTGAGCCAATGAATCTTGCTCTTAACTTCACATTTGGTTTTCCTTGTGGCGAAAATCCAGGGACATTTGGGAACTTATAAATAATAAAAATAAATAACACTGGAAAGAGGTAAATTCATCAACATCATTTAAAATCTCTGTATTGAAAAAAAAATCTCTGTATTGTAGGTTGACAAATAATCACTGCACCTGGACTAGAGAAGTCATTCACGAAACAAGGACAAAGGAATTTATTTTGTTGGGAATTTATCACCATAAGTATCAAACATATAAGCATGATTTTTGCTGAGATGATGATTTTTCAGATTAGGCCAGGCCCTTAAGAATTGGAGTATGGGAGAAGAGTCAAGATGGCGGAGAAGTAGCAGGCTGAGACTACTTCAGCTAGCAGGAGATCAGCTAGATAGCTTATCTAAAGATTGCAAACACTTGCAAATCCATCGGCAGATCGAAGAGAAAAAGAACAGAAATTCTGGAAACAGAAAAACAACCACCTTCTGAAAGGTAGGACTGGCAGAAAAGTGAATCCAAAGCGACTGGAAGATAGACCCCAGGGGGAGGGGCTGGCTCCCCACAAGCAGCGGAGCAACAGAGCACAAAGTCAGGACTTTAAAAGTCTGTTCCACTGAGGGACATCGCTCCAGAGGCTAAACCGGGGCGAAGCCGACGTGGGGTCAGCGTGGCCTCAGGTCCTGCAGGGTCACAGAAGGATCGGTGGTGTCTGAGTGTCGCAGAGCTTGCGGGTATTGGAAAGGGAAAACCGGCTACAGAGACAGAGCCGACAGTAAGATCACAGCTCGGGCTTACCTTGAACAGGTCGCAGGCTCAGTGAGCTTGGAGCGCGGCCGGAGGTCAGGCAGATGGGAGTAACTGGGCACTGTTCTCTCAGGGCGCACTGAGTAGTGGGGCCCCGGGCTCTCGGCTCCTCAGGGGCGGAGACCAGGAGGCCGCCATTTGTATTCCCGTCCTCCTACACTACGGAAAGCGGAAAGCGCTCAGGAAACAAAAGCTCCTGAAAGCAAACCAGAGTGGATTATTCACCCCAGCCCCTGCTAAGGGAGGTGCAATTCCGCCTGGGGCAAAGACACTAGAGAATCACTACACCAGGCCCCTCCCTCAGAAGATCAACAAGAAACCCAGCCAAGACCAAGTTCACCTACCAAGGAGAGTGGTTTCAATACCAAGGAGAGCAGCAGAATTCCAGAGGAGGAGAAAGCAAAGCACTGAACTCATGGCTTTCTCCCTGTGATTTTTTTAGGCTTGCAGTTAATTTAATTTTTTTCTTTTTCATTTTTTTTTCTCTTCTTCTGCTAATTTTTTTTAACTTTTACCATTTCTTTTTTAATGTTTTTTAACTAGTTTATCTAATATATATATATTTTCTTTTTATATTTTTCTTTATTCGTTTTCTTTTTTAAAAATTCTTTTCTTTTCTTTCTTTTTTCTTTCTTTTCTTTCTTTCTTTTTGAACCTCTTTTTATCCCCTTTCTCCCCCCTCACGATTTGGGATATCTTCTGATTTGGTTAAAGCATATTTTCCTGGGGTTGTTGCCACACATTTAGTATTTTACTTGCTCCTTCATATACTCTTATCTGGACAAAATGAGAAGGCGAAAAATTTCACCACAAAAAAAAGAACAAGAGGCAGTACTGAGGCTAGGGACCTAATCAATACAGACATTGGTAATATGTCAGACCTAAAGTTCAGAATGACAATTCTCAAGGTTCTAGCCAGGCTCGAAAAAGGCATGGAAGATATTAGAGAAACCCTCTCAAGAGATATAAAAGCCCTTTCTGGACAAATAAAAGAACTAAAGTCCAACCAAGTTGAATTCAAAAAAGCTATTAATGAGGTGCAATCAAAAATGGAGGCTCTCACTGCTAGGATAAATGAGGCAGAAGAAAGAATTAGTGATATAGAAGACCAAATGACAGAGAATAAAGAAGCTGAGCAAAAGAGGGACAAACAGCTACTGGACCATGAGGGGAGAATTCGAGAGATAAGTGACACCATAAGATGAAACAACATTAGAATAATTGCAATTCCAGGAGAAGAAGAAAGAGAGAGGGGAGCAGAAGGTATACTGGAGAGAATTATTGGGGAGAATTTCCCCAATATGGCAAAGGGAACGAGCATCAAAATTCAGAAGGTTCAGAGAATGCCCCTCAAAATCAAGAATAGGCCCACACCCCGTCACATAATAGTAAAATTTACAAGTCTCAGTGACAAAGAGAAAATCATGAAAGCAGCCCAGGAAAAGAAGTCTGTAACATACAATGGTAAAAATATTAGATTGGCAGCTGACTTATCCACTGAGACCTGGCAGGCCAGAAAGAGCTGGCATGAAATTTTCAGAGCACTAAACGAGAAAAACATGCAGGCAAGAATACTATATCCAGCTAGGCTATCATTGAAAATAGAAGGAGAGATTAAAAGCATCCAGGACAAACAAAAACTGAAATAATTTGCAAACACCAAACCAGCTCTATAGGAAATATTGAAAGGGATCCTCTAAGCAAAGAGAGAGCCTACAAGTGGGAGGTCAGTAAGGAACAGAGACAATATACAATAACAGTCACCTTACAGGCAATACAATGGCCCTAAATTCATATCTCTCAATAGTTACCCTGAATGTTAATGGGCTAAATGCCCCTGTCAAAAGACACAGGGTATCAGAATGGATAAAAAAACACAACCCATCTATATGTTGCCTCCAAGAAACTCATTTTAAGCCTGAAGACACCTCCAGATTTAAAGTGAGGGGGTGGAAAAGAATTTACCATGCTAATGGACATCAGCAGAAAGCAGGAGTGGCAATCCTTATATCAGATCAATTAGATTTTAAGCCAAAGACTATAATAAGAGATGAGGAAGGACACTATATCATACTCAAAGGGTCTGTCCAACAAGAAGATCTAACAATTTTAAATATCTATGCCCCCAACGTGGGAGCAGCCAACTATATAAACCAATTAATAACAAAATCAAAGAAACACATCAACAATAATACAATAATAGTAGGGGACTTTAACACTCCCCTCACTGAAATGGACAGATCATCCAAGCAAAAGATCAGCAAGGAAATAAAGGCCTTAAACGACACACTGGGCCAGATGGACATCACAGATATATTCAGAACATTTCATCCCAAAGCAACAGAATAAACATTCTTCTCTAGTGCACATGGAACATTCTCCAGAATAGATCACATCCTCGGTCCTAAATCAGGACTCAACCGGTATCAAAAGATTGGGATCATTCACTTCATATTTTCAGAACACAATGCTCTGAAGCTAGAACTCAATCACAAAAGGAAGTTTGGAAAGAACTCAAACACATGGAGACTAAACAGCATCCTTCTAAAGAATGAATTGGTCAACCGGGAAATTGAAGAATTGAAAAAAAATCATGGAAACAAATGATAATGAAAATACAACGGTTCAAAATCTGTGGGACACAACAAAGGCAGTCCTGAGAGGAAAATATATAGCGGTACAAGCCTTTCTCAAGAAACAAGAAAGGTCTCAGGTACACAACCTAACCCTACACCTAAAGGAGCTGGAGAAAGAACAAGAAAGAAACCCTAAGCCCAGCAGGAGAAGAGAAATCATAAAGATCAGAGCAGAAATCAATGAAATAGAAACCAAAAAAACACTAGAGCAAATCAACGAAACTAGGAGCTGGTTCTTTGAAAGAATTAATAAAATAGATAAGCCGCTGGCCCGACTTATCAAAAGGAAAAGAGAAAGGACCCAAATAAATAAAATCATGAATGAAAGAGGAGAGATCACAACTAACATCAAAGAAATACAAACTATTATAAGAACATACTATGAGCAACTATACGCCAACAAATTTGACAATCTGGACGATATGGACGCATTCCTAGAAACATATAAACTACCACAACTGAACCAGGAAGAAATAGAAAGCCTGAATAGACCCATAACCAGTAAGGAAATTGAAACAGTCATCAAAAATCTCCAAACAAACAAAAGCCCAGAGCCAGAGGGCTTCCCAGAGGAATTCTACCAAACATTTAAAGAAGAACTAATTCCTATTCTCCTGAAACTGTTCCAAAAAATAGAAATGGAAGGAAAACTTCCAAACTCATTTTATGAGGCCACCATCACCTTGGTCCCCAAAGCAGACAAGGATCCCATCAAAAAAGAGAGCTATACAATATCCTTGATGAACACAGATGCGAAAATTCTCACCAAATACTAGCCAATAGAATTCAACAGTACATTAAAAGGATTATTCACCACGACCAAGTGGGATTTATTCCAGGGCTGCAAGGTTGGTTCAACATCCGCAAATCAGTCAATGTGATACAACACAGCAATAAAAGAAAGAACAAGAACCATGTTATACTCTCAATAGATGCTGAAAAAGCATTTGACAAAGTACAGCATCCCTTCCTGATCAAAACTCTTCAAAGTGTAGGGATAGAGGGCACATACCTCAATATCATCAAAGCCATCTATGAAAAACCCACTGCAAATATCATTCTAAATGGAGAAAAACAGAAAGCTTTTCTGCTAAGGTCAGGAACATGGCAGGGATGTCCATTATCACCACTGCTATTCAACATAGTACTAGATGTCCTAACCTCAGCAATCAGACAACAAAAGGAAATTAAAGGCATCCAAATCAGCAAAGAAGAAGTAAAACTATCACTCTTTGCAGATGATATGATACTATATGTGGAAAACCCAAGAGACTCCACTCCAAAACTGCTAGAACTTGTACAGGAATTCAGTAAAGTGTCAGGATATAAAATCAATGAACAGAAATCATTTGCATTTCTCTACACCAACAACAAGACAGAAGAAAGAGAAACTAAGAAGTCAATCCCATTTACAATTGCACCCCAAACCATAAGATACCTAGGAATAAACCTAACCAAAAAGGCACAGAATCTATACTCATAAAACTATAAAGTACTCATGAAAGAAATTGAGGAAGACACAATTAAATGGAAAAATGTTCCATGCTCCTGGATTGGAAGAATAAATATTGTGAAAATGTCTATGCTACCTAAAGCAATCTACATATTTAATGCAATTCCTATCAAAGTACCATCCATCTTTTTCAAAGAAATGAAACAAATAATTCTAAAATTTGTATGGAACCAGAAAAGAGCTTGAATAGCCAAAGGAATATTGAAAAAGAAAGCCAAAGTTGGTGGCATCACAAATCCAGACTTCAAGCTCTATTACAAAGCTGTCATCATCAAGACAGCATGGTACTGGCACAAAAACAGACACATAGATCAATGGAACAGAATAGAGAGCCCGCAAACAGACCCTCAAATCTATGGTCAACTAATCTTCAACAAAGCAGGAAAGAATGTCCAATGGAAAAAAGACAGCCTCTTCAATAAATGGTGTTGGGAAAATTGGACAGCCACATGCAGAAAAATGAAATTGGACCATTTCCTTACATCACACACGAAAATAGACTCAAAATGGATTAAGGGCCTCATTGTGTGAATGGAATCCATCAATATCCTTGGCATAGGCAGCTATCTCTTCGACCTCAGCCACAGCAACATCTTCTTAGGAACATCGCCAAAGGCAAGGGAAGCAAGGGCAAAAATGAACTATTTGGATTTCATCAAGATGAATAGCTTTTGCAAAGCAAAGGAAACAGTTAACAAAACCAAAAGACAACAGACAGAATGGGAGAAGATATTTGCTAATGACATATCAGATAAAGGACTAGTGTCCAAAATCTATAAAGAACTTAGCAAACTCAATACCCAAAAAACAAATAATCCAATCAAGAAATGGGCAGAGGACATGAACAGACATTTCTGCAAAGAAGACATCCAGATGGCCAACAGACACATGAAAAAGTGCTCCATATCACTCGGAATCAGGGAAATACAAATCAAAACCACAATGAGATATCACCTCACACCAGTCAGAATGGCTAAAATCAGCAAGTCAGGAAATGACAGATGCTGGCGAGGATGTGGAGAAAGTGGAACCCTCCTACACTGTTGGTGGGAATGCAAGCTTGTGCATCCACTCTGGAAAACAGCATGGAGGTTCCTCAAATTGTTGAAAATAGAACTGCCCTATGACCCAGCAATTGCACTACTGGGTATTTACCCTAAAGATACAAACGTAGTGATCCAAAGGGGCACGTGCACCCGAATGTTTATAGCAGCAATGTCCACAATAGCCAAACTATGGAAAGAACCTAAATTTCCATCAATAGATGAATGGATCAAGATGTGGTATATATACACAATGGAATACTATGCAGCCATCAAAAGAAATGAAATCTTGCCATTTGCGACAACATGGATGGAACTAGAGCGTATCATGCTTAGCGAAATAAGTCAAGCCGGGAAAGACAACTATCATATGATCTCCCTGATATGAGGAAGTTGAGATGCAACATGGGGGCTTAAATGGGTAGGAGAAGAATCAATGAAACAAAATGGGATTGGGAGGGAGACAATCCATAAGTGACTCTTAATCTCGCAAAACAAACTGAGGGTTGCTGGGGGGAGGGGGGTTAGGAGAAGGGGGTGGGATTATGGACATTGGGGAGGGTATGTGCTTTGGTGAGTGCTGTGAAGTGTGTAAACCTGGCGATTCACAGACCTGTCCCCCTGGGGATAAAAATACATGTTTATAAAAATTAAAGTTTTAAAAAATCAGAGTATGGGCTCTCTCTGTATTTCACATATTTTCTTCACCATCTCTCAGATTACCTGGAGTTTTCTGGATTAAATAATCTCCCATTCATAGATAAGTACATTTGGAGAAAAGAAAATTATAATCACTTAATTGCAAATTAATAATATAAATTACAAGAGTATATTCACATGTATCAATCCAAACAAAATCTGCTTTCCTAAAGTGGTTTAAAACAAATGAGGTTTAATTTTTCCCCAACTATAAAAAATCTGGGATATTAAGATTTTGCCAATAGTCAAGCACTTAGATAGTATTAAGATTGATTTTCTTGTAGTTCTGTTGGATTTTTCTTCATATTTTAGGCTTCAGAATCATAATTTGGCAACTGTATATTCAGATCTTATATCTGGAATCAAGATAATAAAGAGAGGAAATGATAGTATCAATGTTAACTATTTATTTTGTTAGAAAAGAGAAATACAAGTCACTCCTAAACTAACCTATTTTATTGATACGACTGTATCACATAGCAGTTAATAGTCATCTTGGTAGATAAATAAATGTTGAATTTTCTAGCCTGTATAGTGGAATAATAAGAAAAAATTGTGCTGGTGATATCTTTTGGGTTAGCCAAAATATAATGTGTGCCATAGTGGTGGAGTGAGAACAGAAACCTGACCTCCTATGAATGTCATATTCTTTTTTCCACAACCCTTCTTAAGGTGATATGGCTAGCCTGTTTTCTATAGGCCTATATTCTGTTCTGTAGGGTCAGATCCCTTGAATAAAACTGTGCCTTTTTGCTAAGCTGTTATAGTATTCTGATCTAATTTCTCTGCATAGGAATAATGTGATATAAAAGGAACTATACTATCTCAGGAGACAGTTGAGCTGGTGACTAGTCCCAATTTTGTCATAAATTTCCCAAAATTTTTCCACTAGGCCTTGAAATAAAATTGAAACAATTAAGCCTAACATCTTCTATCCCACATAGTTTTGTGATGTACTTGAAAATATTTTGGGAAGTTTCATATGAGTTTTTGACTGGATTAATACTAACAATGTCAAAAAGAACCATTACCAACTAATGATGTACTGAATGGTGACTAACATAACATGATAAAACAAATTAAAAAGAACCATTACCAATATTTGTAAATGTTTTATAGCTTAAAATTACTTTCAAAATGCACATTATCTCATTTGAGCCTCATAATAGCCACTATAAAGTGGACAGAATGAGAAATTACCTTAGAATAAAAACTCTTTATCTAACAAAATTTCTCCTACCCTCAAATTATTACAACAATTCAAGTAGGGATATTTAACTATTTTAAAGCTATTTTTTATGAATACCATTTTTTAGCAGCCTATATTTCATAAATTATAGTCATTTATAATCTCTACGTTTCTGTTCTGTGATTTTTCCTAATCTTCTAGCCATAATTCTAAGGTATTCCCTGCTCCTTATCTGTTTTCTACCAGCAGATCAAATTCAGCTTCAAACTGACATAATAAACCACATGGCTCTAAGTGATCCTCTGCTCCTTTCTGGGAAAGGCAGGCTGAATTGGGGAATGAGTTTATGAGAATGCCAATGTTTCTTATGAAGGCATTATTAATTTCCCTGATTTTTGGTAATATATATCTGAATCCAGAAGTCTCAGGCAAGATTCTTTGGTTAAATGTTATTTTTTGAAAAGAGATGAACCGTAACAAATGGTGGAAGTGGTTAGAGTGCTTCTGGGATGGTGAGCTTCCCAAATCATAGGGGCCAGCTGGGAAGGGTCAGGGTGCTGAGGGAAGGGCAAAAAGAAGCTTCTCTGGTCATATTCCCTTGATTTCCTCTCCAAATTTATTGTGCCCAGAATGATGCTCATTCTTAGTGACAAAGTGACATTAGTGAAACTGAGAAACTCTGTGATTCATGGCATTATACCCAGAGAATCATTCAGTTCTTTTAAAAAGATGGTCCTATTTCGGTTACTGTCAACATGATGTTGATATTGACCAATTTTTCTTTCTCTCTTAGGTCTTCTTAGCCACCCTGAGAACTAATCCCAAACATTGCAAATGAGCTTCTAAGGACTATTTTCCCAAAGACTTTCCTCCCGGTAGTTCTTCCCTTTAAGAACAGAATCAGCTTGTATTGTACACCCATTAAGAAAGAACATTCTGGGGGCACCTGGGTGGCTCAGTGGGTTAAAGCCTCTGCCTTCGGCTCAGGTCATGATCCCAGGGTCCTGGGATCGAGCCCTGCATCGGGTTCTCTGCTCAGCAGGGAGCCTGCTTCCTCCTCTCTCTGCGCCTGCCTCTCTGCTTACTTGTGATTTGTCTGTCAAATAAATAAATAAAATCTTTAAAAAAAAAAGAAAAAAAGAAAGAACATTCTGATGAGGACCTCAGTATCTCAGAAGAAATGGACACAGGATAAATATTAGGAATTGAGTACTCTAGATGTAAGAATTTGTTTCAGAGAGCTACATGAAGGTCCTGAGGCTACTTATCTCCTCTTAGTTATTTCATTTCAGCAAGAAATTAAGGAAAGAGGCTTAATCTGCAATTATAGTTTTTTGTATTCATTTATCTATGTACTTTGTATACCCCAGATCATATCTGTGCTGTTGGCTATGAGAAAAAAGGATTCCTTGAGGATATAAAACACTTTTTTTTTTTTAAATTCTGAGCTCAGATCAAGTGTAGAAACCTTGATAGTTGTAAAAGTCAGCAGTAAAACCTTTTCATCATTGCTCAGAACTCATTAGTCTCACACACACACACATACACACACACACCCATCTATCAAGTCCTCAGTTATACTCAGTCACCTTTACACACACACACACACACACACACACACCCCTCCAGACATATTCCCTTATTGTTTTAAGTTACTTTTGCTTCTCAGAACTAGAGAGATCATGCATCAGGTAGACTGGAAGGTCTTCTGATGCTCAGATTTGGCTATTTTCATCATTGATCCACTTCAGTAAGAGCAGATCTCAGAGAATAAAACATTTGTTTTAAACCACTTATTCTTCACTGAATCTTGAAATCAGAGTTGGGAACTGAAAAGGTTACCTTCCCTGGAATCTGAACTGTCTCAATTTTTCCCCAAATTCCTTCCATAGCATGTCTGTTTTCTCTTCTGAGACGTTTAAGAGCTGTGCTTGATGGGGCCTGAATCTCTGAAAAACTGTATAAAGGCAGGAAGAGCTATTTCTTTCCTAAGACCAGTTTTCCCAGGGTCTTCCAGAGTGCTATTGTTGGGGGTAGGGTCTGGAATATAAAGGGAGACATTATAGGGTCACCCAGGTCCAGGCAGTGGCCATAATCAAGTTTCACTTTCCCAGATACTTAGAAATGGGGGGAAAGGGAGCTTCATGGGTTATTTCTTGTTTGTTTGTTTGTGTGTTTTTTAGATTATATTGTATCATTAAGTGTTTTGAAAAAAAGTCAATAATAAAAAATGTTTTGGATAAATTAGTCCTCTGTGAAACATATTTCACAAATCAATTAAAAACTAAAATGAGCAAAAAAAGGGAGAGCTTCTCCATTCTTAATAAATATATCTAAACAAGAAATGAAGTTCTAAGGAGGTAGCATGAAACAGATGGGCCCTGATGCTATAACAGAGTTTTCATGAGGAAAAATTATATTAAAAATTCTAGGATCATTAAATATACACAGAATGTGTAGCTCAAATTTTGTTTAAAATATGCTAATCCTGGTTTTCTGGAGGAGTCAAGACGGTGGAGAAGTAGCAGGCTGAGACTACTTCAACTAGCAGGAGATCAGCTAGATAGCTTATCTAAAGATTGCAAACACCTACAAATCCATCGGCAGATCGAAGAGAAGAAGAACAGCAATTCTAGAAACAGAAAACCACTTTCTGAAAAGTAGGACTGGCGGAGAAGTGAATCCAAAGTGATGGGAAGATAGACCCCGGGGGGAGGGGCTGGTTCCCGGCAAGCGGCAGAGCAACAGAGCACAAAATCAGGACTTTTAAAAATCTCTTCCATTGAGGGACATCGCTCCAGAGGCTAAACCGGGGTGAAGCCCACGAGGGATCAGTGTGGCCTCAGGTCCCTCAGGGTCACAGAAGGATCGGGGGTGTCTGAGTGTCACAGAGCTTACAGGTATTACAATGGGGAAGCCAGCCACAGAGACAGAGCCCACAATGAGCTCACAGCTCAAGGATACCTAGAACCAGTTGCAGGCTGGGTGAACTCGGACCACGGTTGGAGGTCAGGCAGACGGGAGTTACTGGGCTCTGTTCTCTGAGGGCGCACTGAGGAGTCGGGCCCTGGGCTCTCAGCTCCTCTGGGCCAGAGACCAGGAGGCCGCCATTTTTATTCCCATCCTCCAGAACTCTACGGAAAGCGCTCAGGGAACAAAAGCTCCTGAAAGCAAACCCGAGTGGATTACTCGGCCCGGAGGAGGAACCCTCCTACACTGTTGGTGGGAATGCAAGCTGGTGCATTCTGGAAAACAGCATGGAGGTTCCTCAAAATGTTGAAAATAGAACTGCCCTATGACTCAGCAATTGCACTACTGGGTATTTACACTAAAGGTACAAACGTAGTGATCCAAAGGGGCACGTGCACCCGAATGTTTATAGCAGCAATGTCCACAATAGCCAAACTATGGAAAGAACCTAAATGTCCATCAACAGATGAATGGATAAAGAAGATTTGGTATATATACACAATGGAATACTATGCAGCTGTCAAAAGAAATGAAATCTTGCCATTTGCGACAAGTGGATGGAAATAGAGCTTATCATGCTTAGCGAAATAAGTCAAGCGGAGAAAGACAGCTATCATATGATCTCCCTGATATGAGGAAGTGGTGATGCAACATGGGGGGTTAAGGGCATAGGAGAAGAATAAATGAAACAAGATGGGATTGGGAGGGAGACAAACCATAAGTGACTCTTAATCTCACAAAACAAACTGAGGGTTGCTGGATGGAGGGGGGCTGTAAGAAGGGGGGTGGGGTTATGGACATTGGGGAGGGTATGTGCTATGTGGGTGCTCTGAAGTGTGTAAACCTGGCAATTCACAGACCTGTTCCCCAGGGGATAGAAATATATGTTTATTAAAAAATTAAAAAAAATATGCTAATCCAGAGAGGAGCTGCTTTATTATAAGACAAAGGTCTGGTGTTTGTAGAGTAGAGGAGCTGTCCAACATGCTTATATTGGGGATACTGAGACATCTTTTATTGCCTAATTCACAGCACTGACTGGTATAGAAAACTAGTTTGAAAATACAAATTTTCACCACGATCTGAAAATTTCTTTTTCTTTCTTTCTTTTTTTTTTTTTTTTTAGAAGTAAAAAATTTTTTTTTTTTTTTTTTTTTTTTTTTTTTTTTTTAGAAGTACATAACTTTTCTTTCTGTTTTTCTCTACCATTTTCCCCTCCTCCTTTATCCTACTTGTTCACTTCCTTTATCTCCCCTCCTGTTGAATCTTCTCAATCCTCCTCCTCTCTCTTGTCCTTTCACTATTTAACTTCTTATCTTTGACTGTATTATAGAGCTGGTGATGGTACTTACAATTTTATTTCATGCTACAGCTCTGTGGTGGAGGCTAATGAGGAAAGCTGTTAGAATTTGAAATACTTCAAGGTTAAGAAAGGGTAAGGTTAAAAATAAAATTCAAGAGGTTGATTGTATAGAGACCTTCTGGGATTCTCCAGTATGGCAGATTCATTATTTTGTGAGATGATAGATGATTGTGTCTGAAGACCCTGAGAGGATGAGTTAGATCATGTCAATAACCTGCCAGCAAACAATATCTCAGCTAGTACCATAAAGCTAAACACTATACCTGTTCCACTGGTAATTATTCAGGTTGCCATTTCATCCTGGTTAGAAAAAAACAAAATGTAAACACTAGATAATATATTTTATTTAACACCATACTATTTATTAAGGTCATTAATTTATCCTAATTCTTTAGTTAGATCAATTTTTCTGATTATATATACTCATAAAAGTATTGCAAAACATGATACAGAATATTTCTAACACCCACAAAGTTTGTTTGTGCTCAATGTTTCTGAGATTCAGTCATGTTATTCCAACTATCATTAGTTGTTTTATTACTACTACTACTACTACTACTACTGCTACTACTAGGTAGTATTCCATTATATGATTGTTCCAAGGTTTGGTTATTCAATCTTCAGTTGATGAATATTTGGGTTATTTTCAGTTTTCAGCTGTTATGAATAAGGTTGATATAAGTATCCATGCACAATCCATTAATAAACACATCTTTTAAATAGCTAAGAGCAAAATTGGCCAGATGTGTACTTTATTTTTAAAAAATCTGTCAAAAACATTACCCAAGTAAATAGTTCATTTTAATTCCCTCAGCTCTGTGTGAAAGTTCTAGTAATTTCACATCTTTGACAAGATATGATATTGTCAGAACTTTCAAAATTTATCTTAGTGATTTTAGTGGGTTGGAAATGGTATCTCTTTGTGGCTTTAATTTGCATTACCCTGTTTAATAATAATGATAAACATGATTTCACATGCTTATTAGTATTCACATTAGTAGTTTTATTAGTATTCTTTTGTGAAGAGATTGTTTGAATTTTGTGCCCATTTTCACTTGAGTTCTTTTGTTGTTGTTCATTTAATTTTTCAATGTATTAATTGTTAATTATATACAAATAATGACTCTCCCTATTTTATAACTACATATCTATATCAGTATCTATATCAATCTACCTATGTAATATTTTTCCAATTGTTATTTGTTTATTCAGTTTTAATTATTTTTGATAAGCAGATATATTTAACAAAAATAATATATATTTCTTATATTATGGTTAAAGTCTTTGATGTCTCTTCTGATAAGAAGTTAATATCCAAAGTTTCTAAAAACTCCCACTCAATGACAAAAAAAAAAAAAAAAAGAAACCCAAAAACCAAAAAACAAACAAACACCAAACAAACATAAACATTAAAAAGATAAGCATAGGACTTGTCAGGTTTACGAAAGGATGCTCAACATTACTAATGATTAGGGGAATGCAATGACTGGATATCTCAGTCAGTTGAGCTTTTGACTTTTAATCTCAGCTCAAGTCTTAATCTCAGTGTAGTGAGTTTGAGCCATAAGGGGAATTCCAAGGAGAATTCAAATCCAAACCACAATGAGATATCATCTCACTTGTTAGGGTAGCTATTATCTAAAAACTAAAACAAAACACAAAGATACAAGTGTGGATGGGAATGTGAAGAAATTGGAATGCTTAAATGCTGTTGGTGGGGATATAAAATGTTGCATCCACTGTGGAAAATCATATGGAACTTCTTCAAAAAACTAAAAATAAAAGTACCATATAATACTGCAATCTCACTTCCAGCTATTTACCCAAGGGAATTGAAATTGGGATCTTAGATTGATATTTTCACTCTCATGCTTATTGCAGTATAATTCACAATAGCTAAGAAATGGAAACAATCTAAATGTCTATGGACAGATAAATGGATACAGAAAATGTCGTTTATACATACAATGGGATATTATTCATCCTCTCCACCCCCCAAAAAATAACCCTGCCATCTGTAACAAGGATGAAACTTGAGGTAATTATACTAAGTGAAATAAGCCAGACATAGAAGGAGAAATACTAAATGATTGCACTTATGTGAGGCATCTAACATAGTCAAAAACAAAGAAACAGAGTGGAATGGTGGTCTCCAGTGACTGGGAGGAGGCAAAAATGAAGAATTGCTATTTTTAAAAAAGATTTTATTTTTATTCATTTGACTGAGAGATCACGAGTAGGCAGAGCAGCAGACAGAGGAAGGGGAGAAGTGGGCTCCCTGCTGAGCAGAGAGCCCAATGCAGGGCATGATCCCAGGACCCTGAGATCGTGACCTGCGCTGAAGGCAGAGGTTCAACCCACTGAGCCATTCAGGTGCCCCAAGAATTGCTATTTATAAGTATTTTAGAGCATATGAATATAATAACTCAAATAAGTCTATATTTATTATTTGAAAATTGCTTATTGAATAAGTGTGTATTTAAGTAATGAAAAGGCCACTAGATCATTGCTTCTAATTAGCAGTAACAGAAAACAAAAATATTATTTGTGGATACAGTTAAGACAGCATTTATATGGAGGTAACTACCTTCACATAACTTTTTTTTAAAAAAGATTTTATTTATTTATTTGTCAGAGAGAGAGCGAGAGCGAGCACAGGCAGACAGAGTGGCAGGCAGTGTTAGAGGGAGAAGCAGGCTCCCTGCGGAGCAAGGAGCCCGGTGTGGGACTCGATCCCAGGACGCTGGGATCATGACCTGAGCTGAAGGCAGCTGCTTAACCAACTGAGCCACCCAGGCATCCCCCTTCACAGAACTTTATTCCCACTGTTTGGTTGCTCCACATGGTGTCACTGAGCAAGAACAAACCCCCTGTTTCTCTTATCTGATCTGTCCAAAATATTCCTATAAGTAGGCAGGTTCCATGCCTCTCTTACAACTTCTAGCGTTTCACCTCCCCAGTAATCTACTCATTAGTACCCTGTAGCTTGAATCTCATTTCTTTCCTGGAAACCCTCAGTCTCTGCCCCTTCATGGGTCTCCACCCAACCCACTACATCAGGCTTCATGAACTCTCCTATGTCACAAAAGATAAAGAAAACATTTGCCCTAAAATAATATTCTACATGGAATCTTTGTTAGATGAAATTCTTTATAATGAGATTTTTAAATGTTGTGATTTTGTTTGTTTATTATTGGAATAAACCAGTTTGAATGAACACTTTCTATATGGAGATACTTGATTTACAAGTTCCTGCCCATTATATTGCCACACAATCAGTAAAAATATTTGTAATACAAAGAATATATCAGTTTAATTCAATGCAATACGCAAAACCTGCAGTACTCAGTCCCTCATTTGCCCACCAGACATAATTGACCAAATCCTAAGGCTGAGGCTGACCTGTCTCCACTTCATTCTGTAATTGCTCATACTCCTGTGGTTTCTTCCTTCAAGTTCAAAGATACACACATTTAAGAAATGATACAATATAGTAAAATTGAAAGATTTTTGTGTCTTTCACATGATGAGGACTCTTTACAACCTCAGGCAAATAATTTTGCTTCTCAGTTTCTTCCTCACTAAAATGAAGAGTTTGTTTCAATACATGTCTTTTAACCAGGAATTTGCATCAGAATCACCATAGTATTTGCAAAACATGAAAGTGCCATGGCCACACTACCAGCAAATGAATGTGGTGAGTCTGGAGTGGGGTCTGAGCTTATATATACTTACAAAACTTTTAGATGACTTTGATGTCCATTAAAGTTGGATCAAGGTTTAGATCATGGATTTTCAAACTTTAGTGTCTGAGAGAATTACCGGAAGCCTTGCTAAAACACAAATTGCTAAGCCTCACTCTTAGAGTTCTGATTCATAGATCTGAAAGCCTCAATAGTCTATATTTATAACAAGTTTCTAGGTGGTGCTTAATCCTGCTGGTCTGAGGACAACAACTGAGAACTCTGTTATAGATCCATGTCATTGAAGTTTGGTTCAATATTAAAATTACCTATTAAATTCTATAAAATCCTAATAACCATATCGTACCTCAGATCAATTAGCTTTACCCTCAGGAAGCAGAATACAAGCAGCAGTATTTTGCGAATCTCCCTAGATACATCTGAAACACACCCAATGTAGAGATCTATTAGTTTACCAACTCTCACCTATTAATTCTCTTATCCTTTAACAATGTTAGACTGAAAATAAGTCCAGATAACAACCAGTGAGAATCAGAATCTCTCTAATAGCAAGATCTGAGTTTTAGGAAAAAGTAGACATTCAGCCTTAAATTCTATTCTTTAAGCTTCCAATGGATAAATTAAGAAAAAAATCTCCATTGTGTCCAAAGTTATCTTAATTGGGGCTTGGAAACAAAGCATTAGTTAATAAGAAGCAACCTTTTTGATGTGTGTGTATGTACACAGTTCAACATCTAGACATCTCACCAGAAGGAGAGATAGTTAAATTCATATATATGAATATGAATATATATGAATATGAAAAAATATATATATATAAAACCTCTCAGTTTCTTCCTTGCTAAAATATATATTAGTCTTCCTCATGAAATACACTAATTATATATCATTGTTTCCAGTTGGCAGTTCTTATGAAAGAAGCAAATCCTGTGCTATTCTGAGTTTGCATTTTTCAGAGTAGATACTAGAACAGATAGAACTAGAGAATTAGAGAAGTTCAGCTGGAAGATAACCTATTGAGTGACTTCGCTAGGGTAGCAAAGTGCAACTTTTAATGTTTTTTCTTAAAAATTTAAGGAAAATAAATGATTTGGTCTTCCTATTGTTTATACGAGCTAGGATTTTAGTATTTCATTCAATTGATAGAAATATTCTTGGAATAAAAAAGAAAGAAATATTCTTGGAATAGATATTAATGTTATGAAGACAAGAGGCAGCTTTGAAGTTTAAGAGTGGATAGTTATGAAGAGAACATGAAGTAGATAGAGCAGGAAGGAATTGGAGGTCCTAGATCATACCCCTGGGGGTTTCATGAATTGGCAGCTAAAGAGGTACAGGGCCTCTTCCAAGCATGTTTTCTGCTTTTACACTGACTGACAGACAAACAAGTCTAGACACCTCCTGCATCTAGTGTCTGTTGGTGCAGTGCTTGTGTAAGGTTGAGAGTAACAAGTGGGTGCCTGTTTTCATCTAGAAGGTGCACCACACTTCAAGGAGCAGATACACAGGAAGGGTTTTTCTTCAGAATCCAAAAATACTCCACAGTATCCCAGTATCCTCAGTCTAGCCTCTTAGGGGAACACCAATAGTTAGAGAAGAAGAATAAAATAACTGCAAAAGACACTACCTATTTCCAAAGTGTCTTGGAACATATAAAATGGATACAGCAGGAAGTATGAGGGAATGTAGGAAAGTTAAAATATGAAGCTAAATAGAGCAGACTGGGAAGAATAAGAGTACCCCAGCTCACCCCGTCCTATGAATACAAGTAGTTAACCCTCACATCAGCATAAACAACTCAGAAAATGACCTGAGGACTGGGAAAGTAAACTCCTCAACTAAAAGTAGAGAAAAGGCCATATCAAAGAGTGCAGGAAAGGTAGAGAAGCAGTGGAGAGTTAAATGGACTCATGAGCCATCCACAGTTGGGAGGAAGTGACGGCCACAGAGAAGGAGGACAAAAAGACTATCACACCAGGGAACCTGTGTTAGGCAGAAGAATCTCTATAACATTTGGCTTTGGAAGAGATAGGAGCAGAATTTCAGGAATTCTTTCAGCCAGATGGACTTAAAATCTACAATTAAAAAATCAGTGGAGTCAGTTCTAGGAGAGCTTGAATGGGAATAAAAAGTTGAGTCACTGCTCTTAGACAACATGACAAACAGCCTGCAGAGACACTGAGTAGATGTAGTAATTTGAAAAAAACACTAGGGTCATATGGGAGGGAGAGTTATTTACTTATCTAAGAATGTGTAAAAATATTCTACACTGAATCAATAACAGGCTAGTGGAAATGGAGGAATGAATTAATAACCTGGAAGACAGAATAATGGAATGTAATCAAATTGAACAGATGACAGAAAAAAATGTTCAAAATGAGAATAGACTTAGGGAACTCAGTGATTCCATCAAGCATAATAACATTCACATTATAGAGATCCCAGAAGAAGAGAGAGAAAATGGTGCAGAATATTTATTTGAAGAAATAATAGCTGGAAAATTCCCTAATCTGGGGAAGGAAACAGATACCTAGATCCAGGAAGCACAGAAATTCCCCTAAGAACATCATTCAAAAGAGGGCCACAACAAGGCATATAATAATTAAAATGGCAAAAAGGAGAGACAAAGAAAGAATTTTAAAAGCAGTAAGAGAAAAGAAGACAGTTAATCTAAGGGAAACCTCACAAGGCTATCAGCAAATTTTTCAAAAGAAACTTTAAGGCCAGAAGAGAGGGGCATGATATATTCAAAGATAGGAAAAATCTACAACCAAGAATATCCAGCAAAGCTCATTGAAAATAAGAGATAAAGAATATCTCGGGTAAATGAAGACTAAAGAAGTTCATGAGCACTAAATTAACCTTACAAGAAATGTTACTGGGGAGTCCTTGGGTGAAAGGAAAGACCATAAGTGAGAGTAGGAAAAGTAGAAAATACAAAAGCAATAAAAATAAAAACATCTGTAAAAATCAGTCAAGGATACACAAAATAAAAGTATGACACCATATACTTAAAACTTGTATGGGGAGAGGAGTAAAGAATGGATTCAAACTTAAATGACTATCAACTTAATATAGATTGCTATATCTGCAGAAAAATTTATGTAAAAAACTAATAGTAACCATAAATCAAAAACTACGAATAGATATGCAAAGAGTTAAGAGAAAGAACCCAAGTACATAGAGAAAGCCAGAGACCCAAGACAGACAGCTAGAGAAAAAAAAAAGGATAAGAAACAAACAAAGAAACAAATAAACCACTAAACAACAATAAACAAATAACAAAATGGCAATGGCAATAAATAATCCTTAACAAAAATGAATTTAAATGTAATTTATTACTAAGCACTCTAATCAAAAGATATTGGGTCATAAAATGGATAAAAAAACAAGACCCCTCTATATGCTGGCCATGGGAGACTCATTCCATAACTAAAGACACAGACAGATTGAAAGTAAGGGGATAGGGGTGTCTGGGTGGCTCCACTGGTTAGGGAACTGCCTTTGGCTTGAATCTTGATCCTGGACTTCCAGGATCAAGTCCCACTTTGGGCTCCCTGCTCAGTGGGGAGTCTGCTTCTCCCTCTGACATCTCCCCTCTCATGCTCTCTCTCTCAAATATATAAAATAAAATAAATCTTTTTTAAAAAAGAAGAGAAAGTGAGGGGTTGGAGAAACACTTGTGCAAATGGATGTAAAAAGAAAGAAGACATAACACTACTATATCAAGAAAGTGGGCTTCAAAACAAAGATTTAGACAGAAAAAAAGAAGGGCACTATGTAACAAAAAAGGGAACAATTCAACAAGAAGATACAACAATTGTAAATATTTACACATCCAACATGGGGGCATCCAAATGCATAAAACAGTTAGTAACAAGCATAAAGAGGTTAACTGGTAATAATACAATGATTGCTGGGGACTTTAAACCTCCACTTACATCAATGGACAGCTTATCCAAACAGAAAATAAAGAAGGAAACAGTGACTTTGAATGACACATTGTACCAGAAGTATTTTACACATATATTCAGAAAATTCCATTCTAAAACTGCAGAATACACATTCTTTCCAAACACACATGGGATGGTCTCTAGAACAGATCTCATATTGGGTTTTGAAACAGTCTCAACTGATTCAAAAAGATTGCACCTTTTCTGAGTATAACACTATGAAACTAGAAATATCTGGGAAGACCACAGATACAGGGAGATTAAATAACATGCAACTAATCAATGAAGGGATCATCCAAGAAATCAAACATAAACAAAAAAAATATGGAGACAGGGGGTGCCTAGGTGACTCAGTCCACTAAGTGGCTGACCACTGATTTTGCCTTAGGTCATGATCTCAGGGTCCTGGGATTGAGTCCTGTGTCAGGCTGTGCACTCAGCAGGGAGTTGGTCTGCAGTCTTTCTGCCTCTGCCATTTCCCATGCTCATGCACCCTCTTTAGATAGATGGATATAGATGATATAGATAGAGAGATGATAGATGATAGATATATAGATAGAAATAAAAAAAAAAAGAAAAGGTCCAAAATCTTTGGGATGCAGCAAAAGCCATTCTAAGAGGGTAGTTTATAACAACACAGGCCTACCTCAAAAAGCAAGAAAAATCTTAAATAAAAATCTAATCTTACATTTAAAAGAGCTAGAATAAGATCAAAAAACAAAACTCAAAAACAACAGAAAGAAGGAAATAATAAAAATTAGAGCAGAAATAAATGATATAAAACTAAAATAATAATAATAAAACAGATCAATGAAACCAGGAGCTAATTCTCTGAAAATATCAACAAGAATGATAAACCTCTAGCCAGACTCATCAGAAGGAGAGAGAGAGAGAGAGATTAATCAAATAAAAAATAAGAAGCTTTTTATCTTGATGAAGCCCCAAAAGTTCATTTTTGTTTTTGTTTCCCTTGTCTTTGGAGATGTATCCTGAAAGAAGTTGCTGTGGCCAGTGTCAAAGAGGTTACTGCCTATGTTCTCCTCAAGGATTTTGATGGACTCCTATCTCACGTTGAGATCTTTCAACCATTTAGAGTATATCTTTGTGTATGGAGTAAGAAAGTGGTCCAGTTTCATTCTATAGCTATCCAATTTTCCCAGCACCATTTATTGAAGAGACTGTCTTTTTTCCATTGGCTATTTTTTCCCTGATTTATCAAAGATTAGTTGACCACAGAGTTGACCCTCAACCTATTTCTGGCCTCTCTATTCTGTTCCATTGACCTATGTGTATTTTTTTGTGGTAATACTATGATGTCTTGGTGATCACAGCTCTGTAATATAACATTAAATCAGGCAACATAATGCCCCCAGCTTTGTTTTTCTTTTTCAACATTTCCGTGGTGATTAGGGGTCTCTTTTGTTACATACAAATTTGGGGATTGTTTCTTCCTGATCTTTGAAAAATGACAATGGTATTTTTTAAATTTTTATTTATTTTTTTAAATTTCTTTTCAGTGTTCCAGAATTCATTGTTTATGCATCACACCCAGTGCTCCATGCAAAACATGCCCTCCATGTACCCACCACCAGGCTCACCCAATGGTATTTTGATAGGAATAGCATTGAAAGTATAGATTGCTCTGGACAGCATAGACATTTTAACAAGGTTTATTGTTTCAATCCATGAGCATGGACTGTTTTTCAATCTTTTTGTGTCTTCTTCAATTTCTTTCAGAAGTGTTCTGTAGTTTCTAGAGTACAGATCCTTTCCTCTTTGCTTAGGTTTATTCCTAGGTATCTTAATATAAAAACAAACAAACTAACAATGCCCCCCCCCCCCAAAAAAAAAAACACAGAAAAAACTTCTGCACAACAAAGGAAATGGTCAACAAAACTAAGAGGCAACCCATGGAATGAAAGAGTATATTTGCAAAAGACAGTACAGATAAAGGGCTGGTATCCAATATTTATAAAGAACTTACCAAACTCAATTCCCAAAAAACAAATAATCGTGTCAAAAAATGGGCAGAAGACGTGAACAGACACTTATCTAAAGAAGTCATAAAATGGCTAACAGACACATGAAAAAATGTTCAACATTATTAACCATCAGGGAAATTCAAATCAAAATCACATTGAGAAACCATCTTAAACCACTTAGATTGGTCAAAATTAACAATACAAGAAACAAGAGATGTTGGAGAGGATATGGAGAAAGGGGAACCCTCTTCCACTATTGTTGGGAATGCAAGCTGGTACAGCCACTTTGGAAAACAGTGGGGAGGTTCCTCAAAAAATTAAAAATAGAGCTACCCTATGACCCTGCAATCACACTACTGGTATTTACCCCAAAGATACAGATGTATGAAAAGAAGGGGCACATGGACCCCAGTGTTCATAGCAGCAATGGCCACAATCACCAAACTGTGGAAGGAGCTGAGATGCCTTTCAACAGATGAATGGATAAAGAAGATGCAGTTCATATATACAATGGAATATTACTCAAACATCAGAAAGGATGAATACCTACCATTTACATTGACATGAATGGAACCGGAGGGGATTATATCAGGTGAAATAAGTAAAGCAGAAAAAGATAATTATTATATGGCTTCACTCATAACATAAGTAATAGCATGGTGGACATTAGTGGAGGGGCGAACTGAAGGGGAGTCAGAGGGTGAAACAAACCATGAGAGACTATGGACTCTGGGAAACAGACTGAGGATTTCAGAGGGGAGGGGGGCATTGGGAGATGGGTTGGCCTGGTGATGGGTATTAAGGAAGGTACATTTTGCAACAAAAACTGGACGTTATCATGAATCATGGAACACTACATAAAAAATTTATGAAGTACTGTATAGAGACTAATATAACATTAAATAAGAAAATCAGTCTGTTTCTTGGTTTACTTCTTTTCCCCATAGGTTCATCTATTTTATTTCTTAAATTCCACACATTAATGAAATCATTAAGTATTTGTCTTTCTTTGACTGACTTATTTCATGAAGGACATTTGTTGTGACAAGTATTGGGTGCATGTAAGTGATGAATCACTAAATTCCACTTCTGAAACTAATATTACACTGAATGTTAACTTACTGAAATTTAAATAATAACTTGGAGGAAAAAAGTGAGGATATCTTAAGGGACCTCTGGGACAACATCAAACATAATAACATTTACATTACAGGGGTCCCAGAAAGAGAAGAGAGAGAAAGAAAAACAAAACAAAACAAAAAAAAAAAACAAAGAAGAAGAAAGTATCCAAATAAATAATGGTTGAAAACTTCCTTAATCTGGGGAAGGAAATAAATATCCAGGTCCAGGAATCACAGTCAGCTCTGAATAAGATGAACCAAAGAGAACCAAACCACATCAAGACACATTACAATTAAAATAGTAAAAGTTGGGGTGCCTGGGTGGCTCAGGAATTAAGCATCTACCTTTGGCTCAGGTCATGATCCCAGGGTTCTGGGATCAAGCCCTGCATTGGGCTTCCTGCTGAGGGCAGCCTGCTTCTCCCTCTCCCACTACCCTTGCCTGTGTCCCCCCCCCCCCCCCTCTGTCAAATAAATAAATAAATAAAATCATTTTAAAAGTAAAAATAAAATAGTAAATGTTAAGGATAATAGAGAATCCTAAAAGTAGCTGGGAAAAGCAAACCAACTTATTATGCATAAGGGAAACCCCATAAAAAATCAATACATTTTTCAGCAGATATTTTACAGACCAGGAAAGTGGCATGGTATATTCAAAGTGCTGAAAGGAAAAAACTTCCAAGAATTCTTTACTCATCAAAGTTATATTCATAATTGAAGAAGAGAGCAAAATTTTTCCAGATAGGTAAAAACCAAAGGAGTTTATCACCAGCCTTACTAGAAATGTTAAAAGGATCTCTCTAAGTGGAAAAATACTAAGTAATAATAAGAAAATATGCAAAAGTAATAATCTCACTGGAAATAATAAACATACAGTAAAGGTAGTGGATTAATCACTTATAAAACAAGTATGAAAATCAAAAGACAAAAGCACTGAAATTACAATAATTAGTTAAGCAATGCAAAAGATAAATAGATGTAAAAATGTGTCATCAAAAATGTAAAATGTGGTGGGGGTTAAAAACACAGTTTTAAAATGTATTAAAGTCCCCTCTTATTATTGTATTACTATCAACTATTCCTTTATGTTTGTTATTAATTGTTTTGTAGACTTGGGTGCCCTCATGTTGGAAGCATATATCATTATAATTTTTAGATCTTCTTGATGAAGTGTTAAAATTTAAGTTACTATCAATTTAAAAGGGACTGTATTATATTTATATTTTATATTTACATAAATATATATCATCATATTTATATACACGGTGTTATATATGAACCTTTTGATAATCATGGAAAAAAACCATAGAAAACACATAAAAGAAAATGAGAAAAGAATCTAAATGTAACACTGAAGAAAGCAATCAAACCATAAGGGGAGAGAGAACGAGGAGAAGAGAGAAATAGAGAGGGACTTCAAAAATAGAAAATAATTAACAAAATGGTAATAACTACAGACCCACCAATAATTACTTTAAATTAAATGGAGTAAATTAACCAAGGTCATGGAGTGGCTGAATGGATTTAAAAAGTAAGACCCATCTTTTTGCTGCCTATAAGAGATTAACTTCAGAGGAAAAGACAGGGGCAACTGGGTGACTTTGTTGGTTGAGTTTCTGACTTGATTTTGGTTCAGGTCATGATCTCAAGGTCATGAAATTGAGTCCCACGTGGGTTTCTGTGCTGGTTGTGGAGCCCCCTGGGGATTATTCCTTTCCTTTTGACTCTTGCCCCACCCAGCTTACCAGAATGAAGAGAAGTTGAATGAAAAGAAAGCTGGTATAACTATTCTCCTGTTAGTCAAAATAAACTCTAAACTCTAAAATAAAGACTATAATGAAAGACAAAGAAGGGTACTACATAATGATATGGTTAATCAACCAAGAAGACACAGTTTGTACAAATATATATGTATCCAACATAAGAGCACCAGAACATATAAAGCAAATATTAACTTGTCCCAAAAGGGACAACTTCAAAGCAATACAATACTAGCAGGGAACTTTAAAGTCCCCACTTAGAGCAATAGATAGACAAATCATTCAGACAGAAAATCAATAAGATAATATTAGTCTCAAAAGACATTAGATCAGTTGGACTTATTAGAAAAATACAGAACATTCCATCCAAAAGCAGCAAAATACACATTCTTCTCAAATTCACCTGGGACATTCTCTAGGATAGGTCATATGTTGAGCTACAAAGAAGTCTTAATAAATTCAAGAAGATTGAAATCACTTCAAACATTTTCTCAGATTACAATGGCATGAAACAAGAAATCAGTTACAATATGAAAACTGGGAAAAAAAAAACCCACAAAAAACATGGAGAATAAACATGCTACTCATCAACCAACAGGTCCTCAAAGAAATCAAAAGAGAAATTAAAAAAAAAAATACCTAGAGACAAATGAAAACAGAAATACAACACAGAAATCCATGGAATGCCGCAAAAGTTGTTCTAAGAAGAAAGTTAATACCAATACAGGCCTACATTAAAAAAAAAAAAAAACAAGAAAAATCTCTAATAAACATTTTAACCTTACATATAAAGGAATTGGAAAAAGAATAGCAAAGTGTGAGTTAGTAGTAAGAAGAAAATAAGAAAGATCAGAGTGGAAATAAAAGAAATCGAGACTAAAAAGACACTGAAAAAATCAATAAACCCAAGAGCAGTTTCTTTGAAAAGATAAAATTGACATTTAGCCAGACTCATGAAGAAAAAAGGAGAAACTTCAAGTAAATAAAATCAGAATGAAAGAGCAGAAATTATCATTGACGTTACAGAAATGCAAGTGATCATAAGACACTACTATGAAGAGTTATGTGCTTTAAAAAATCAACAACGTAGAAGAGATGGGTAAATTCCAGGAAACATACAATCCTTGCAGACTGAATCAGGAAGAGGTAGAAAGCCTGAATAGACTAGTTACTGGCAAGGGAATTGAATTAGTAACAAAAAAAATCTCCCAACATGCAACAGTCCAGGACCAGATGGCTTCATGGTGAATTCTTCCAAACATTCAAAGAAAGATTTAATATGTATACTTCTAAACTTCTTAAAAAAATTGAGGGGAAGGAATGCTTTCAAACATGTTTTATGAGGCCAACATTACTTTGATGCCAAAACCAGACAAGGACATCACATAAAAAGAAAATTACAAGTCAATATCCTTGATGAAAAAAGATGCAATATCCTTAAGAAAATATTAACATACCAAATTCAATAATAACTTAAAAGGTCATACACCATGATCAAGTGGATTTATCCCATCAAACGTGATTGACTTTAAGTTATACTATAAAGCTATAGTAATCAAAACAGTATGGTACTGACACAAAAACAGACATATGGGTCAATGGAACAGAATTGAGAGCCCAGAAATCAACCCACACATATATAATTAATTTATGACAAAAAAGCCAAGAACATAAAATGGAGGAATGATGTTGGAATAAGTGGTCTGTCATATGCAAAAGAATGAAACTAGACTACTGTCTCACACCATACACAAAATTTAACTAAAAATGGATTAATGCTAAGTGAAATAAGTCAAGCAGAGAAAGTCAACTATTATATGGTTTCACTTACTTGTGGAACATAAGGAATAGCATGGGGGACATTAGGAAAAAGAAGTTGAAAATGAAGGTGGGGGGGAATTGGAGAGGGAGACGAACGGTGAGAGACTGTGGACTCTAAGGGGGATTGGTTAGCCCGGTGATGGGTATTAAGGAGGGCATGTATTGCATGGAGAACTGGGGGTTACATGTAAATAGTGAATCTTGGAATAATACATCAAAAACTAATGATGTACTGTATGGCAACTAACATAACATAGTAAAAATAACCAAAAAATGAAAAAAAAGAATTTGAATATAAGACCTGAAGCCATAAAATATGTAGAAGAAAACAACATAGGCAATAAACTCCTTGAAATTGGTCTTAGAAAGGTGTTGATGGATCTGACTCCAAAGGCAAGGGAAACAAAAGCAAAAATAATCAAGTGAGACTACATCAAATTAAAAGCTTTCTGCACAATAAAGGAAATCATCAACAAAATGAAAAGGAAACCTACTGAATTGTAGAAAATATTTATAAATCATATATCTGATAAGGAGTTAATATCAAAAATGTATGAAGAACTCCTACAACTCAAAAACAAGAAAACAAACTACCTGATTAAAAAATGGGCAGAAGACGTGAATTGACATTTTCCCCCCAAAAAAACATAGAGATAGCAAACAGGCACATGTTTGTTATCACTAATTATTAGTGAAATGAAAATTAAAAGCAAATATCAAGGAGACAAAAAATAAGTGTTGGAGAGGTGTAGAGAAAATGGAACCCTTGTACACTGTTGATGGGATTGTAAATTGGTGCAACTACTAAGGAAAACAGTATGAAGCTTCCTCAAAAAACTAAGGATAGAACTGTCATAGGATCAAATTCAACTACTGCATATTTACCTAAAGAATACAAAAACACTAAATAAAAAAAAAATTTGAAACCCTCCCTAATTACAGCATTATGTATAGTAGCCAATATATGGGAACAATCTAAATGTCTATGAATGATAAAGAAAATGGGATAAATAAATGATAGATGATGGATTACAAATAGATAGTAGAATAGATACATAGGTAGATAACATGTACACACACACACACACACACACACACACACACACATTCACAGTGGAAAACTACCAAGCCATAAAAAAGATTGAAATCTTGTCATTTGCAATAACATGGATGGACCTTGAGGGTATTATGCTAAGTGAAATAAATCAGAAGGAGAAAGCTTGGAACACTATGATTTTATTCACGTGTGGAATCTAAAAAAAAATGAACAAATACTTAATAAACAAAATGAACTCAGATACAAAGAATAGACCAGGGGTTGAGGGATAAGCAAAATAGGCAAAAGTGGTCAATTGTAACATGATATATGATAACTAGAATTTTGCAGGTGATCATTGTGTTGTGTATATAGATGTCAAATTATATTGCATACCTGAAATTTATATAATAAAAATAAATAAATAAACATCAGAACATGAAGAACAAAAAAGATTGATAAATCTTAACACAGGCTAACCAAGAAAAAAAAAAAAAGAACACAAATTACTAACATCAGAAATTAAAAAGGGACATTACTACTGCTGGTATGGATAATGAAAGGATATTATGTACAACTCTTTGCCCATAAGTATGATTAACTAGATGAAACTGACCAATTTCTTACAAAATACAATCTATCAAAACTCACAAACAAAAATAGGTAATCTGAATAGTTCTATATCTATACAAAATTAAATCAATAATTAATAACCTTCCAAAACAGAAAGCACCAGACCCAGATGCATTTACTGGTAAATTCTTCCAAACATCTAAAAAAAATTCCAATTTTGAAAAATATATCCCAGAAAATAGAGGCAGAAGAAATAATTAATTCTATGAGCGAACATTCCTAATACAAGGGCATTAAAAGAAAGGAAGAACACATATCTCTCATGCAGACATATTCAAAAATACTTAACATATTAGCAAAATGAATCAAATAAGGTATTAAAAAAAATATACTCCATGACCAAGTAGGATTAAAGCTGGTTCAATATTCAAAAACCAATTAATGTAATCCATCACTTAAACTCTCTTAAGAAGAAAAATCACACAATCGTATCAATCTATGCAAGAACATTATTTGACAAACTCAACACCCATTCATAATAATTAAAAATAAAAGGCACTGAGAAAACTAGGAATGGAAGGAGAATTCCTCAATTGATAAAGAATGTTCTGCAAAAACTTACAGATGACATTATGCTTAATGATAAGAAAATAAAGGTTTTATGCCTAATATCAGGAACAAGGCAAGGATGTCCCTTGTGACCACTTTTATTCAACATTGTACAGTATGTCCTACAATAATACAATAAGAAAATACAATAATACAATAAGAAAAGAAAATAAAAAGATATAAAAGAAAATAAAAAGATATAAAAGACATACATATTTGGAAAAAAGAAAACTGTTCACAGATAACATGATTAAATATATAGAAAATCCCAAGGAACTGATAAACACAAACACAAAAACTAATTCCTAGAACTGGGTAATTCTAGCAAGGTTGAGGATAGAAGGTTAATATACAAGTCTTTCTTCTATACAATAAATGAATCCTAGAAACTCGAGTTTAAAAAGACAATATTATTTGTATTAGTGCTCCTCAAATTAAGTACATGTGAGTAAATATAAGAAAACATGTGCAATATCTAGATGAAGAAATTAACAAAGATTCAAATAACTGGGTGTATCCCATGTTCATGGACAGGAAGACTCAATATTGTTGATTCAGTTTTTTCCCCATCAATCTACAGATTTAATGCATTCCCAATAAAAGTTCAGGCAGCTATTTTGTGGTTATTGACAAGTTGATTCTAAAGTTTATATGGAAACTCAAAGGCCCAGAGTATTTAACACAATTTTGAAGAAGGACAAAATTGGAAAACTTACACTGGCTTACTTCTAGAATTAGAGCAAAGCTAAACAATCAGTATAATGTGTTAACTGGTGAAAGAATAGACAAATAGATCAATGGAATAGCATAGATAACCTGGTAACAGACCTGTACAAATACAGTCAACTAATCTTTGATTAAAGAGCAAAGGCACTTTAATGGAGAAAGGTTAGTCTTTTCAACAAATGGTGGTGGGAAAAATGGATATTTGCATGCAAAATATGAATTTAGACATTTAACTTTGACAAAAAATGAACTCAAAATTGATCATAACCAGGTGGTGGATATTAGAGAGGGCACAGATTGCATGGAGCACTTGGTGTGGTGCAAAAATAATGAATACTGTTATGCTGAAAATAAATAAAAAATAAATTTTAAAATATTGATAATAAGCCTAAATATAAAATTCAAAGCTAAAAAACTCCTGGAAGATAACATAAAAGAGAATCAAGTTTACTTTGGGTTTGGTAATGTCTTTTTAGGTAAAAGCATCGTCAATGAAAGAGAAAACAATGATAAACCAGACTTCATTAAAATTAAAAATTTCTGCTCTGAGAAAGACACTGTTAAGAAAATGAATAGATAAGCAACAGATTGTGAAAAAATCTTTGGAAATTACATATCTGGTAAAATACATATATTCAAAAAACACAAAGAACTTCTCAAACTTAATATGGAAACTGAATTAAAAGTGGGAAAATTGAACTAATACCTCACTATAGAAGACATACAGATGGCAAACAGGCATATAGCAAGATGTTCAGTATCATCTGTCATTGGGGAATTACAAATTAAGACAACATTAAGATAGCACTACAAAACTTTTAGAATGTTTAAATAAAAAAAACAAAATGCGATAACACCAAATGCTAGTGAGGATGGGCAGCAGCAGGAACTGCTATTCATGGCTGATTGAAAACAAAATGGCAGTCACTTGGAAAGAGTTGGTAGTTTTTGTACCATGCTAAATATAGTTTTACCATACAAGACAGCAATATTGTACCCAGCTATTGTCCCAAATGAGCTGAAAACTTATGTCCATAAAAAAACCCCTGCACATTAATATTTATAGCAGGTTTATATATAATTGCCAAAATTGGAAGCATTCGGAATGTCCCTTAATAGGTGAATGGTAAATACACAGTTGTAATTCATATAGCGGAGTATTACTCAGCAATAATAATAAGTTTTATAATGGAGGACAAGGAAGAACACTAAATGCATAATTCTAAGTGAAAGAAAGTAACCTCGAAAGGCTACTTACGATATAATTCCAACCAAATGACATTCTGGAGAAATTCTAACTCCAGAGACAGGTTTTATTTAGATCAGTGACCCCAGTGATCTGGGGGAGAGAAGAAGTATATTTATTACAGGGGAATTTTAGAACAGTGAAACTATTTGTCTGAAACTATAATTGCTGGATAGATTATATTACACAGTTGTCAAAACCATAGACTGTGCAATGCAAACAGTGCACCCTATTGTAAACTATGGACATTAGTTAATAATTATATATCCATAATTATTCATCAATTGTAACATATGTACCACCCTAACACAAGGTGTTAATAATACAGAAAATTGTGATAGGGAAGGAGAGGGAATATAGAATCTCTCTGTATACTTTGCTCAATTTTCTGTAAACTTAAAACTGCTCTAAAAATAAAATCTATTAATTAATATGAAGTTTATTCTAAAGGCATTGTTTTAATTATTTTTTCATCAAAGTGCTCTTTTTCGTTTTATTTTACCTTCTCTTTTGAAAGGGGGTATGCATGGACTGAATGTATGCACATGGACCAACCACTAGGCCTGCAAAGGGATGCAGATGATTGACAATGGGGCAGAGAGTACTGCTTGGGAGGAGAGCAAGGGAGAAGTTTTACTGGGATTGCTGTTTATGGGAGCCGGGGCTTGGAATCAAACATGACTTTGTTAGGATTTATCCCTCCAGTATTCTTCAGGATTAGATTAGTTTTCATTGTTTGTGCATTTGCCTTTGCCTACATTGAGTTCAGCAGTGGTCCCTGCTGGTAAGTCAGACAATCAGCAGTAGCCCTTAGGGCTCTACACATTTCTGTAAGAAAGGCTGTGTTTCTCTTGACCTTGCTCCTTGAAGAGCCTTGTCTTGCTTTAAGACACTTTTGAGTAGTAAAAGTTTTCCATTGTATGGGAAATGGCCAGGGAGCTATGGAAGGAGACAGAACTGGAAGGAACCCACAGGAAAGAAAAACTACTGTGTCTTGTAATTCCATTGACCTGGTTGTCATTACCCACAGTGTATTGTCCTTTTGTTTTCTCTGGGCTGATATTAAGTCTTGTTTAAATATTCCAGTCAGATCTCAATGGTCTAAACTAGATTAAGACTATTATATGGAGTACAACATCCCCCAAAACCAGGATAGGGACAGGAGCAACAATTATTGAGAAATCCTCAGATGAAATGAATCACAGAAGAGGAGAAGAGGCCTATGAAGTCCAACATCTGCATAGGAAGACTCTCCCTCCATAGCTGACCTTGTTGAATAGAATCTCTCATCCCTGAGGAGGAGGTAGAGATACAGAGACTGGAAGCTAGGCAAGACTGATGTCCCAAGAGGTGTGAAGGACAGTGTACTGGGGTAGAGGCAGTTATATTAGGATTACTTTGGCAACCTTTCCTGCCATCCACATATTCTTTTTCTTTTTTAATTTTTAATTTTTTATAAACATATATTTTTATCCCTAGGGGTACAGGTCTGTGAATCGCCAGGTTTACACACTTCACAGCACTCATGAAAGCACATACCCTCCCCAATGTCCATAACCCCACCCCCCCCTCCTCCCAACCCCCCTCTTCCCAGCAACCCTCAGTTTGTTTTGTGAGATTAAGAGTCACTTATGGTTTGTCTCCCTCCCAATGTCCTTCAGGCCAAGTTGCTCTGAGCAAGGAAAAGCCAAGAATCTCTGCCCTTTTTCCTTTTTCCAAAGAATTCCTTTTCCTCAGTTAAAGCTAAGGATCTCTATTACCCAATGTCTGTCCTAACTAAGAAACTTTCTGACTCTGGAATCAAACTTCTCAGATCCTCTTTTGGAGGTGATATTGACATTAAAAATTTCAACTTATTGTAAGAGCTAAAATCCCATGTCAACTTAAATAAATAAATTGTAGATGTCTTATATATTTTTCTTGCAGAGTTGCCAACATTCATTTTTCCTCCTCAATTTTGTAAAATGTAATAATAAAACATGGGATTGTGCAGCAAAAGAAACTTCTAGACACACTTATTATTCAATAATAAATGAGTTTCATATTTTGTATCCCACTAAGTAACCTGTAGTAAGGCAATTTTAGAAGAATTGGAAATGCAATCTGGATATTCTAGTGAAGAATAAAAATTAATAAGGTGGGCTGGAGGAGGAGCCAAAGGCTGAATTAAATATGCTGGGTATTATTTTATTTTATTTTTAAGATTATATTTATTTGAGAGAGATAAAGTGAGAGAGCACAAGTAGAGGGAGAGGGGCAGAGGGAGAAGGAAGAGTAGACTCCCTAAGGAGCAGGGAGCAAGACAAGGGGCTCTGTCCTAGGACCCTGGGATCATGACCTGAGCCAAAGGCAGATGCTTAACTGACTGAGCCACCCTGGTGCCCCTAGGCTGGGGATTTCAAACCATATTCTGGAACCCTATGGCTTTACAAAATAAGTTTATAGTATGAAACTTTTTAAATGTAAAAACCACAATCACTACTAGAACTTGATTGGCATTGTATGGACTATGTAGCTCAACTTTGTTTTCTTTCATTTCTCAGCAGTGTCATATAGTGTTTAGTGCACAGGTTTTATACACATTTTATTAGTTTTCTCCTATGATTTTAATGGTTCTAAATGTTGTTCTAATGGATATTTAAAAATACAAACTTCCATAATTTAAATAAAATTTTAATGCAAATTTAAATTTTCTATAATTTCAAAATATATTATTTGCTAGTTTTTGCTTAAGATTTGGTGGTTTTTAATTATGTTTATGATATAGTTAAACTTATTTTATGCTATTTTGAAGAAACCCTGTTCTAAAGTGCAGTGGTTTAAAGGCAATGCTGGTGTTCACTGGAGTTCCCTCTCTTGGTTTAATCCTGCTCAAATGCAAAAGCTGTGCTCAGCCTCAGTCTCTAATAAGTGTTCATGGGTTGGTTGTGTTCTGACTCACCTGAATCAGAGTACAGGCTGACATCACCTTGGGGTGCTGATGACAAAGTTTCTTTCTCTTTTAAGACACTATTATCTAGGCCCTCTAAAGTTCCTCCTCTTCCCTAGCCATGCCCAAGTTCCAACTCAGCCCATGCCCTTTACTACCAGTACCATCTTGCCTGTAGGCTGGCTTTGCTTACCAGGCCATATATTCCCCCCCTTACCCTGGGGGAGGGACTTATAGTTGGCATATCCCCTTTTGTTATCTTTCCTTTCTGTATCCTCAAACTCTTTTACTCTATCACTGAAAATTCTCTCTTCCTTCCTCACAAAGTCCTTGATGGCTCTTTGAAAAAGTTCTCACGTCCTTTATCTCTGGGGTCTAAGGCATTAGAAATAGAAAAGTCTGTCCTGGGAATGGTTGAACTTCCTAGAAAACGGTACTAATGACTTCTTTGGAGAAAAGGTGGAGTTCATGTTGCCAAAAAGTATGCTACAGCACACAGAAAAATAAACACTTGGATAGGACTTTTGTTGATTTAGATGGCAACAGAAAACAAAGCCCCATCTCAGATTTAGACTTTACCACTTTCCAACCCTGAACTCCTATGGTCTTCTTTTGCAAATTGGAAAATAATATCCCACTCACAATCAGAATTAGTCTATATCAGTTGTATGATTTTGATTATAGAACTCATCCTTGGGACCCATATAAAGGGAGGGAATCCTCTCTGATCCTTGTCACTGTAACACTACTACCCACTCTATTTTTCAAAAGCATATCCATTATAAAATTAAATAATAAGGATGTGGCATAATGTTCACCAGCTGCCTTTAATCTGTTGGGTTGTTTTTGCATATTCATTATCTTTAACCTTTGGTGGTGTGTGGTAGACATGGACATACACTTCTCACATCTCTCTTCGTGAACAATTATTCCTCAGTTATGAACAGTGGGGAGACCAGGAAGTCTCTAGATCTCAGTTCCTTTAGGGTCTGCCTCAGCAGAAGGCCACCTGGCTCCAGAGCATATCCTTTCCTGGCACAGTCTTTACTCAATGACTATATAGAGATATAAAGGTCCAACAATTTTGACATAATGTAAGACAACTGTGATCATTAGTATTCCTTCCAGAACTTCCAATTAGGTGGTCCAAGATGGTTGTGCCACATGACACTTTTACATTTCTTCCCCATCCAATCCTTCTTTCTTCTCTTTCCTTCAAAGATACTGATCCCTGACAAAAATCTTACACCCCAAGTCTGCTTCAGATTCTGCTATTGGATAGCTTTAAAAATGACAGTTGGTACTTGGAGTGTCTTGAGAAGGTAAGTAGGGATTTTAGAGCTGGATTACTCACCTCCTTTTTGTCAATAAGGACTCCATCAGTGGTGGCAGGCAGATCACAATTGGTCTCAGGCACCAGGTAGTGGTCTAGATGTTAAAAGTTTCACAGAACCTGAGATAAGGGTGGTATACCAGTGGTAGAGTGTTTTATTTAAGGTGTAGAACAAATGGAGAAAATAGTATTATTTTGCATAGAAAGGTAATATGGCCATTTTTAAGTGCTAGCATTTCACTCAAGAGATATTATGAACATCTGGGGGTAACAGAAAATGGGAAATGAAGAGTGAAATCCAGCGGTCCTGATTATAGGTTAAAAAAAAATCTGTCATCTCCTGAAAAGTGGTTCCTGCCAAGGATCATACCCAGAACTCAATGAAGTTGGAAAATTTCAAATATGACTCAATAGCCAACCAAGGGAGGTCTGCTACGTTGAGTCCAGTGCCCTGACTTGGAAAACATGAGATCTTAATACCTGAGTTGGGGATATATGGACATATGGCCCAAAAGTTTTGACTAATCTAAGTCAAACTAGTTTGTCTAAACTATTTGTGCCTATACATATAACCCACTCCTCCTATTTCAGAGCTAGTACTATCCTGTACTGATATTGGATGCAGAAGTCATGTGCCACCCTCCTCAGAATTACTCACAGCATAACCAAGCTAAGGATGTGCTCTGTCTGAAAAGAAAGGTAAGGGATGGTGAGTGCTATGAAGTGTGTAAACCTGGTGAGTCACAGACCTGTACCCCTGGGGATAAAAATATATTTTTATAAAAAATAAAAAATTAAAAAAAAAAGAAAGGTAAGGGATTCCCCAAATCCTAGACATTATGTGCCAGATACAACTGTGAAGAACACACTGGGACTGAGTTCCAAGAGTGTTTTTAATTTGATAGGTAGAGTATATTGACTTGGGATTTGACATCCTAGCAAAGATCCCAGAAGTTAGTATGAACTTTCTACAAGGATGGCACGTAGAAGCATGGAAAACTGATGACCATAATTTCCATAGAAGACAGTGGGGAAAAGGATTAAAAGGCTTAGGAAAATTGAAATGATGGAGTAGATGTTCTATGTATGGCTGGAAGAGCCATTGGAGATTACTTCTCATGAGAAAGAATGTGAGTCATAGGAACCTGCCATTATCAAGGTACACTACTGATAGAAATATTTGTATCATTGAAATTTCAGTGGTTGTTCTCCTTTGCAAAAAGGTGATTCTATAATAAAATTGGAATGACATGACCCTAAAAATAGCAGGGGCCAGGTGGCCAGAAGCCAGGGCATTGCAATTATTATTATAATGATTGGCAAAGTGAGAATGATATCCAAGGGGACCTGAATGATAAAGAGTTGAAGAAATGATTAATAGAGCCTGGCATCTCTAGAGGTCAAATAGATAGGCAGCTGCCAAGGGTAATACTCAGCTCAAACTAACAGAATGAGACAAGGGTGAATGATTGGGAGGCTGAGGACATCTGCTCCAATAAAATATTGTGATCCTTTGTGCAATTTCCTGACCTAATCAGTTTTCAGACCTGATCCTACTGACTGAAGGGTGGCCTATTTCCCAAAAGGAAGGACCCTGAACATTAAAAAACAACAACAACAACAAAAACAAAAACAAAAACCTGACTCCTCTAGTGCTCCTTCAAATGGTTATTTATCCATTTCTTAGGTAACTGTGCACTGAGGAAAGGGACCCAAGCATTTTTGGGACTGTTGGACACAGAATCTAATTGCTGTCAATACTGGGATACTTAAAACAAAATACTATAGTGGGTCCAGGTAATAACAAAGTCCTAGTCAAGATCTGGTTTAGAGTGAGTCTACTGACTCTACAAACCCATGTGATGGTTATTTCTCTAATCCCCAAATGTATAATTGGTGTGGATATTCTTGTCATTAGTGTAATCTCCACATTGGAATATTATTTTGTACATAGCAAAAGCCATTATCTGGATGAGCCAAGTGGAAACCTTTGAAACTCCTCTCTTTGGGAAGATAGATTAAAAACTAAGCAAAACAAAACAAAACAAAACAAAACAAAGGAACAAACAAAAAAACACAATGACACATCCTGGTGTGGGGATTGGAGAGATTAGTGTCATTCTTAATTATCTGAAGAATGAAGGGTGGTGGGCTTTATGATACTTCCATATAATACTCTGATACCTCCTAGAAAGAGGATTAATTCAGAAGCATAATTTACAAATTAACACAAATTCAACTGAGTGATTTTCTAATTTGAAGCCTCTGGGTCAGATGTACAACATTTGCTAGGACATATTAGTGGAGCTTCAGGTATGTGGAATGCCATCATTGATTTGGCAAATGGTTTTTTGTTTTTAGGTGTCTTTGTATTTATTTTAGGCATATTCTATTTCTAATAAAAAAGATCAGAGGGGCACCTGGGTGGATTATGCATCCAAAATTGTCAGTATGAGTTCAGTACCATCAAATCTACTATGCTAAGACTGAACAGGCCCAGCACCAATCCATTGTAAGGTAGAAGTAGAACATCCCAGAATTAAACAGGAGCAGAATCATAGGATATAAGCAAGCAGTATTAACAGATATCCCAAATCTTCATGGAAACCAATTTTTTTTTGCTTCAGTGCCTTTCCCTCAGTTCATTCCTCTACTTTTGTGGAGAAATCTTGTTTGAAGAGGTGAATAAAGAGAGAAAAGTCTAAATTTTTGGTTCACAAACAGATTGGCTTGGTTTGAGTATAAGCCAAAAATAAATGGCAGCTGCATGATAGCTTTACTTAAGGGTGGCCTTTGAAAATAATGACAAGGAGAAAGCTTCACAATCAAAAGACCTTTGGGTGTCAGTCATAGTGATTCATTTTCTATTGAAAGTTTTTATTTTTTTGCCTAAAAAATTGCCTAAAAATTTTGAATTTGAAAAATTGAAAAATTGTAGCCTATATAAAATTATACATCATACATCATACATACATATTTGGAAGCAATGGCAAAGACCTATCCTGTTGATCTGGGATGTAGAAAGAAAAATATTGGAAGATAGGGGACAAGAATGTCTGAGATAGAGGTGATAGAGGTATAAAAATGCACATATTGGAGTATACAAGAAGTGTGAAGATTTTCCCATTATATATATTAAGGCCCATGAGAGAGCAGCTGCCATGGAAGAGTCACCAAACCAGCAACTAGAAAAATAACTGAGCCAAAAGATGTCACCAGCCTCTGTCATCAGCCACCCAATGGCAATGGGCACATCAACAAAAGGGCCACAGCAGCAGAGATGGAGGCTATGCAAGGATCCAACAGCATGGACTTCCACCATAAACTGCCTAGTTAATGTCACTGTTGGATGTCCTAATAGCCTGTAACAAAGACCAATGATGTACCCACAATGTGGCAACATTCCTTAAGAAAATCAACAACCACATGGTGGCAAATTGACCACATGAGATCCCTTTCACTTTACATGCATATTTCCAATGTCCATCCCATAACTCCTTTCCACAATCCTCCTCCTGGGAATTTCTCAGGTGGCTACACTAATAACATCAACCACGAGATCAAAGTTTATTAATACTTATCTCAGAGGAGAAGATGCAAATGTTGGTGGTGGTTAAATAGGTTGAAAAGTAGCAGAGTTGTAGAAATAAAACAGTAGCAGAATTGTAGAAAGAAATACTAAGTATGGTAGAACTACATTTTTTATGAGTCCTTACCCAGTTGATCGGATTTGAATCCTAATAGGTCGTCAAGGATGTCCCCAAAAAGAAAATTGTTTTTCTAAGTTTATGATAGTATGCTATAAGGGCCACTTATCAACGTAGCACATGGGGTATCTGGGGTGTCAGTTAAGGAGGGAAGGACTTGGGGACCTTGCTAAGGTATCCCTGAGTCCAAGGGGGCTTATATTAAGCAGTTGTTACCTGATACCACAAACTTGTATCCTCTTCTCATTATGAAGTAAGGTGCTTTGTTCTCACAAGAAGAGACAATATTCCAAGTATGTGATCACATTTCCTGCCAGCAGTCTAGCATCACTGTCTGAGGACTCACGACGTGTCTGATCCAGAGGCATGAGGTCTTACATAATATCATGTCAGGTTAGGTGGCCTATTTTACAGGACAGGGCTCATTGTATCACACATCATACCACTCAGAAACTACTGCCTATTAAGACTGCTGAAACAGCTTTCCAAAGCCATATCCAAACTGCCAGCTTAGAACCAATACTTTATGATACTATCCTCCAGGCTGGATCATATGCATTGAATCAAAGACCTTTATTTGACACTATGTTCCCAAGAGGGCGAAAAAAAAAATGTTCCCATAGCTATGGGAACAATAGGTAAAAAGAAGAATGATAAGTAAAAAGAAAAAAAAAGTAAAAAGAATAAGTACACTCATTTACAATGACCCAGTGGAGGATTTTGTTCTTCTTTTTCCCACTGGGCTCTGTAGGTATGGAGACCATGGTTTCTAATGAGGGAATGTTTTCTCCAGAAACACAGCAAGGCTCCCATTGAATTATGAACTATAGCTGCTTCCTGGGCATGTTGGGTTCCTCTTGTCCAGGGACCAGCAGGCAATAAAGGAGTCACTGTACTGACAGAGGGAATGCGTCTTGATAATAGTCAGGAGGAAGGTGTGGCATTACATGTTGTAGGCAGGATCACAGGGGACCAGCTTGGTAATCTCTTGACCAGTTGTGACTCTTGATGGATAGGGAAGACAGCCTTGAGTGGAGAAGGAAAGTCTGTGCTCCCAAAGGGCTCAGGCTCTATGGAAGGGGCTTAAGGTTCTAACTTACCCCAGTAGCCTTTCTCAGAAAGAGAAGCCCACTACAATTCTGGAAGAGCTGCTCCCCAAGCATAAGTGAAGTGAGACTGAATAGTGAAAGGGTTAGATAGAAATGAAGACAAGCTGTTTGAATCTCCCTTCAAAGAAGTACTTTTATGTAGAGTTATAAATGATTGAAGAAGACAATTCAGGTGATACAGGCAAACTTTATTAAATAGTTTATGAAGAGAAGTTCCCAAAAGTCTAGAGAACTACAAAATAATTTGTATACAGTAATGAAAGAGTATGGAAGCATTACAGTAGGAAAACTCTGACTCAGGCTTCTACTGTCTCAAGAGCTTCCTCTAGAGCCCTGGTAGATACCACAGTGGGGAGAAATGCCTGCATCAGCCAGACAAAGGATGCTGTGGGACACTGGTCCTGAATCAGGATCACATGTGGAGAGGGAAGACATCAGGGTGGGAGAGCTAAGGCTTGATTTTAATCCTGGTGCTAACACTTAAGAGGTGGTTGATGTGATACATGCCAGAATAAATCAACATAAATGGACAATTGAACTAGAGGTGCTATCATTCATTCACACAAATTCTTCATTACGTGATCCTAAGAGTAATATATACTTAGTGAAGAGAAGCAAGTCTTTCAACAATCATGCAGAGGTTCTCTTCTGAGGAAGATGTTCATGAATCATAAATCGGGGCAAAGAGCCTGGCTGACACAGTTAAGAAACTCAGATTCTTCCTCTAGCCAAGACATCCCATTCTAAGGCAGTTTCCTTCAATTTACTAGAATTTTTAATATGCCCAAAGCTGCTCTTTGTGCAAATAAACCAATTTTTCAATATGTGTTTTTTCTTAACCATCTAAAGAATTATAAAAGAAATGCTTGTGATAATTTCCAAGATTGCCAGAATTTAGGAAAAAAACCTTTCAATACCTTTTATTCTTTTAATAGCTTCAAGTGAAACCATTTTCAAGCTCTTGCTTCTTTTTTTCTTTCAAATTTTTTTCAGATGAAAGTAATGAATAACAATAACAGCAATAATTATGATGCTGATGAACTTATAATAATGATAATATGCAATGATTATAATATATTAATAGAATGTATTCTAATTAGTACAATGATACAATAATGATAACATTTGCTAAACCAATTTGAAAAATAGTTGCCAAAGTCCATGGGCTCTTTACCGATACAATAAATGAATAATATAGGTAATTAACCAGGTAATTGACCCAACATATCCAGATAAATTGAGACCAAGAGAGTTTTAAGCACTAATTACATAGGTAATTGCCCTTGATCTGTTTCTTTTTGTTGGTAAAGACCAAAATGTACTGTTCCTTGGATGATACATTTCTTTTTGGTATCTGATTTTTCAGCCTCTAAACAATACCCATATTGCTAAATTCTAATATAAAATACTAAATGGTTCCAAAATAATACTTGTCATATCAAGCACAGGAAGGCACAGCCCTGCCTTCAGAACTGACAGAGCAAGGTTAGAGAATAGAGTCAACCTCTGAGAGTCTGTGAAAGATGCTTTTTGATGGCGAGTGCTTTTCTCTGTGGGACACTATGCATACCCTAAACCTGCATCTCCCTCTTTGTCAGTGTTAGCAAAGTGACTCCCCAGAGGAAGGATTCGGACACCTGAGGCAGAGAGATGGATGCTGAGAGGGGGTCATGGGCTTCACTAGTTTCTGGGCATTGCAGCTGTCCCCTCTGCTCCAGGAGAAGAGCTTTGGCTGGTCTCATGCCTGATGTGAGAGGGAACATGAGAATGGATGGAGAAGGAGAAGGAATGGGCATGAGAAATAAAGGCAAAGTTAGTTTTAGAGCCTCATTCTTTTCCAAGTCGTTGTGAGACCTCAAGGTCTCTGGGAGTTTTGGGTACTGTGATGAGATTTCTGGAGATGTTAGGATCCTGGTTAGATGCAGATCTGTATTTCACAAGAACTTCAACAATTATATTCTTGAGTTCCTAGTAAAGGAGATGGAGAAAGGAAGGCAGGATGATCATGTAGGAGGTAGATTCATATACATTTGGGTAACTTCACCTAGAGGAGGCTGCTTGTTTTCTGCCTGCTGGAACACCTGGCTCAAACCTTTAATCAGAGCTTGAATGATGGCTTAGAAAAAAACTTTGTTCAGCACAACCTGACTCTGGCCCGAGTTGGCTGCCCATCATCCTGGCTCTAACTAGTCAGTCCAGGAGAGCATGGGACAGCTCAAGTTCAAAGTATCCAAACCTGCTTGACCATTTCTGGTTGTAATTTTTGATTCTTTTCTTTCTGAATCCAAACCCTTGGGCAAAGAACCCGAAATTTACCCTACTCTTCTGCTCCTCAGAGACTTGTTGTTCTTCCTTACCCATCTTGGGGCTTATTTGTCATCAGTATCTGTTTCCATTCTAGGCAGCTTTGGTAAAATCCATCCTCTGGTATTGGTATCTGCTGCTGTCTGCAAAGGACTTCTTAATCTAATCCCAGTCCTCATTAACACATGCTAAATTTTGTCTTCTTGGTTAGTGCCACACTTGTCTGCTAAGGAAAGACACTGAATGAGATAAGCAAGGGAGTGAGTGACAAGCAAAGGAGGAGTGAAGAGGGATGGATACATACATACATATTCATGCATTTACACACATAACCTAAATTTATATACACTGAACTTAAAAACAAATTTTTTCTTTTGCATAGAAAAAAGTCAGACACACAATGTAGAAAGTTGGAAAGCATTGTGTACCAAAGAACTTCTGAAAAGAGAAATTCCCCTGAAAAGGGAATTTCAACTGAACACAGGCTAAGGATCAGTTAGTGCTTGCGTGGTACTTACCATATGCCAGGCGCTGTTCTGAGCACTTCTTGTATGTTCATTCATATCATCCTCACACTAAACATATGAGATACTATCATGTTTCTTTTTCAGTTGTGGAGACTGAGGAAGAATTTGTTAAAATAAAATCATCCAAGATCACTTACCAAGATCATTTACCAAGGTCTGGTAAATCACAGTAGGGATTTGAAATGCAAGCAATTTGGCACTGGAGTCTATGCTCCATAACACAGTCATTTATTGTGGCAAGTTTTGCAAAAACAAAGCAAATAAATAAGTAAACAAAAAGATTTTCAGCTAAACTTGAATTTCAGATCACCAATAAATGCTTTTTTAGTACATATATTCCATGAAATATTTGAGATGAAATTATGCTAAAAAATGTTTATCTGAAATTCAAATTTAACAGGGAATCTTGTGTTTTACCTAGCAACTCCTAGTAGGTATTATATGTTAGTTATTATAGTGTAGGTATGATCTTCTTTGTTGTACTGTGTGTTGTATTATAACACTCAGAAATACATAGATCCTGTCTGGCATATCATCTGTAAACTCAAAGTAGCACTATTTGTTTAACTTAATTAATTTATTTGAGTGAGAGAGAAAGAGCATGTGTGTGTGTGTGTGTGTGTGTGTGTGTGTGTGTTGGGGAGGGGCAGAGGAAAAGAATCTTCAAGCAGACTCCCTGCTGAGTGCAGAGACAATATAGGCTGGATCTCAGGACACTGAGATCATGATCTGAGCCAAAAGCAAGAGTCAGGAGCTTAATGGACTCAACTACCAGGTGCAGTAAATGGACTGAACTTATTGGACTGAACTACCAGGCACCCTAGGTGTAGTAAAGTTACTGCCACTTAACTATTTATAGTTAAGTAACACTATTAAGGACTGCAGTGGCCAACTAACATTTAATGCAGAACTTGTTAAAGATCATATGGTCAGGGGTGCCTATGATGAAGTCCCAGAACCTAAGTCAGGTTCGGTGGGGTGAGGAGGTTCAGAGCCGACGACTAAAGAAAGAATTCTTAAGACGTCGCTGGTGCAAAAGGTGATTTATTAGAGCATGGGGACAGGGCCCGTGGGCAGGTGGAAATGCGGCTGCCTCGGGTTGTGAGGGTGGGCATGTTATATACCTGGCGGTTGGGGGGAGGTGGTGAAGGGATGGGAGGTTTCAACAGAGTTTTCACATGTTAGGGAGGGCCTACAAGGTGCCGGGGGCGGGGGGGAAGTCCTTGCCCTTATGGCTTGATCAATGTCGTCTTTAGGTCAGGCATTAACATCAAGATAGTTGGGAGATTCTTGGTGGGGTATTATGATCCTGCTATCATTTACATTCCCTTCTACCTCAGTCTCCTCCAGTTTATGGTGGGGAGGGAGACATTAGGGCTTCAGGAACTGTGAGTTATTTGCCTCTGGAAATTTGTCCTATTGATAAGGTAACCTCTCTGTTTAGATCTCTAGGACATCTGTAGAGCAAGGGAGATTCCTGTTCTGCAGGATTGTGATCCCTGCAAGTTAACTATTTATCATTTTATGGCAGTCAGGGGTGTCTGAGGAATGCCACACATATTACGGAGGGGAGCGGGTGGAGAGGGGGTGCAAGGTGCCAGCTTTTACTCTGTCCTCAGCCAGCCTCCTGCTCCCTCATCACCTAGGTGACTCAGCTGGTTAAGCGATTGACTTCAGCTCAGGTCATGATCCTGGAGTCCCGGGATCAAGCCCTGCATCAGCCTCCCTGCTCTGCAGGGAGTCTGCTTCTCCCTCTGACCCTCCCCCCATCATGCTCTCTCTCTCTCTCTCAAATAAATAAATAAAATCTTTAAAAAAAAGAGAGAGATCATATGGTCAGACATAGGTTCAAGGCCTAAGTGGGGCTTAGAAATCAACCCCTCTCTCTAGTTTAAATCTAGGGCTACTACCCTTCTGACCAGTAGTGTGCAAGAGATAAGGAAAATCTGCACAGCACATCTTGGTTCAAACTTCTTACCCAACTTCAAGTAGAGGGAAGTAGGAAAATTCAGAGAGGGGGGTGACTTACTCTCTCCCCATGGAGCAGCACAGAAGCGAGCAAGCAGAGCATGATTATATGACCAGGTGAATGAAAAGGCAAACAAAGAACAAGTTCCGGTATGAAGTTTTTAGATCAAAAGTATATTTGGCACATTGGACCTCTCCCGCTATGCCCTGTCCAGGGTCAGCTGCAAAACACTGAAGAGAAGCCTCTCCTCCCCTTTAGGAGCTCAGAGGGGACCTTTAGTCAAGGACTGAATGCATGGGGGTGGGGGCTGCCTCCGCAGCTGGAGTGACAAGAGGATGAGGTGTCAAATAGGAAAGAAGGCACAAGCTGCTGTGAGTTTCAGAGAGGAAGAATGTGGAAAGGAAAATGCCCCACCCTCCCAGTGATATTCTACACCTGGCCAGGAAGAATACCCTCCCTAAGAGCAAATGCAGTTTTATAAATCCCAAAGTTTCCTAGAAATAAAAGGCTGCAATTTTGGATTAGTAATTTGTTTTACCAGATCTTTTAAATGACTTAAGTAATCACAGTGATTAAAGGATACATCAGGACAAATTAATGCTAAACTATCAAAGTAATAGTAAGATTCCTACAGGAAATAAGGGATAACAGATGTAAGCATTAATGTACTTAGTCTTTGAAGAACTTTGATAGAAGATAAAATAGTAAGTCAATGCAAAGATACCCTCAGTTATTTGTCTAGAAATTATGTATCTCTTATTAGAAACAAAACTGATTTTTTACTGGACATGACAAAAATATATAAATAAGCTTCCTGATTTACCTGTGTTCTTTCATAATTGTTAAGTAATTTATGTGTGTCTTATTATGGAAAGTCATAAATGGAAGTCTGGTACATTGGTTTGAAAATATATTCCCCCCCACTCACAGTTTTCCACCTGTGTTCTCTGCAGAAATAGCAGATGCTGTTGTTGGATCACAGGAATCTGGAGAAGTCAGCAACATTAATCACTATTATTGCCATTGTTATAATTATTACCAATTAGAATATACCTGATGAGAAAGTAGGAGGCTGGCTGAAGACAAAGCAAAAGCTGGCACCTTGCACCCCCTCTCCACCCGCTCCCTTTGGTAATAAGTGTAACATTCCTCAGGCACCCCTGACTGCCATAAGCGAGAAACAAATAGTTAATTTGCAGAGATCACAATCCTGCCAGACAAGAATATCCCAACTATCTTGATGTTAATGGCTTGCTAAAAGACAAGATTGGTCTTCCGGCACCTTGTAGGCCCTCTTTAGCATATGAAAACTCTGTTGAAACCTCCCTTTCCCTCACCTTCCCCCAACCGCAGGGTACATAACCTGCCATCCCTCACAACACAGGACAGCAGCTCTTCCTGCCCATGGGTCCTGTCCCCTTGCTTTAATAAACCACCATTTTGCACCAAAGATGTTTCAAGAATTCTTTCTTGGTCATCGGCTCCGGACCTCAGCCCACCGAACCTCACCTAGGTTCTAGAACCTCATTATACCCACTCTGTTGCAATAGACATATGGGAAAGGTCCAGTGCCAGATTATAAAAAGTTTAGAGAAAACAATAGATGAAAGCAGATACAGCAAGGATATTGCACACACTCTCACATACACACATGCACACACAGGGAAAGGGGCAGAAGCCAGTAGGCATATAAGGGCATTTGCCAGAAGTAATCTTCTCTTTGGTATAAGACTTCATGTTTCCCTATTTTCACTTTTCCCCCCTTCTTTTCTTCCTTCTTCACCTTTTTGTCATTTCTTTTTTCTCTTTTCTACTTTCTTTTTTGTGTGTGTATGTGTATGTGTGTGTGTGTGCACACAGGAAAGTATTGAGGTTTTGATGATAGGCTATGTAAAGGAGTTCATCTGAAAAGATTGAAGAAGGTTAATCTGAGGAAATGTTGGACTGAATGGGGATTCCATCTAGGTTGGCGATTCAGAAGTATTTTGGGGGACAGCCATTTTTTGAGACTGTGGGGATTAAGGATGAATGGGAACAGATTTTTCCAGGTATCATAATGAATTTTACTGCCCTTTCCCCCCTCCCCCTTTTTTCTAACAATTATTGCACCCATCTCTCCTTTCTTTTTTTCCTACCTTCTTTATTCTGAAGACTGGGAATATAATTAGCATAAGAGCCCTGGATTTTTCCCTTGTCCCCAGTGAGAGAATTGAGCCCAAGAGGATACAGCAGAATCCTACTGGCATCGGGAAAATCCAGGGCAGAGGCCAGAATGCTCTATAATGGGGCACAGGGAGCAACATCCTCTTCATTCCTTAAAGCCTCAAATGAAAATCAGGTTAATGCAGTGACCTCCCCCAACCTCCAAAACCCTGACTATGATTGGATGTGTGTGATAGGCAGTATACAGATGTTTTCACCACATGCACTACTATGAGGAGAAACTTCACTCTATGGACTCAACCACATTTTCTTGCCTAAAAACAAACAAACAAACAAAAAAACCAAAAAATCCCATTGTAAAATAAGAACATGAAAGGTCTTAGTATTTTGATTCAAGACTATTCAAATGTAGTTACAAGTCCTTTTGGACAACTTCTGGGGCAGACAGACTTCTGCACACTGACAAAAGTCCCACTTTGAACACAGAATCTCCTTTTCTGCCGAGGGCTTTTCTTCATAATTTCAAAGTAAATGAAGAGAAAACTGACAGATATTAAAAGAGAATTAGAAAAATTTATAAGCATAGCTAGATATTTTAACAATCCCCTCAATAACTGATGAAACAATCAAAGAAAAATAAATAACAATTCATTAACCAGCTTGACATAATTAATATTTATAGAACACTATACACAACTAGGAAAAAAATTACTTTAAAGGATACAACAGGATATCATGTGTATTACCCAATGTCAGACTGCAAAATAAGTATCAATAAACTTGAAAAAAATTAAAATATTATAGAATATATTTTTTACTGTAATTGAATTTAATTAGGTGTCAATAACAATAAAATATCCAGAATATACAAATATGTGAAAATTCTATAGTCCACATTGATATAAACTATAGATCAAATAGCTAATCATAATTACAAGAGAAATTAGAAAATATTCTGAACAAAATATTTTAAAATATAGTATATCAAAATTTGTAGGATTTTCTAGACCTACATAGAAAAGTTATGACTTTAAAAGCTTATATTAGAAAACGAAAAGGCTTAACATTAATGAACTACATTTTTACCCTAAGAAGATAGAAAAATAAATGCAAATAAATTCTAAGTAGCAAAAAAACAAACAAACAAACAATAACAATCAGAAATCAATGAAATACAGAATAAGAAATGAGAAAACTTACAAAGTCGAAATTTAATTCTTTGAAAATGGAAGTCAATACTTAAATTAATATGGAATTGCAAGGACCTCTGAATAGACAAAATAAGAGTGAAAAATATCAATAAATTTGGTGCCTCATATGTCCCAATTTCAGAACTTACTATGAAGCTGCAGCCATCAAAGTAGTGTGGCAATAGCCTAAGGGTTTAAATAGATACCAGTGCCATTTATTGAAGAGACTGTCTTTTTTCTGCTGTATATTTTTTCCTGCTTTGTTGAAGATTATTTGACCATAGAGTTGAGGGTCCATATCTGGGCTTTCTACTCTGTTCCACTGGTCTATGTGTCTCTTCAATAAATAGTGCTGGGAAAATTAGACAGTTATGTGTAGAAGAATGAAACTCGACCATTCTCTTACACCATACACAAAGATAAACTTGAAATGGATAAAAGACTGCAATGTGATGTAGGAATCCATCAGAATCCTAAGGAGAACATAGGCAGTAACCTCTTTGACATCAGTCACAACAACTTCTTCTTCTTTTTTTTTTTTTTTTTAAGATTTTATTTATTTATTTGACAGACCGAGATCACAGAGAAGCAGGCAGAGAGAGGAGGAAGCAGGCTCCCTGCTGAGCAGAGAACCTGATGCAGGGCTCAATACCAGGACCCTGGGATCATGACCTGAGCTGAAGGCAGAGGCTTTAACCCACTGAGCCACCCAGGCACCCCAGTCACAACAACTTCTTTAAAGATAAGTCCCCAAAGGCAAAGAAAACAAAAGCAAAAATGAATTTTTGAGACTTCATCAAGATCAAAAACTTCTCCACAGCAAAGGAAACAGTCAACAAAACGAAGAGGCAACCCACAGAATGGGAGAAGATATTCATAAATGACAATACAGAAAAAGGGCTGATATCCAGGATCTATAAAGAACTCCTCAAACTCAACATACACAAAACAGATAATCATGTCCAAAAATGAGCAGAAAACATGAACAGACACGTCTCCAATGAAGACATACAAATGGCTAATAGACACATGAAAAAATGTTCATCATCACTAGCTATCAGGGAGAGTCAAATCAAAACCACATTGAAACCTGGTGATTCACAGACCTGTACCCCTGGGGATAAAAATAAATGTTTATAAAAAATAAAAAATTAAAAAAAAAAGTTGAAAGGGAAAAAAAAAAAAACACATTGAGATACCAACTTACACCAGTTAGAATGGCCAAAAATAATAAGACAGTAAACAATGTGCGTTGGAGAGGATGTGCAGAAAGGGGAACCCTCTTACACTGTTGGTGGGAATGCAAGTTGGTTCAGCCACTTTGGAAAACAGTGTGGAGATTCCTTAAGAAAGTAAAAATAGAATTTCCCTATGACCCTCCAATTGCACTACTGGGTATTTACACCAAAGATACAGATGTAGCAAAAAGAAGGGCCATAGCAACATTGGCTGGAGTCGCCAAACTTGGAAAGAACCAAGATGCTCTTCAATGGATGAATGGATAAAGAAGATATGGTCCATATGTACTATGGAGTATTATGCCTCCATCAGAAAGGATGAATACCCAAATTTTGTATCAACATGGATGGGACTGGAAGAGATTACGCTGAGTGAAATAAGTCAAGCAGAGAGAGTCAATTATCATATGGTTTTGTTTATTTGTGTAGCATAAGAAATAACACAGAGGACATGGGGAGATGGAGAGGAGAAGGGAGTGGGGGGAAATTGGAGGGGGAGATGAACCACAAGAGACTATGGACTCTGAAAAACAATCTGAGGGTTTTGGAGGGGTGAGGGGTGGGAGGTTGGGTGAACCTGGTGGTGGGTATTATGGAAGGCACATATTGCATGGAGCACTGGGTGTGGTGCATAAACAATGAATTCTAGAACACTGAAAAGAAATTTAAAAAATAAATAGAAATTAAAAAAAAAAATAGATACCAGTGAATGTAACTGTGAGTCCAGAAAACTGAACATCTTTGGCTAACTGATTTTTGACAAAGGTGCAAGATCATTGAATGAGGAATTGTATCTTCAAGAAATAGTGCTAGGAAAACTGGACAACTGTACATGAAAGCAGGAAAGTAGACCCTCACTCCATATATAAAAACTAATTTAAAATGGATCAAAGACAAATATGTAAGAACTCAAACTCACACTAGTAGAAGAAGACATGGGGGTAATCTTTATAACCTCAGATTTGGCCATGGACTAAGAGATTTAACATTAAATTCACGAGAATGAGACATTAATAATACCATGATAGGATGGATCTTGTTAGAGACTACGTTTGTAACCTCCCAAAATTCAGTGTTGAAGTCTGAACCCTCAGTAAGCCTGTATATGGAGAAGGAGCTTTTAAGGAAGTAATTAAAGTAATTTAAATTTATGATGGGTGGGGCCTTGCCTGATAGGGTTAATGCCTTTATGTGGAGAGGCACCAGAGAGTCCATCTTTCATCCCACTCTCTTTCTCTGAGAACACAGTGAAGAAATGTTTTGTGAAGACACAGTGAGAAAGTTGTCTGCCTTCAATCCCAGAAGAGAATCATCACTAGAACCAACCATATAAGTACTGTGATCTTGGATTTCTGGCTTCCAGAACTGTGAGAAAATAAATTTCTGTTGTTTAAGCCAACAGTCTGTGGTATTTTGTTATGACAGCCTGGGCAGAGTAATACGAACTTTAAAACAAAATACTAAGTTAAAAAAGATTCACAGACCTGTACCCCTGGGGATAAAAATATGTGTTTATAAAATAAAAAATTAAATGGGAAAAAAAAAGTACAATAAACTAATAGCCTATTTAAAAAAAAAAAAAGCCAGACATAAACATCATATACCATGTGACCTCTTTTTGGTTTGTTTTTGTTTTTTTTTAAGATTTTATTTTTAGGTAATCTCTACAACCAATGTGGTGCTTGAACTCACAACCTGGAGATACAAGAATCGCATGTTCCACCTACTGAGCTAGACAGGTGCCCCTGTATGACCTCTTTTATATGAAATATCCATAATGGGAAAGCCCCTAGAGATAGAAGGTAGATTAGTGATTGCTTGGGAACTGGGGAGAGGATAAAAAGAATGAGGTGTGATTACTCAGTGGATATGGATGTTCTGGGGTTTTGAAAGTTTGAAATCAGAAAGAGGTGTGGTTGTACAACACTGAATGCACTAAATGCCACTGAATTCTATACTTTAAAATGGTTAATTGATGTTACATGAATTTCATCTCATTAAAAAAGTTAATTCTTTGGAAAGAATAATACATTTGAAAAACTTTCCACAAGAATGATTGAGGAAGGGGCGCCTGGGTGGCTCAGTGGGTTAAAGCCTCTGCCTTGGGCAACTCAGGTCATGATCCCAAGGTCCTGGGATCAAGCCCGGCATCGCATCAGGCTCTCTGCTCAGCAGGGAGCCTGCTTCCTTTCCTCTCTCTGCCTGCCTCTCTGCCTACTTGTGATCTATCTGTCAAATAAATAAATAAAATCTTAAAAAATAAAAGAATGATTGAGGAAAAAAACAAGGAGAATACTTATTATCAACATTAAAGTGGGAGATATCACTACATGACCTTACAGATATAAAATGATAATAAGGAATATAAAAATGCTTTTACAATAACTTTGTTAACTTACATTAGAAGAACAAATTAATCGGAAAAAAACACACATTTTCAAAAATGGTTTAAGAAGGAAAAAGCAAAATGCTCTATATGGTAAATTAAGGTTTTAATAAAATGTCTTCTCATAAACTAAATTTCAGGCTCAGATGATTTTATTGGTAAACTCAACCAAAAATTTAACGAAGAAATAATGCCAGTATAATACAAACTCTGTCCAAAAACCAGAAGAGAGAATGTCTTCTAAGTCATTTTATGAAAACAGCATAACTCTAAACCAAAAATTAAAAAATATTTAATAAGAGAAGACAAATACAAACACCTTTTTTGAATACAGAAGCAAAACTCCTCAAAAAATAGTCAATATGTTCCAGCAACACATAAAAATGATAATATAGTATGTTGAAGTGAGGTTATCCCAGGGATACCATCATTCTAATAAGAGCAGTTATCTTTCTCTCATATTTCTTCATAGGTTTATCATTAATATCCCTGATCCTATTTTTGCTGCCTTATAAGCCATTCCCTATAAGGTCACTATAGTGAACCTTTAAAAATATACATCAGATTATGTCCCACCCTGCCTTACACCTTTCAATGCATTTTTTTTCTTGAGCAAATTTCTCAGCAGGAAATTCTGTTTTATTATTTTTTTTTATTATGTTAAGTTAGTTTCTGTACAGTACATCACTAGTGTCACTAGTGTTTGATGTGGTGTTCCATGATTCATTGTTTGCATATAAGACCCAGTGCATTTTATTGCACTTAGATAACATCCAAAGCCTGGACATGACTCCAAGGCCTTATGATCTGACCATGTGTTCCCTTTGACGCCAGTGCATACAAACCCAGACTTGAGAGTCATATACAGTTGTGGTTAAAGGGTGCATCTGCCACATCTACCACTTTTTAAGTTTGTGGCACTGTGAAAGTTATTTAACCAATCTGATTCTCAGTTTTCCTGAACTCTAAATGGAGAGGCAAGAATAGCACCTACTTCACCAAATTATGTGAGCTTTAAATTAGATAATAAAAAAGGCAAGCATATATCAAATACCCCAGTGCTTTCTTATTTATTGTTAGAGCTTTTTTGTGTAGGGGTATGAAGTAATAGCTTACAAAGATTGCTTTTACAACAATGCTTAGAGGATTAGAGGTGACGACAAACAGAGACTGTTGCTTTTCTGCAGGAGATGAGGATTTGACTTTAGAAGTTTGACTGGATTTAATGACTAAGCTCAACTTTTGTATTTCACCCTCTTCTGGATACAGCCTGCGTCCTCGCAGCCTCCACTCCTCGGTAAAGTGGTGTTGTTTGAGCACTTGAGATATGGGCATTAACGGTGGCAGAGTTGGAGAAAAGCTGTGATTGCAGCAGGAACAGTCTAGAACCATTGGGGTCACAGGAAAGGAAAGAGACAAACATGGGAAGAGTATAATAACAGATCTGAGCAATTTTCTCCCATGATCAGAAAGAGGTGGGAGTGAAGAAGAAGGCAAGTGTTCAGACAAGCAGAACAGGACAGGAAATACACATGCAACATCCACAGCTTCTTGGACCTTTATAACTTTTGATTAAGACTTGAAGTCTCAGAGATAATAGAGAGGTTATGCACACCATGCGGGGAGTATGAGAGTTTTACGGACAGGGATACAGCAGGGATAATAGCAAGAAGATAGAAGTGAGAACTTGCTAGAGACTATGAAAGACCCAGTCCCAATGAGGACTCCAGTATATTCTGAGGTCCACCAGGCTTAAGGAGAAACTTCCTCAGTTATACCACAAGCAAGTGCCCATTTCCTCATGGGATTTATTAACTTCCAGGTTCAAGCAGAGACGGAGCCTTCATGCAGTGCAGATTTGGATGTGCAGACTGGGGCTGCAGCCAAACAGAGTTCCTTATTTATTGTCTCAGAAAGGGCCAGAGGAGGAGCATTTGTCAAGCCTGGGCTCAAGAGTCTATTCTACTATTACAGAGATCAACCTAAGTACAATCACTGTATTCATCTGGGGTGACTGTTGGGAAAAGAGGTTGGTGATTTAATAAGTCAAGTGACTGTACCATGAACTCATCACCAGTGACACAGAGGAGACCCTGTCCCTCCCTCAGAGTCAGAAGTCAGAGTCATAGGCCTGAGGAAGCCTCTTTCTCCCTCCATTAGACACTTGAGGAAACATCTGTGGTGGGGTCCCCATACCCCTGAACCTCAAAATTTCCCTTGTACAATCAGTTTAGAATTTCAATATTGTGTTTGGAACCAGATGACCTAAATTCAAACCTAAGTTGCTTCAATTTTAGCATTATACTGCCACGATTCAATTTAGGCTCTGCCTCCTTTTATTAGCTGTGTGCTTTAAACTGTCAAAAAATAGACTTTGCATGCTGAATATAACACAAGGCAGAAAGATGAATTTATTGGAAGGCTTTTGACCTGCAAACCAGGAAACTCAAGCTATTGGAACAATGGGAATTCCAAGTTGTTCACAGACTAGGAGATTTTTATGAGGTAAATGTGGAAGTTACTTGGATTTTTCAGCTGATTAGTTGCCTGGTGGTGTTCTTTCTTATTTGGATCAAGGTAGCTGAGTCAGAGGAATAAGGAAGTCTAGAATGGGCATGAACAGAGTTGGTTTTGGGGGGTTGGCTGACATCCTCTGTTGAATACAGAGGTAAGTTGTTGTGGCAAATTCCTGTAAGATTAGGTTAAGTTTATTTTATACATCTGTGCTGTTTCCATTTTGTCCCTGATATAGGTGACTCCATTTTAGTTCAGTTTTATATTTCCCCCACTTTTGATCAAGTACACATTATGGGGTGCTCATCACCCAATATATTGGTAAGCTGTTTTTTCTGGACCTTGCCTTTTTTGTTTTTTTTAAAGATTTTATTTATTTTACTTGACAGAGATCAAAGTAGGCAGAGAGGCAGGCAGAGAGAGAGGGGTGGGGGAAGCAGGTTCCCTGCTGAGCAGAGAGCTTGATGCAGGGCTTGATCCCAGGACCCCAAGATCATGACCTGAGCAAAAGGCAGAGACTTTAACCCACTGAGCCACCCAAGCACCCCTGGATCTTGCCCTTTGAATGATTACTCATTTTGTTTATTTTTCTTCCCCATTCCACAATTGGACACTTCTCTGCAGGGTGAGAGAAGCTTTAAGGATTAGTATCAACCAAAAGGCCACATTTGAGCAATACTTTAGCTTGGGTCAAAGTAGAGAGTAAAGGCAGGGAGGCTTTGCAAAGGATATAGGTGTAAGATATCATCTGGAAGCATTGGACAAACATCAGTTTATCAGGGTTTTTTAAAATTTAAATTCAATTAGCCAAAATATAGTACATCATTAGTTTCAAAAAGAGTTCAATAACTCATCAGTTGTATATAGCACTCAGTATTCACCATATCACATGCCCTCCTTAATGCCTATCTCTCAATTACCCCCTCCCTCACCCACCTCCCCTCCAGCAACCCTGTTTGTCCCCCTCCTTTTCTTTTTTTTTTTTTTTAAGATTTTATTTATTTATTTAACAGAGGGGTTGGGGAAGAGACACAGTGCAGAACAAGGTGGAGCAGCAGGCAGAGGGAGAGGGAGAAGCAGGCTCCCCACTGAGGAAGGAGCCCAACGCAGGGCTGAATCCCAGCACCCTGGGATCATGACCTGAGCTGAATGCAGATGCTTAACCAAATGAGACACCCCCTCAGTTTGTTTCCTACAGTTAAGTGTCCCTCATGATTTTTCTGCCTCTCTGATGACTTCCCATTCAGTTTTCCCTGCCTTCTGCTATGATCCTCTGTGCTGTTTCTTATGTGCCACAAAGGAGTGAAACCATATAATTGTCTTTCTCTGACCAACTTATTTCACTCTGCATAATACCCTCCAATTCCATCCATGTCAATAATGGTAGGTAGTCATCCTTTCTGATGGTTGAGTAATATTCCATTCTCTATATATACATCAGAGCTTCTTCACCCATTCCTCTGTCAATGGACATCTCTGTTCTTTCCACAGTTTGGCTATTGAGGACATTGCTGCTCTGAATATTGAGGTGCAGGCATCCATTCAGGTCATTACATTTGTATCTTTGGGGTGGTTTGTTGTTTTCACTAAGGCTGGATAGACAACACCTGAGTACTTTAAAAAACACAATACAAAACACAATGACAAATAGGATAGAAAAGTTAAATTGTAGTACAGATCTGAACCATGAACCCAGTGCACTGATAACTAGCTGAATAAATGGTAATTCCACAATGAGTCAGATTAGACTTATAACTAATGTTCCTGTTCTCAGATTTTTTTGTATCTGAGTTTCAACATCCACAAAATGTCAATCCAAATGCAGCAAGTGGAATTGACTATGGCACAGATAACTTCTTGTTCAGCTAAAAGATAACCTAAGGCTATTCAATGATCAAGAACAACTTTGGTGAGAGTTCAGGGTAAAATCCTAGGGGCACTATTGCTTTAGTAGTAGACTCTGCAATTTCTCCAAGGCTTAAGGAGAGGTTTCTGATCATAACCTCTTTTGCATTTATTCCTACCCAGGAGAGCAGTGACTTACCAAAGGAAGTGAATTTTGAATCATGAAAGCTTCCTAATAATTCCTTTTTGAGTCTGGTTTAGGACTGGAAAGATGACAGCCATGTAGGCCAGTACATTTTAAGGGTGTGTAGACTGCAATCATTTTTGTGTTTTGTTCTCCCCTTGCCCCAGTTACTCTTGCTTTGGGTATCTTTCTTTGTATAAGCTTGGATGTGAGGTTCAAGGATTGGGACTGTTTATCAGAAATAGGGAAATGAACCCCCAGTGTTAGGGAGTCTGATATGATAGAGTGAGGGATGAGATCATGCCAGGGAAACTGAGGCATTGAAAATCGGGGGAAGTTTGTGATGGGCAGAACTTCATCAGTATCATGGCAAATCCAGCAGTCACTTGGAGGTTGGATTACACCCATTGCAATAATCTTAGTTATGTGAACAATGGCGTTATCTTTCCTGACAAAGCAAAGGTGGACAAAAGAACTATAAAAATCTTTGTGGTATGACTATTCCGGCAAAGATGGTTAGAGAGGGAAGAAGGGATGGAAAGAAATGTTCTTGACCCAATATCTTGGGGAGGAAGTAGTCTGTCAATGTCAGCTACATCTCCTCCTTGACAATTTGATTTTGAGGTCTCCAGCCTTTGCACAGGACCAGCTATTAGGTGGAGCCCAACTCAGTTGTGAAATATGCAGCCAAACTTTGTCACCATGTAATTTGGTAGATTGTCATTAGTCATGAGTACTTGGAGGGTCCCTTTCATGAATCTCACTTTTGCAAAATTATCAGAGCCAAATAATGGTCCTTAAATGACAAAAGACTTTAAAATGCCCATTTGTTAGGGATCTGATTCTAGTTCATTATAATCGAATTGTTCAGGAAAATTAGTTATTTCTGTGACACACATTTCAAGAATACTGGAATTACGACTGATAATATTATATGAGGACATATCATATCTAGAAAATCCACACAATTTCCAGAACACTTACTTTAATAACATGAATCCATATAAATGTAAGCTAAGAAGGTTAAATATTACTTTTTATTGGATTATGCTTCACACATAATTTAACATATCAAACAAACCTGAGAGTTTTACATTTTACCAGGTGAGACAGAAGTCTTTTGAGATTTTCCAGGAGTCTTCTGGTAAATCTCAAAGTAACTTTGAGATAAAAAGGACTTCATTTTAGGATTTGATTTTTAAAAAGTTGTCAAGGTGTCATAAAGTTTGAATATTTGACTAAATAAAGGCACAAATCATTATGAAATAACATTACAACATTTTTTAAACCAAAGTGACCATAGAAGATATTAAGCAAAATACAGAAGCTTATAGAGTTGGAAACAAAATTTAGCTCTCTTAATATTGAGGAACTGTGTTTTCTTAAGTAATCAAGGACCTGATATAGTCAATGTGAAACACAGTCAATTATTTTCATAAAACATAAAATCTTTGCTGTTTAGGCACATTAAAAGGTAAGAACTTTCATAATTCATTACTGAAAGCAACCCAAAAGCAACCCGGTCCAAGAAAACTTAGTCCCTTTATCATAGGGAAAACCAAATTCTAATTTTGTACCATGTATCTTTGAAATTGAAGCTCAATTTTAAAAAACTTAAATATATCCACTCCAATATTAGCCAATTTGACCACACATAAAATGCCTTTCCCATGATCTCTTTTCCACAAAAGTTTTCCATAACTTTTCTGTAAGTATTCAGATTTTGCCATAAACACATGCGCGCGCACGCACACACACACGAAATGTCATTCTGGAGCAACCATTTTACCTTTCTTGTCTACCTCTTATACATACTTGTTTTTCTTTGCCCTTACTGTTTCTAGGTAGTTTTAATTATAAATGTTTGTTAGAATTCTTAACACTTAGAGTCTTTAAGTCCTAGAGAAAACTAAAAAGTAAGTGATTTTGAGTTGTCTGTAACAATAACAGTCTGTTATTGTTACAAATTTATAAATTTGTAACTTATAAATTTGTAATTTATAAATTAATAACAGACTGTTATTGTTAACAGTCTGTTATTGTTACAAATTTATAAATACATTTTGCAATAACTAGAAGTATATTCTTCTGCATAGCAAATTTTTCTGTGTGGTACAAACCATGTTTACTAATAGACCCAAATTTCATTAATTCATGGAAGTACTCATGAGATCTTTAACAGCTAACCATCATTTGTAATTCTTCTTCTTGCTGTCAAATTTTGTAGCAGAGAATATGTGAGTTTACTTAACTGCAACCCTAAGTAGAGTAAAAGCACTATGTTTAATGCTGATAACTCTAAAGATTAGCCTGTTTTAGTTAAACCAATAAACTTAAACTAGCTTTTATTTGCCAAAGTTATCCTAAATCACATGAACTTAAAAATTTAGTAAACTTGATTTATATAGTGCTTATTTTTAAGCCAATCACTGAATTCTACTCCAGAAAAATATTAAACTGTATGTTAATTAAAATTTAAAAAAAAAGAATAAAAAAAAGAAAAAAAACTCAAAATAGTAAATAATTTACTATGCAGGAAAACAAACTTACAAGATCAAAATATCTCCCAAATGGCCATTGTTTTCCAAACTGTTTTTGTTAGATCATGTCATCTAGACAAAAAGAGATATGAATGAGAGTTCGGGAGGGAACTGCAGCCTCTTTAGGTTTGCTGGACCTCATGACAGTATAATGCACCAGGCATGAACAAACTTGCAATAAAATTAGGAGGGCTATCAGAGCAAGGAAGTGGAGACTGGAATGTGAGAGCGCTTATCTCTGGTGATTCATAGTACTCTGTGTAGATGGAGAACCTAAAGATCTTGGTGGGTATCAAGATATGTCTGGTCAAGAGGAAAGTCACCATGGACACGGCTTTGGATGCCACTTCTGACGCTAAGAAATGTCAAAACCAAACTCTGCATATTGATAAAATGAAGCAGAAAAATGAAAGTATTATAAGGCCTTTGACCTGCTGTTGGGAAGCTCAGGGATATAGGGGCAAAGAGTTCTGAGTTTCTTACAGACTAAAGAGTTTTTATCTAGTAAATGCAGAAATTATTGGCTTTCTCAACTAATTGATTGCTTGGTGGTTTTCTTTCTTATTTGGATCAGCATTGCTGAATCGGGGGAAAAAGGAAGTCCGGAGAAGGCACAAACAGATGGCATATGGGGTTTGATTAGCATCCTTTGCTGATTTCTGTAAGGTTGGGTTAAGTTTCCTGTATGCACCTGTATTGACCTTTTTCATTTTATCTTTGACATAGGTGACTCCATGTTAGTTTGACTCTTCAGAACCAATTATTCATTTTTTTGGCTTCAATTTCCTAATCTCTAAAATGAGGAGTTCATGAGAGGATTTAAAAGTGGAGATCTATCATCTCTCTATCTATCTATCATCTATCTATCTATCATCTATCTTATTATTTATCACCTATCTATGAATATATATTAACTATGTATGTGAATATAATCATAGGTTGTTATACAGATACATATGTAAAGTACTTACACAGGGCCCTGCACATTAAATACTCAATAAATTATAAATATTATTATTCCTATATCATAGACAACTTGATATAAGAAGGATAAACACTAATTTCTGCTTCTGACAGCCCATGCTTTTTGTGAAAGGCAGGTTCTGGGCAGGGATGTATGACTAAGTGTTTTTCTATTTCCAGTGTAAATGTAATAGACTACATTCAGTACCTTGGTATCCAAAATGCAAGCAAATGAGATGTTCTCTAAATGAAGCAATTGTCACAGCGGCCTTGAGAATTAGATTCTGGATTTCTCAAAATCTTCCACTGAAGAAAATGCTTGCTTTAGTTGATCCCATATTGGGGCTCAAGTTACCTTTTGGTCACAAAGGACCCAGGATCTTGAAAATATTAAACCAGCTTCCTGCTACTCTCCAGGGAATTTTGAATGGAGAATATCTGATCCTTTGATAATTGGAAATTTGCTTCAAACAATCAATAAAAAAGTCATAAAATTCAATCAGTTCAGCAAATTAATTGGTGAGACATAATTTAAAAACTAATGTTCAAGAGATAGTTCCCTTTTAACCTTTCAAGAATTTTGAGGCAATTAAGCGTCAATGAGAAAATTATATTTGTAAAATGAGACAACAAGCTGAATAAATTTACATTTTATTAATTGAGAATGTTTCCTGAAGTTATGAAACTTGTATATTAAGTGCAATAAACACAAAGCTTAGTTAAGGCTGTGTAGGAAAGGTAGAGTCTGGTGAACAGTGGGATAAGGTGTGTTGGCCTTTAGTGACATTACTGCACCACACACACACACACACACACACACACGCACACACACACACACTGATGACTTTCTGAGGCTCTCCCTACTGGCCATATGGATATTCCTATCTTTTTGCTGTCATCCACCGAGATCTGGTTTCCTTTCCATTCATGAAAAATGCCCATACCTCCTCACATTCTCTATCTCTACCCCTAACCCTGTCATCATTTTTGGACACCTTACAACACACATATTTTTCAGATAGAGATGCCAGTCAGCCTGACAGCCCTGGAGAGTCTCCAGAGCTCAAGTCAACAGGAGTGGCATATGATGAGAATCAAGGAGAAAATAGAGGGATTATATGAAAGTGTGCATCCTCAACAGTTGGCCTTCACCATTTACACCTTCCCCTTGGAAGCAGCATGTATTTCAACAACAGGCAGAAGGACCAGAAAGCTATTTTATAAATAATTGTACCAGGCATGTGGATAAAATTAGAGTTCTTAATTGTCACTATATAACCTAAACTTCTAGATCCAACTTTCTTTCTCTTGGTTCCTGCCCCAGAGGTTTAGGTAATGTTCTTCCTTATGCTTAGAAACTCTTGCCTCCATTCCTTCCTAAATTCTCACCAGCCATCCTTCAGATATAACCTTAAAGATATTTTCCTAGAAAAGAGGTTTTGTCTTCTCTACTTAAATTATTTCTCTGATCATTGCTATTTGTTTCCTTTGAAAGAATTCTCATGATATGTAACCAGTTTTTAAAATTGAGTTGTTTGCATCCACTTCCTTCATTAGACTCAAGTTCCTATAAAAGCACTTCCATGTTTGTTTTATTTCTCCACTGTGAGCCTAGCACCTGAGATGATGCCTGAATATATAATTATAGGTAAGACTAGAAAAGAAGGAATTGAATTTCTCTAGAGGAGAGAGAAGAAGGAGAGGATATAGGGATAAATAGATGATAGATAGATGATATAGATGATAGAAGATAGGTAGATGATAGATAGATGATAGAAGGATGATAGATGATAGATAGATAATAGATATTCATAAATAGATAGATAGATAATAGATACTCCTTTTTATGCACACTGATTCCCACACATTATTAATCACCATCTGGTTGATGGTCTTATGTCCCATCAGATTAATAGTCCTTCTGTTGGGAAAGTGCAAGGATTAGAGGGCACAGAAATTTACTCCATATGCATGGGGTTGGTAATAAAGAAATCAGCTGGTAGGTGAAAACATAGTCAAAGATGCTTGGTTTTATTACAGAGGGATATGAATAACTGCAGAGAAGTTAAGAAGATCTAGGGTCCTGGGACCAAGATAGGCAATCAGGTAAGCAGGGACAAGGTAAGGTAAGGTAACAAGGGATCAAAAAAAAAGCCAAATCAGCAATAATATTAATTTACTCCATTAGCTAATATTTATTTTTCAGTCAAGCATGTTCTAAACAAAAATCAAGAACTAATTTATGCACAGTTGTTAGCCCATGACCTGAATCCTTCTTAAGTCCTCTGATGGGAAAAATTGTGATCCCAAAGTCCAGGACAGGATTGACACACCAGGAAGTGATGAAGTGTTTACAGTACTGTCTCAGAAGGCCTTAGGCAGTGGGTCAGACAGTTCTTTGCTCTGTCTACTTTTCAGCACTAGAATTTGGCAGAGATTTAAGTTAATGGAATATCCTCTTTTCTTTTAATTTTTTCTAGTCTACCTAACAGTTGGGTCAGAGCATGTGACTCACTTCGGCCAATGGGTTCTGGCTATAAGCCTCAAGTGAGGCCTGAGGTAGTTAAAACCTGGTGTACCAGCTCCATTCATTACTCCCTCCCTTCTCTGTCCCACCTTTTTGTGGCTAAGGAGACCACATTTTGAGAATTGACCATAAGTCAGAACAGCATGGATGCCTGAGAAGAGAGCTTCTCAAGACACATCACAATTTGTATGAGTGAAAAATATACATTTTTGTGCTACTCTGTTGAGATTTTGTGGTTTTCCCAGTGGTGGTAAATATCCCGATTCATACATCCCATTAAGAAATGTCCTAGTGCATACCTCTCACTTCCTCAACCTCAAACTAATATTCACTGCTTTAATTTCCTTCTGATAATGGTTGGAAAACCTTAAGCACATTATGTGAAGAAACAAGACCACTGTCTCTCTTATTTGGTGACAGGGGCTGAGGAAGCCTTGTCAGGCTGGACTAAAAGGCTGTTTCTTAGTTCTCAAGCTGCCTGAAAGTAGCTCCTTAGGTAAGATCAAATGTTCCTGAAGAGGTAGAAGACCACGACTGAGCCTCATAGGAACTAGTTCACCTTCTTCCATTCATATACAGTGAGGGTGGTGGAGCATTGGGTGAGACAGGAAGATAGCCTTGGTCTCCCTCTCCCCACTCTCTTGTTCCAGTTTGGATGTGATGAGGCTATACCTAATGGAGAGAGAGGATGGAAGTCACTGGATATGGTGCATGTGAAAATAAATATCTCTGGAGTCCTTCACGTTCTTTTCATCCAGAAACATAATTTCTTACCTGTGTTATTGTTCTACTTCAATGAATTCCCAGTGTTTTTAGGATAAATTCCAAACTCCTTCCTATGCCATAGATCACCAGTATCACCATGATCCGGTCATTGCCTACAATGTATGGCTTTTTTCTTAGGGTTCTCCTGGAATATTCTCTGTGCATGCACAGTTGTTTTCTATCCACAATGTGTCCTCTAGTGGTAAGGATCACATCTGTCCTGTGTCATATGCCATATAACGAACACAATGTTCAATACCTATTTGTCCACTGAATGCATTACATCATCAAAGTTGCCTAAACATGGCATGGAAGTGCAATGTCCTTCCTCCTCTATCTCACAGCAGTGCTAAACTGTGGACACTCCTGGAGTCCAATGCACTATTGTTCCTCTATCCTTATATGCCCATGCCACCTGTATGCTGCCCTGTCACCAGAGCCTATGAAAGTTTCACATTTGTATTCTCAGTGCCTCAAAATTGTGCCTGATATTGAGTAGATGCTTGATAAGTAAGATTTGAATAACTTAGATATGAACCAACAGGCAGCTAGTGACAGTTGCTCCTTTTGAAAAAGTTATATTGACAATTTTCCTGGGTGGTAGGCTTTCTGCTCTCTGCACTCCTCCCTTCCCCCTGTCTTCTAGTCCCTTGATTCAACCAGGGGGTTCTCCTGTCTAAGGTAGATTCCTATTTTTGACCAAGGTGGAAGTTGCTACTTTTTGCCCTGCCTTTTCTCCAGTGTTCTAGCCTGCCCTACTTTCCTGCAACAACCTTGAACTTAAAGTCATTTGCATAACCAATTTACAGCCTATTCGCTAACCCCTACCTAGCTTAAAACCTCTAACTCTGAGGTCTATTCCAATCAGAAGCAGAGTTGTCTTTTATTCTCCATCAGATAACAAAGCAAATGCTACAGGATTTAGTTGGAGGGTGAAGAGGAATCAACACTGTTGTCTTAAAAAACACACCACTATTCATTAGCTCCAGACCTTAGAGTTTCACTCAGACAGCTGCCTCACTATTTCACAGAGAGAGCTAGGGGAGAAGGTGTCAAAAGCTGCATAAATCCATATCCAATGCAGCAAACATCTTAAAATAGCACATCTTAATCAAGGGCAAAATGCCCTGTGCTCACCATAAATGTTGGGCATCAAACTAAAGAAGGTAATGAGAAAAAATATAGTTCATCATATCTGTTCACAGAAAATAAAAAATCGCTTTTTCACTTATAATGACCTTAACAAACTACCAAATCCTAGAACAGTTTCAATTTTTCTGCTCAGAGATAAGGATTAGATTGAGAACTGTCTATGAGGGATACAGAAATGACAATCTTCTACATTTACTGATAAAACCAAGCTTGATGGAAAGCCATGGGCCCAGTCCCCTTTTCCACTGAGCCTGAGGTTAGAGCTGCTTATCGGAAGCCAGGTAAAGGCACTAAATTCCCCCATTCTATTCTGTGCAATCCACCCTTGAATCTCTATATACTGATGAAAAAAAAAAAGCATTAGAGAAAGGGAAGAAACAATAAAAAGAAGAGAAACTAAAAGCTGTAATGATTAACAAGCTAGAAAGATGGTCTGTTAGAGGTGGATGAAACTTATTGAAGAATAAATTATTCAATTTATTCTTGTCCTCACTCTGTTTTCTGTTTACTGAAGTATACTTTAGGTACAGAAAAGTACATATATCAAAAGCATAGCCTGGTCAGTTTTCATAAGCTGAATACATCCACATAATCAGCATTCAGATCAAGAAACCAAAATGGCCGTCCCCCTAGTAGCCCTGCTTGAGGTCTTCTGTAGTCACGCCCTTCTTAGTGGTGACTAATCTATCTAACATATATTGATTTATTCCATTTAGTACTTTATAGAAATTGAGTGATACAGTGTGTACTTGTTTATGTCTGGCTTTTTCCCTCCAACATTATGCTTATGAAATCCATTTATATGGTGGTGGATTGCTATGGATTGTTGCTGTTCATTGCAGTTTAGTAGCCTTTTGGTGAAAATACGGTATATTTCTAGTTTACTTCTGATGGGTAATCTCGTCATTTTACCTTTATTGAAACTGGACTCCATCAGGTTGCATAGCTGTCTAAAGTTGCACAGTGAGAATGGATCCCAGCATAAGATGTTCAATTGGACTCTAGCCCAGTGTTCGTTGTATTCCACCAGGCTACTTCTCCACCTCTAAGTTATTTCTTACATGCTCTGTTGTGCATACCTGTCATACTTTCTTTATACAGAAAGGAAACCGGACTGTGCATGTATAGACAGTGCTAGAAAAAGCAACTTGTTTCACTATACTCCTTATCTTGCAGATGAACTGCAAGTAACAAATCTAGATGTGCATAACACCCAAGAGCCAAGGTAAAATTTCATCTATTCTGAGTGCAATCTGTATTTCTGCATCTATTTACTTCATGGGGTTTTCTGCTATTTAAATCATTCAAATACATTCTCCAGAGAGGCGGATGAATTTATCTCCTGGAGAGTTATTGTTGAGATGAAGAATACATCATCTAACCTTACTCTTACCAGGACAGATAAGGTGTTGGAAACAGTGGAGGTCAAGTCCGTAGCAAGTAAATACATACCTGCTATAGGAACACAGCTATGTGTGGGTTTTCCCCCTGCAGCTCTACACAACGCCTCCCTCCTTTTCCTTTTCTCTCTCCCTTCAGCCTCTGCCAATCACCCTCTCATTGCCAAGAAGCAGTTGATTCGTAATGAGAGGTTTATATTCTTGTTGAGCCAGCTGCCCTCTGACCATGTGCATTATTTCTCCCTGTTCTTGTGACAAGGGCATCTCATCATTCTTTCTCTCTCCCTCTGCCCTAATGTGAGGACACAGATCTGGAAAGTCTCATTAAAGTGTCCTGTGTCAAGGAGCGTCTTGTTAGGAGGATTCATTGGCAGTTGGACCTCACTGCTATCTCCACTGGAGAAATAATTTTTCCTGGGTCCACACAGTCATCATCTTAGGAGCAGGACTGGGCATCGAATGGCTCTTAAAGGTCGAGAGAATGAGAAGAAAGACAGGGAGGGGAAGAGGAAACAGGAGTTTCCTTCTACCTTTTATTCCTTCTTTTTCTGATCCAAGAGAAGCCTTCAGGAATGTCTTGGGGATATACCCTTGACATTGTTGAGGAACGATTCCTCTGAGTTACCAAAAACAATTTCTCTGAGTAATCTCATGGGTGTACCAGGAAGATACTCTCTCTGCTTGGGAACTTGACTACTCATAGGAGTAGCCATGGAAGGTGAGTAAAAATGAGATCCTTAACATACCCACCAGGACTTCAGAACCTCATTAGTAAAATGGGGTAGTGTGTTTCTCTTATAAGTTTATTATAAGGATAAAGTAAAATAATATTTCTTAGCTTGATTGAAATTCTCCTAAAATTCTTTATTCTGGGTGTAAAAACACTAAGTAAAGACTCCCTTATTTCCTGAAGAAATTATCACTTTGGAGGAACCTGGGTGACTCTGAATTAAGTGTCTGACTCCTGATTTCAGCTCAGGCCATGATTGCAAGGTTGTGAGATTGGGCCCTGTGTGGGGCTCTGTACTGTGCATGGAGCCTACTAAGGATTTTCTCTCTCCCTCTTCCTCTGTCTCTCTCTGACCCCTTAAGTAAAAAAATATTATTTTAATTCTATTACTTTGCTTTGATAGCTGGGAGTTAGATCAGTAGAATAGAGAAGGCACCTAGAATTAGTGTAACAGGTGTAATCAGCTGGGAACCCCTGTCATGACAAAAGGCATTTTGGCTTCTGCTATGTGTTCAACAGCTTCTGCCCTTCCCTATTCATAGGCAAGCCACCAAGGAAGCTTCTGGAGGGCCCAGTGGAAAATAACAATTTTTAATACTAATAATCAGTTAAGTTATGGAATATTTACTCTGAATCATGCATTATAAGTGATTTTCATGCATTATCTCATTTAATCTTCCAACAACCCTTTGAGCTAAAAACATTATTTATTTCACAAACCATGAAATATATAGAAAATAGAAAAGTTTCTCAAGTTCAAGTTGCTAATAAGGGCTGGATTCAGGAGTTGACTCTGAGCACTCTTGTTCTAGAAACTATTCTGTTAAATTTCATGTTTTTTTTTTTTTTTAATTTTATTTTGTAAAAGTTAAAGACCACAGTGAAAAATAGAAAACTCATGGTGATTTCAGTGCTCTAGGTAAGGGAAAGTAAATTTCTTTTATTTATTTATTTATTTATTTTTTTTATAAAGATATAATGTATTTTTATCCCCAGGGGTACAGGTCTGTGAACCGCCTGGTTTACACACTTCACAGCACTCACCATAGCACTCACCTCCCCAATGTCCATAACCCCACCCCCCCTCTCCCAACCCTCCCTCCCCCCAGCAACCCTCAGTTGTTTTGTGAGATTAAGAGTCACTTGTGGTTTGTCTCCCTCCCAATCCCATCTTGTTTCATTTATTCTTCTCCTACCCCTTAACCTCCCCCATGTAGCATCTCCATTTCCTCATATCAGGGAGATCACATGATAGTTGTCTTTCTCCGATTGACTTATTTTGATAAGCATGGTACCCTTTAGTTCCATCCACGTCATCACAAATGGCAAGATTTCATTTCTTTTGATGGCTGCATAGTATTCCATTCTGTATATATAACACATATTCTTTATCCATTCATCTGTTGATGGACATCTGGGTCCTTTCCATAGTTTAGCTATTGTGGACATTGCTACTATAAATATTCAGGTGCACGTGACCCTTTGGATCACTATGTTTGTATCTTTAGAGTAAATACCCAGTAGTGCAATTACTGGGTCTTAGGGTACCTCTATTTTCAACATTTTAAGGAACCTCCATGCTGTTTTCCAGACTGGTTGCACCAGCTTGCATTCCCACCAACAGTGTAGGAGGGTTCCCCTTTCTCCGCATCCTCGCCAGCATCTGTCATTTCCTGACTTGTTGATTTTAGCCATTCTGACTGATGTGAGGTGATATCTCATTATGGTTTTGATTTGTATTTCCCTGATGCCGAGTGATGTAGAGCACTTTTTCATGTGTCTGTTGGTCATCTGGATGTCTTCTTTGCAGAAATGTCTGTTCATGTCTTCTGCCCATTTCTTGTGTTGATTATTTGTTCTTTGGGTGTTGAGTTTGCTAAGTTCTTTATAGATTTTGGACACTAGCCCTTTATCTGATATGTCGTTTGCAAATATCTTCTCCCATTCTGTCAGTTGTCTTTTGGTTTTGTTAACTGTTTTCTTTGCTGTGCAAAAGATTCTGATCTTGATAAAATCCCAATAGTTCATTTTTGCCCTTGCTTCCCTTGTCTTTGGCATGTTTCTAGGAAGAAGTTGCTGCAGCTGAGGTCGAAGAGGTTGCTGCCTGTGTTCTCCTCAAGGATTTTGATGGATTCCTTTTTCACATTGAGGTCCTTCATCCATTTTGAGTCTATTTTCATGTGTGGTATAAGGAAATAGTCCAATTTCATTTTTCTGCACATGGCTGTCCAATTTTCCCAACACCATTTGTTGAACAGGCCGTCTTTTTCCCATTGAACATTCTTTCCTGCTTTGTCAAAGATTAATTGACCATAGAGTTGAGAGTCTATTTTTGGGCTCTCTATTCTGTTCCATTGATCTATGTGTCTGTTTTTGTGCCAGTACCATGCTGTCTTGATGATGACAGCTTTGTAATAGAGCTTGAACGTCGGAATTGTGATAACACCAACTTTGGCTTTCTTTTTCAATATTCCTTTGTCTATTCGAGCTCTTTTCTAGTTCCATATAAATTTTAGGATTATGTGTTCCCTTTATTTGGGAAAAAAATGCATGCTCCTTTGATAGGAATTGCATTAAATGTGTAGATTGCTTTAGGTAGCATAGACTTTTTCACAATATTTGTTTTTCCAATCCAGGAGCATGGAACATTTTTCTATTTCTTTGTGTCTTCCTCAATTTCTCTCATGGGTACTTATAGTTTTCTGAGTATAGATTCTTAGCCTCTTTGGTTAGGTTTATTCCTAGGTATCTTATGGTTTTGGGTGCAATTGTAAATGGGATTGACTCCTTAATTTCTCTTTCTTCTGTCTTGTTGTTGGTGTAGAGAAATGCAACTGATTTCAGTGCATTGATTTTATACCCTGACACTTTACTGAATTCCTGTACAAGTTCTAGCAGTTCTGGAGTGGAGTCTTTTGGGTTTTCCAAATATAGTATCATATCATCTGCAAAGAGTGGTAGTTTGACTTCTTCTTTGCCAATTTGGATGCCTTTAATTTTCTTTTGTTGTCTGATTGCTGAGGCTAGGACTTCTAGTACTGTGTTGAATAGCAGTGGTGATAATGGACATCCCTGCCGTGTTCCTGACCTTAGCAGAAAAGCTTTCAGTTTTTCTCCATTGAGAATGATATTTGCGGTGGGTTTTTCATTGATGACTTTGATAATATTGAGGCATGTGCCCTCTATCCCTAACCTTTGAAGAGTTTTGATCAGGAAGGAACGATGTACTTTGTCAAATGCTTTTTCAGCATCTATTGAGAGTATCATATGGTTCTTGTTCTTTCCTTTATTATGTGTTGTATCACATTGATTGATTTGCAGATGTTGAACCAACCTTGCAGCCCTGGATTAAATCCCACTTGGTCGTGATGAATAATCCTTTTTTTTTTTTTTTTTTTTAATTTTTTATTTTTGATAAACATATATTTTTATCCCCAGGGGTACAGGTCTGTGAATCACCAGGTTTACACACTTCACAGCACTCACCAAATCACATACCCTCCCCAATGTCCATAATCCCACCCCCTTCTCCCAAACCCCCTCCCCCCGGCA